>NW_027472726.1:0-381112 GCF_030347505.1 Rhynchophorus ferrugineus | reverse complement strand
TGCATTATCTCTTATAGTTTCCGAGATATGGACTATCAATAATTTACACCTTAGGCTCTGCTTCTAACTTGGGCCCAAATTGTAAAATGGTCTTATCTATTGGCGATTTCGTTCCAATTCACATTCCAAGTAATATTCGGCATGCTAATTACATTGCCGGTTGCGAAATTGCATTATCTCTTATAGTTTCAGAGATATGGACTATCGATAATTTACACCTTAGGCTCTGCTTCTAACTTGGGCCCAAATTGTAAAATGGTCTTATCTATTGGCAATTTCGTTCCAATTCACACTCCAAGTAATATTCGGCATGCTAATTACATTGCCGGTTGCCAAATTGCATTATCTCTTATAGTTTCCGAGATATGGGACTATCGATAATTTACACCTTAGGCTCTGCTTCTAACTTGGGCCCAAATTGTAAAATGGTCTTATCTATTGGCGATTTCGTTCCAATTCTCATTCCAAGTAATATTCGGCATGCTAATTACATTGCCGGTTGCCAAATTGCATTATCTCTTATAGTTTCCGAGATATGGACTATCGATAATTTACACCTTTGGCTCTGCTTCTAACTTGGGCCCAAATTGTAAAATGGTCTTATCCTATTGGCGATTTCGTTCCAATTCACATTCCAAGTAATATTCGGCATGCTAATTACATTGCCGGTTGCCAAATTGCATTATCTCTTATAGTTTCCGAGATATGGACTATCGATAATTTACACCTTAGGCTCTGCTTCTAACTTGGGCCCAAATTGTAAAATGGTCTTATCTATTGGCGATTTCGTTCCAGTTCATATTCCAAGTAATATTCGGCAAGCTAATTACATTGCCGGTTGCCAAATTGCATTATCTCTTATAGTTTCCGAGATATGGACTATCGATAATTTACATCTTAGGCTCTGCTTCTAACTTGGGCCCAAATTGTAAAATGGTCTTATCTATTGGCGATTTCGTTCCAATTCACATTCCAAGTAATATTCGGCATGCTAATTACATTGCCGGTTGCCAAATTGCATTATCTCTTATAGTTTCCGAGATATGGACTGTCGATAATTTACACCTTAGGCTCTGCTTCTAACTTGGGCCCAAAATGTAAAATGGTCTTATCTATTGGCGATTTCGTTCCAATTCACTTTCCAAGTAATATTCGGCATGCTAGTTACATTGCCGGTTGCCAAATTGCATTATCTCTTATAGTTTCCGAGATATGGACTATCGATAATTTACACCTTAGGCTCTGCTTCTAACTTGGGCCCAAATTGTAAAATGGTCTTATCTATTGGCGATTTCGTTCCAATTCACTTTCCAAGTAATATTCGGCATGCTAATTACATTGCCGGTTGCCAAATTGCATTATCTCTTATAGTTTCCGAGATATGGACTATCGATAATTTACACCTTAGGCTCTGCTTCTAACTTGGGCCCAAATTGTAAAATGGTCTTATCTATTGGCGATTTCGTTCCAATTCACATTTCAAGTAATATTCGGCATGCTAATTACATTGCCGGTTGCCAAATTGCATTATCTCTTATAGTTTCCGAGATATGGACTATCGATAATTTACACCTTAGGCTCTGCTTCTAACTTGGGCCCAAATTGTAAAATGGTCTTATCTATTGGAGATTTCGTTCCAATTCACATTCCAAGTAATATTCGGCATGCTAATTACATTGCCGGTTGCCAAATTGCATTATCTCTTATAGTTTCCGAGATATGGACTATCGATAATTTACACCTTAGGCTCTGCTTCTAACTTAGCCCAAATTGTAAAATCGTCTTATCTATTGGCGATTTCGTTCCAATTCACATTCCAAGTAATATTCAGCATGCTAATTACATTGCCGGTTGCCAAATTGCATTATCTCTTATAGTTTCCGAAATATGGACTATCGATAATTTACACCTTAGGCTCTGCTTCTAACTTGGGCCCAAATTGTAAAATGGTCTTATCTATTGGCGATTTCGTTCCAATTCACATTCCAAGTAATATCCGGCATGCTAATAACATTGCCGGTTGCCAAATTGAATTATCTCTTATAGTTTCCGAGATATGGACTATCGATAATTTACACCTTAGGCTCTGCTTCTAACTTGGGCCCAAATTGTAAAATCGTCTTATCTATTGGCGATTTCGTTCCAATTCACATTCCAAGTAATATTCGGCATGCTAATTACATTGCCGGTTGCCAAATTGCATTATCTCTTATAGTTTCCGAGATATGGACTATCGGTAATTTACACCTTAGGCTCTGCTTCTAACTTGGGCCCAAATTGTAAAATGGTCTTACCTATTGGCGATTTCGTTCCAATTCACATTCCAAGTAATATTCGGCATGCTAATTACATTGCCGGTTGCCAAATTGCATTATCTCTTATAGTTTCCGAGATATGGACTATCGATAATTTACACCTTAGGCTCTGCTTCTAACTTGGGCCCAAATTGTAAAATGGTCTTATCTATTGGCGATTACGTTCCAATTCACATTCCAAGTAATATTCGGCATGCTAATTACATTGCCGGTTGCCAAATTGCATTATCTCTTATAGTTTCCGAGATATGGACTATCGATAATTTATACCTTAGGCTCTGCTTCTAACTTGGGCCCAAATTGTAAAATGGTCTTCTCTATTGGCGATTTCGTTCCAATTCACATTCCAAGTAATATTCGGCATGCTAATTACATTGCTGGTTGCCAAATTACATTATCTCTTATAGTTTCCGAGATATGGACTATCGATAATTTACACCTTAGGCTCTGTTTCTAACTTGGGCCCAAATTGTAAAATGGTCTTATCTATTGGCGATTTCGTTCCAATTCACATTCCAAGTAATATTCGGCATGCTAATTACATTGCCGGTTGCCAAATTGCATTATCTCTTATAGTTTCCGAGATATGGACTATCGATAATTTACACCTTAGGCTCTGCTTCTAACTTGGGCCCAAATTGTAAAATCGTCTTATCTATTGGCGATTTCGTTCCAATTCACATTCCAAGTAATATTCGGCATGCTAATTACATTGCCGGTTGCCAAATTGCATTATCTCTTATAGTTTCCGAGATATGGACTATTGGTAATTTACACCTTAGGCTCTGCTTCTAACTTGGGCCCAAATTGTAAAATGGTCTTACCTATTGGCGATTTCGTTCCAATTCACATTCCAAGTAATATTCGGCATGCTAATTACATTGCCGGTTGCCAAATTGCATTATCTCTTATAGTTTCCGAGATATGGACTATCGATAATTTACACCTTAGGCTCTGCTTCTAACTTGGGCCCAAATTGTAAAATGGTCTTATCTATTGGCGATTTCGTTCCAATTCACATTCCAAGTAATATTCGGCATGCTAATTACATTGCCGGTTGCCAAATTGCATTATCTCTTATAGTTTCCGAGATATGGACTGTCGATAATTTACACCTTAGGCTCTGCTTCTAACTTGGGCCCAAATTGTAAAATGGTCTTACCTATTGGCGATTTCGTTCCAATTCACATTCCAAGTAATATTCGGCATGCTAATTACATTGCCGGTTGCCAAATTGCATTATCTCTTATAGTTTCCGAGATATGGACTATCGATAATTTACACCTTAGGCTCTGCTTCTAACTTGGGCCCAAATTGTAAAATGGTCTTATCTATTGGCGATTACGTTCCAATTCACATTCCAAGTAATATTCGGCATGCTAATTACATTGCCGGTTGCCAAATTGCATTATCTCTTATAGTTTCCGAGATATGGACTATCGATAATTTATACCTTAGGCTCTGCTTCTAACTTGGGCCCAAATTGTAAAATGGTCTTCTCTATTGGCGATTTCGTTCCAATTCACATTCCAAGTAATATTCGGCATGCTAATTACATTGCTGGTTGCCAAATTACATTATCTCTTATAGTTTCCGAGATATGGACTATCGATAATTTACACCTTAGGCTCTGTTTCTAACTTGGGCCCAAATTGTAAAATGGTCTTATCTATTGGCGATTTCGTTCCAATTCACATTCCAAGTAATATTCGGCATGCTAATTACATTGCCGGTTGCCAAATTGCATTATCTCTTATAGTTTCCGAGATATGGACTATCGATAATTTACACCTTAGGCTCTGCTTCTAACTTGGGCCCAAATTGTAAAATGGTCTTACCTATTGGCGATTTCGTTCCAATTCACATTCCAAGTAATATTCGGCATGCTAATTACATTGCCGGTGGCCAAGTTGCATTATCTCTTATAGTTTCCGAGATATGGACTATCGATAATTTACACCTTAGGTTCTGCTTCTAACTTGGGCCCAAATTGTAAAATGGTCTTATCTATTGGCGATTTCGTTCCAATTCACATTCCAAGTAATATTCGGCATGCTAATTACATTGCCGGTTCCCAAATTTCATTATCTCTTATAGTTTCCGAGATATGGACTATCGATTATTTTTAACCTTAGGCTCTGCTTCTAACTTGGGCCCAAACTGTAAAATGGTCTTATCTATTGGCGATTTCGTTCCAATTCACATTCCACGTAATATTCGGCATGCTAATTACATTGCCGGTTGCCAAATTGCATTATCTCTTATAGTTTCCGAGAGATGGACTATCGGTAATTTACACCTTAGGCTCTGCTTCTAACTTGGGCCTAAATTGTAAAATGGTCTTATCTATTGGCGATTTCGTTCCAATTCACATTCCAAGTAATATTCGGCATGCTAATTACATTGCCAGTTGCCAAATTGCATTATCTCTTATAGTTTCCGAGATATGGACTATGGATAATTTACACCTTAGGCTCTGCTTCTAACTTGGGCCCAAATTGTAAAATGGTCTTATCTATTGCCGATTTCGTTCCAATTCACATTCCAAGTAATATTCGGCATGCTAATTATATTGCCGGTTGCCAAATTGCATTATCTCTTATAGTTTCCGAGATATGGACTATCGATAATTTACACCTTAGGCTCTGCTTCTAACTTGGGCCCAAATTGTAATATGGTCTTATATATTGGCGATTTCGTTCCAATTCACATTCCAAGTAATATTCGGCATGCTAATTACATTGCTGGTTGCCAAATTGCATTATCTCTTATAGTTTCCGAGATATGGACTATCGATAATTTACACCTTAGGCTCTGCTTCTAACTTGGGCCCAAATTGTTAAATGGTCTTATCTATTGGCGATTTCGTTCCAATTCACATTCCAAGTAATATTCGGCATGCTAATAACATTGCCGGTTCCCAAATTGCATTATCTCTTATAGTTTCCGAGATATGGACTATCGATTATTTTTAACCTTAGGCTCTGCTTCTAACTTGGGCCCAAACTGTAAAATGGTCTTATCTATTGGCGATTTCGTTCCAATTCACATTCCACGTAATATTCGGCATGCTAATTACATTGCCGGTTGCCAAATTGCATTATCTCTTATAGTTTCCGAGAGATGGACTATCGGTAATTTACACCTTAGGCTCTGCTTCTAACTTGGGCCTAAATTGTAAAATGGTCTTATCTATTGGCGATTTCGTTCCAATTCACATTCCAAGTAATATTCGGCATGCTAATTACATTGCCAGTTGCCAAATTGCATTATCTCTTATAGTTTCCGAGATATGGACTATGGATAATTTACACCTTAGGCTCTGCTTCTAACTTAGCCCAAATTGTAAAATCGTCTTATCTATTGGCGATTTCGTTCCAATTCACATTCCAAGTAATATTCGGCATGCTAATTACATTGCCAGTTGCCAAATTGCATTATCTCTTATAGTTTCCGAGATATGGACTATCGATAATTTACACCTTAGGCTCTGCTTCTAACTTAGCCCAAATTGTAAAATCGTCTTATCTATTGGCGATTTCGTTCCAATTCACATTCCAAGTAATATTCGGCATGCTAATTACATTGCCGGTTGCCAAATTGCATTATCTCTTATAGTTTCCGAGATATGGACTATCGATAATTTACACCTTAGGCTCTGCTTCTAACTTGGGCCCAAATTGTAAAATGGTCTTATCTATTGGCGATTTCGTTCCAATTCATATTCCAAGTAATATTCGGCATGCTAATTACATTGCCGGTGGCCAAGTTGCATTATCTCTTATAGTTTCCGAGATATGGACTATCGATAATTTACACCTTAGGCTCTGCTTCTAACTTGGGCCCAAATTGTAAAATGGTCTTATCTATTGCCGATTTCGTTCCAATTCACATTCCAAGTAATATTCGGCATGCTAATTATATTGCCGGTTGCCAAATTGCATTATCTCTTATAGTTTCCGAGATATGGACTATCGATAATTTACACCTTAGGCTCTGCTTCTAACTTGGGCCCAAATTGTAATATGGTCTTATATATTGGCGATTTCGTTCCAATTCACATTCCAAGTAATATTCGGCATGCTAATTACATTGCCGGTTGCCAAATTGCATTATCTCTTATAGTTTCCGAGATATGGACTATCGATAATTTACACCTTAGGCTCTGCTTCTAACTTGGGCCCAAATTGTTAAATGGTCTTATCTATTGGCGATTTCGTTCCAATTCACATTCCAAGTAATATTCGGCATGCTAATTACATTGCCGGTTGCCAAATTGCATTATCTCTTATAGTTTCCGAGATATGGACTATCGATAATTTACACCTTAGGCTCTGCTTCTAACTTGGGCCCAAATTGTAAAATGGTCTTATCTATTGGCGATTTCGTTCCAATTCACATTCCAAGTAATATTCGGCAAGCTAATTACATTGCCGGTTGCCAAATTGCATTATCTCTTATAGTTTCCGAGATATGGACTATCGATAATTTACACCTTAGGCTCTGCTTTTAACTTGGGCCCAAATTGTAAAATGGTCTTATCTATTGGCGATTTCGTTCCAATTCACATTCCAAGTAATATTCGGCATGCTAATTACATTGCCGGTTGCCAAATTGCATTATCTCTTATAGTTTCCGAGATATGGACTATCGATAATTTACACCTTAGGCTCTGCTTCTAACTTGGGCCCAAATTGTAAAATGGTCTTATCTATTGGCGATTTCGTTCCAATTCACATTCCAAGTAATATTCGGCAAGCTAATTACATTGCCGGTTGCCAAATTGCATTATCTCTTATAGTTTCCGAGATATGGACTATCGATAATTTACACCTTAGGCTCTGCTTTTAACTTGGGCCCAAATTGTAAAATGGTCTTATCTATTGGCGATTTCGTTCCAATTCACTTTCCAAGTAATATTCGGCATGCTAATTACATTGCCGGTTGCCAAATTGCATTATCTCTTATAGTTTCCGAGATATGGACTATCGATAATTTACACCTTAGGCTCTGCTTCTAACTTGGGCCCAAATTGTAAAATGGTCTTATCTATTGGCGATTTCGTTCCAATTCACTTTCCATGTTATATTCGGCATGCTAATTACATTGCCGGTTGCCAAATTGCATTATCTCTTATAGTTTCCGAGATATGGACTATCGATAATTTACACCTTAGGCTCTGCTTCTAACTTAGCCCAAATTGTAAAATCGTCTTATCTATTGGCGATTTCGTTCCAATTCACATTCCAGGTAATATTCGGCATGCTAATTACATTGCCGGTTGCCAAATTGCATTATCTCTTATAGTTTCCGAGATATGGACTATCGATAATTTACATCTTAGGCTCTGCTTCTAACTTGGGCCCAAATTGTAAAATGGTCTTATCTATTGGCGATTTCGTTCCAATTCACATTCCAAGTAATATTCGGCATGCTAATTACATTGCCGGTTGCCAAATTGCATTATCCCTTATAGTTTCCGAGATATGGACTATCGATAATTTGCACCTTAGGCTCTGCTTCTAACTTGGGCCCAAATTGTATAATGGTCTTATCTATTGCCGATTTCGTTCCAATTCACATTCCAAGTAATATTCGGCATGCTAATTACATTGCCGGTTGCCAAATTGCATTATCTCTTATAGTTTCCGAGATATGGACTATCGATAATTTACACCTTAGGCTCTGCTTCTAACTTGGGCCCAAATTGTAAAATGGTCTTATCTATTGGAGATTTCTTTCCAATTCACATTCCAAGTAATATTCGGCATGCTAATTACATTGCCGGTTGCCAAATTGCAATATCTCTTATAGTTTCCGAGGTCTTATCTATTGGCGATTTCGTTCCAATTCACAATCCAAGTAGTATTCGGCATGCTAATTACATTGCCGGTTGCCAAATTGCATTATCTCTTATAGTTTCCGAGATATGGACTATCGATAATTTACACCTTAGGCTCTGCTTCTAACTTGGGCCCAAATTGTAAAATGGTCTTACCTATTGGCGATTTCGTTCCAATTCACATTCCAAGTAATATTCGGCATGCTAATTACATTGCCGGTTGCCAAATTGCATTATCTCTTATAGTTTCCGAGATATGGACTATCGATAATTTACACCTTAGGCTCTGCTTCTAACTTGGGCCCAAATTGTAAAATCGTCTTATCTATTGGCGATTTCGTTCCAATTCAGATTCCAAGTAATATTCGGCATGCTAATTACATTGCCGGTTGCCAAATTGCATTATCTCTTATAGTTTCCGAGATATGGGCTATCGGTAATTTACACCTTAGGCTCTGCTTCTAACTTGGGCCCAAATTGTAAAATGGTCTTACCTATTGGCGATTTCGTTCCAATTCACATTCCAAGTAATATTCGGCATGCTAATTACATTGCCGGTTGCCAAATTGCATTATCTCTTATAGTTTCCGAGATATGGACTATCGATAATTTACACCTTAGGCTCTGCTTCTAACTTGGGCCCAAATTGTAAAATGGTCTTATCTATTGGCGATTTCGTTCCAGTTCATATTCCAAGTAATATTCGGCAAGCTAATTACATTGCCGGTTGCCAAATTGCATTATCTCTTATAGTTTCCGAGATATGGACTATCGATAATTTACATCTTAGGCTCTGCTTCTAACTTGGGCCCAAATTGTAAAATGGTCTTATCTATTGGCGATTTCGTTCCAATTCACATTCCAAGTAATATTCGGCATGCTAATTACATTGCCGGTTGCCAAATTGCATTATCTCTTATAGTTTCCGAGATATGGACTGTCGATAATTTACACCTTAGGCTCTGCTTCTAACTTGGGCCCAAAATGTAAAATGGTCTTATCTATTGGCGATTTCGTTCCAATTCACTTTCCAAGTAATATTCGGCATGCTAGTTACATTGCCGGTTGCCAAATTGCATTATCTCTTATAGTTTCCGAGATATGGACTATCGATAATTTACACCTTAGGCTCTGCTTCTAACTTGGGCCCAAATTGTAAAATGGTCTTATCTATTGGCGATTTCGTTCCAATTCACTTTCCAAGTAATATTCGGCATGCTAATTACATTGCCGGTTGCCAAATTGCATTATCTCTTATAGTTTCCGAGATATGGACTATCGATAATTTACACCTTAGGCTCTGCTTCTAACTTGGGCCCAAATTGTAAAATGGTCTTATCTATTGGCGATTTCGTTCCAATTCACATTTCAAGTAATATTCGGCATGCTAATTACATTGCCGGTTGCCAAATTGCATTATCTCTTATAGTTTCCGAGATATGGACTATCGATAATTTACACCTTAGGCTCTGCTTCTAACTTGGGCCCAAATTGTAAAATGGTCTTATCTATTGGAGATTTCGTTCCAATTCACATTCCAAGTAATATTCGGCATGCTAATTACATTGCCGGTTGCCAAATTGCATTATCTCTTATAGTTTCCGAGATATGGACTATCGATAATTTACACCTTAGGCTCTGCTTCTAACTTAGCCCAAATTGTAAAATCGTCTTATCTATTGGCGATTTCGTTCCAATTCACATTCCAAGTAATATTCAGCATGCTAATTACATTGCCGGTTGCCAAATTGCATTATCTCTTATAGTTTCCGAAATATGGACTATCGATAATTTACACCTTAGGCTCTGCTTCTAACTTGGGCCCAAATTGTAAAATGGTCTTATCTATTGGCGATTTCGTTCCAATTCACATTCCAAGTAATATCCGGCATGCTAATAACATTGCCGGTTGCCAAATTGAATTATCTCTTATAGTTTCCGAGATATGGACTATCGATAATTTACACCTTAGGCTCTGCTTCTAACTTGGGCCCAAATTGTAAAATCGTCTTATCTATTGGCGATTTCGTTCCAATTCACATTCCAAGTAATATTCGGCATGCTAATTACATTGCCGGTTGCCAAATTGCATTATCTCTTATAGTTTCCGAGATATGGACTATCGGTAATTTACACCTTAGGCTCTGCTTCTAACTTGGGCCCAAATTGTAAAATGGTCTTACCTATTGGCGATTTCGTTCCAATTCACATTCCAAGTAATATTCGGCATGCTAATTACATTGCCGGTTGCCAAATTGCATTATCTCTGATAGTTTCCGAGATATGGACTATCGATAATTTACACCTTAGGCTCTGCTTCTAACTTGGGCCCAAATTGTAAAATGGTCTTATCTATTGGCGATTACGTTCCAATTCACATTCCAAGTAATATTCGGCATGCTAATTACATTGCCGGTTGCCAAATTGCATTATCTCTTATAGTTTCCGAGATATGGACTATCGATAATTTATACCTTAGGCTCTGCTTCTAACTTGGGCCCAAATTGTAAAATGGTCTTCTCTATTGGCGATTTCGTTCCAATTCACATTCCAAGTAATATTCGGCATGCTAATTACATTGCTGGTTGCCAAATTACATTATCTCTTATAGTTTCCGAGATATGGACTATCGATAATTTACACCTTAGGCTCTGTTTCTAACTTGGGCCCAAATTGTAAAATGGTCTTATCTATTGGCGATTTCGTTCCAATTCACATTCCAAGTAATATTCGGCATGCTAATTACATTGCCGGTTGCCAAATTGCATTATCTCTTATAGTTTCCGAGATATGGACTATCGATAATTTGCACCTTAGGCTCTGCTTCTAACTTGGGCCCAAATTGTATAATGGTCTTATCTATTGCCGATTTCGTTCCAATTCACATTCCAAGTAATATTCGGCATGCTAATTACATTGCCGGTTGCCAAATTGCATTATCTCTTATAGTTTCCGAGATATGGACTATCGATAATTTACACCTTAGGCTCTGCTTCTAACTTGGGCCCAAATTGTAAAATGGTCTTATCTATTGGAGATTTCTTTCCAATTCACATTCCAAGTAATATTCGGCATGCTAATTACATTGCCGGTTGCCAAATTGCAATATCTCTTATAGTTTCCGAGGTCTTATCTATTGGCGATTTCGTTCCAATTCACAATCCAAGTAGTATTCGGCATGCTAATTACATTGCCGGTTGCCAAATTGCATTATCTCTTATAGTTTCCGAGATATGGACTATCGATAATTTACACCTTAGGCTCTGCTTCTAACTTGGGCCCAAATTGTAAAATGGTCTTACCTATTGGCGATTTCGTTCCAATTCACATTCCAAGTAATATTCGGCATGCTAATTACATTGCCGGTTGCCAAATTGCATTATCTCTTATAGTTTCCGAGATATGGACTATCGATAATTTACACCTTAGGCTCTGCTTCTAACTTGGGCCCAAATTGTAAAATCGTCTTATCTATTGGCGATTTCGTTCCAATTCAGATTCCAAGTAATATTCGGCATGCTAATTACATTGCCGGTTGCCAAATTGCATTATCTCTTATAGTTTCCGAGATATGGGCTATCGGTAATTTACACCTTAGGCTCTGCTTCTAACTTGGGCCCAAATTGTAAAATGGTCTTACCTATTGGCGATTTCGTTCCAATTCACATTCCAAGTAATATTCGGCATGCTAATTACATTGCCGGTTGCCAAATTGCATTATCTCTTATAGTTTCCGAGATATGGACTATCGATAATTTACACCTTAGGCTCTGCTTCTAACTTGGGCCCAAATTGTAAAATGGTCTTATCTATTGGCGATTTCGTTCCAGTTCATATTCCAAGTAATATTCGGCAAGCTAATTACATTGCCGGTTGCCAAATTGCATTATCTCTTATAGTTTCCGAGATATGGACTATCGATAATTTACATCTTAGGCTCTGCTTCTAACTTGGGCCCAAATTGTAAAATGGTCTTATCTATTGGCGATTTCGTTCCAATTCACATTCCAAGTAATATTCGGCATGCTAATTACATTGCCGGTTGCCAAATTGCATTATCTCTTATAGTTTCCGAGATATGGACTGTCGATAATTTACACCTTAGGCTCTGCTTCTAACTTGGGCCCAAAATGTAAAATGGTCTTATCTATTGGCGATTTCGTTCCAATTCACTTTCCAAGTAATATTCGGCATGCTAGTTACATTGCCGGTTGCCAAATTGCATTATCTCTTATAGTTTCCGAGATATGGACTATCGATAATTTACACCTTAGGCTCTGCTTCTAACTTGGGCCCAAATTGTAAAATGGTCTTATCTATTGGCGATTTCGTTCCAATTCACTTTCCAAGTAATATTCGGCATGCTAATTACATTGCCGGTTGCCAAATTGCATTATCTCTTATAGTTTCCGAGATATGGACTATCGATAATTTACACCTTAGGCTCTGCTTCTAACTTGGGCCCAAATTGTAAAATGGTCTTATCTATTGGCGATTTCGTTCCAATTCACATTTCAAGTAATATTCGGCATGCTAATTACATTGCCGGTTGCCAAATTGCATTATCTCTTATAGTTTCCGAGATATGGACTATCGATAATTTACACCTTAGGCTCTGCTTCTAACTTGGGCCCAAATTGTAAAATGGTCTTATCTATTGGAGATTTCGTTCCAATTCACATTCCAAGTAATATTCGGCATGCTAATTACATTGCCGGTTGCCAAATTGCATTATCTCTTATAGTTTCCGAGATATGGACTATCGATAATTTACACCTTAGGCTCTGCTTCTAACTTAGCCCAAATTGTAAAATCGTCTTATCTATTGGCGATTTCGTTCCAATTCACATTCCAAGTAATATTCAGCATGCTAATTACATTGCCGGTTGCCAAATTGCATTATCTCTTATAGTTTCCGAAATATGGACTATCGATAATTTACACCTTAGGCTCTGCTTCTAACTTGGGCCCAAATTGTAAAATGGTCTTATCTATTGGCGATTTCGTTCCAATTCACATTCCAAGTAATATCCGGCATGCTAATAACATTGCCGGTTGCCAAATTGAATTATCTCTTATAGTTTCCGAGATATGGACTATCGATAATTTACACCTTAGGCTCTGCTTCTAACTTGGGCCCAAATTGTAAAATCGTCTTATCTATTGGCGATTTCGTTCCAATTCACATTCCAAGTAATATTCGGCATGCTAATTACATTGCCGGTTGCCAAATTGCATTATCTCTTATAGTTTCCGAGATATGGACTATCGGTAATTTACACCTTAGGCTCTGCTTCTAACTTGGGCCCAAATTGTAAAATGGTCTTACCTATTGGCGATTTCGTTCCAATTCACATTCCAAGTAATATTCGGCATGCTAATTACATTGCCGGTTGCCAAATTGCATTATCTCTTATAGTTTCCGAGATATGGACTATCGATAATTTACACCTTAGGCTCTGCTTCTAACTTGGGCCCAAATTGTAAAATGGTCTTATCTATTGGCGATTACGTTCCAATTCACATTCCAAGTAATATTCGGCATGCTAATTACATTGCCGGTTGCCAAATTGCATTATCTCTTATAGTTTCCGAGATATGGACTATCGATAATTTATACCTTAGGCTCTGCTTCTAACTTGGGCCCAAATTGTAAAATGGTCTTCTCTATTGGCGATTTCGTTCCAATTCACATTCCAAGTAATATTCGGCATGCTAATTACATTGCTGGTTGCCAAATTACATTATCTCTTATAGTTTCCGAGATATGGACTATCGATAATTTACACCTTAGGCTCTGTTTCTAACTTGGGCCCAAATTGTAAAATGGTCTTATCTATTGGCGATTTCGTTCCAATTCACATTCCAAGTAATATTCGGCATGCTAATTACATTGCCGGTTGCCAAATTGCATTATCTCTTATAGTTTCCGAGATATGGACTATCGATAATTTACACCTTAGGCTCTGCTTCTAACTTGGGCCCAAATTGTAAAATCGTCTTATCTATTGGCGATTTCGTTCCAATTCACATTCCAAGTAATATTCGGCATGCTAATTACATTGCCGGTTGCCAAATTGCATTATCTCTTATAGTTTCCGAGATATGGACTATTGGTAATTTACACCTTAGGCTCTGCTTCTAACTTGGGCCCAAATTGTAAAATGGTCTTACCTATTGGCGATTTCGTTCCAATTCACATTCCAAGTAATATTCGGCATGCTAATTACATTGCCGGTTGCCAAATTGCATTATCTCTTATAGTTTCCGAGATATGGACTATCGATAATTTACACCTTAGGCTCTGCTTCTAACTTGGGCCCAAATTGTAAAATGGTCTTATCTATTGGCGATTTCGTTCCAATTCACATTCCAAGTAATATTCGGCATGCTAATTACATTGCCGGTTGCCAAATTGCATTATCTCTTATAGTTTCCGAGATATGGACTGTCGATAATTTACACCTTAGGCTCTGCTTCTAACTTGGGCCCAAATTGTAAAATGGTCTTACCTATTGGCGATTTCGTTCCAATTCACATTCCAAGTAATATTCGGCATGCTAATTACATTGCCGGTTGCCAAATTGCATTATCTCTTATAGTTTCCGAGATATGGACTATCGATAATTTACACCTTAGGCTCTGCTTCTAACTTGGGCCCAAATTGTAAAATGGTCTTATCTATTGGCGATTACGTTCCAATTCACATTCCAAGTAATATTCGGCATGCTAATTACATTGCCGGTTGCCAAATTGCATTATCTCTTATAGTTTCCGAGATATGGACTATCGATAATTTATACCTTAGGCTCTGCTTCTAACTTGGGCCCAAATTGTAAAATGGTCTTCTCTATTGGCGATTTCGTTCCAATTCACATTCCAAGTAATATTCGGCATGCTAATTACATTGCTGGTTGCCAAATTACATTATCTCTTATAGTTTCCGAGATATGGACTATCGATAATTTACACCTTAGGCTCTGTTTCTAACTTGGGCCCAAATTGTAAAATGGTCTTATCTATTGGCGATTTCGTTCCAATTCACATTCCAAGTAATATTCGGCATGCTAATTACATTGCCGGTTGCCAAATTGCATTATCTCTTATAGTTTCCGAGATATGGACTATCGATAATTTACACCTTAGGCTCTGCTTCTAACTTGGGCCCAAATTGTAAAATGGTCTTACCTATTGGCGATTTCGTTCCAATTCACATTCCAAGTAATATTCGGCATGCTAATTACATTGCCGGTGGCCAAGTTGCATTATCTCTTATAGTTTCCGAGATATGGACTATCGATAATTTACACCTTAGGTTCTGCTTCTAACTTGGGCCCAAATTGTAAAATGGTCTTATCTATTGGCGATTTCGTTCCAATTCACATTCCAAGTAATATTCGGCATGCTAATTACATTGCCGGTTCCCAAATTTCATTATCTCTTATAGTTTCCGAGATATGGACTATCGATTATTTTTAACCTTAGGCTCTGCTTCTAACTTGGGCCCAAACTGTAAAATGGTCTTATCTATTGGCGATTTCGTTCCAATTCACATTCCACGTAATATTCGGCATGCTAATTACATTGCCGGTTGCCAAATTGCATTATCTCTTATAGTTTCCGAGAGATGGACTATCGGTAATTTACACCTTAGGCTCTGCTTCTAACTTGGGCCTAAATTGTAAAATGGTCTTATCTATTGGCGATTTCGTTCCAATTCACATTCCAAGTAATATTCGGCATGCTAATTACATTGCCAGTTGCCAAATTGCATTATCTCTTATAGTTTCCGAGATATGGACTATGGATAATTTACACCTTAGGCTCTGCTTCTAACTTGGGCCCAAATTGTAAAATGGTCTTATCTATTGCCGATTTCGTTCCAATTCACATTCCAAGTAATATTCGGCATGCTAATTATATTGCCGGTTGCCAAATTGCATTATCTCTTATAGTTTCCGAGATATGGACTATCGATAATTTACACCTTAGGCTCTGCTTCTAACTTGGGCCCAAATTGTAATATGGTCTTATATATTGGCGATTTCGTTCCAATTCACATTCCAAGTAATATTCGGCATGCTAATTACATTGCTGGTTGCCAAATTGCATTATCTCTTATAGTTTCCGAGATATGGACTATCGATAATTTACACCTTAGGCTCTGCTTCTAACTTGGGCCCAAATTGTTAAATGGTCTTATCTATTGGCGATTTCGTTCCAATTCACATTCCAAGTAATATTCGGCATGCTAATAACATTGCCGGTTCCCAAATTGCATTATCTCTTATAGTTTCCGAGATATGGACTATCGATTATTTTTAACCTTAGGCTCTGCTTCTAACTTGGGCCCAAACTGTAAAATGGTCTTATCTATTGGCGATTTCGTTCCAATTCACATTCCACGTAATATTCGGCATGCTAATTACATTGCCGGTTGCCAAATTGCATTATCTCTTATAGTTTCCGAGAGATGGACTATCGGTAATTTACACCTTAGGCTCTGCTTCTAACTTGGGCCTAAATTGTAAAATGGTCTTATCTATTGGCGATTTCGTTCCAATTCACATTCCAAGTAATATTCGGCATGCTAATTACATTGCCAGTTGCCAAATTGCATTATCTCTTATAGTTTCCGAGATATGGACTATGGATAATTTACACCTTAGGCTCTGCTTCTAACTTGGGCCCAAATTGTAAAATGGTCTTATCTATTGCCGATTTCGTTCCAATTCACATTCCAAGTAATATTCGGCATGCTAATTATATTGCCGGTTGCCAAATTGCATTATCTCTTATAGTTTCCGAGATATGGACTATCGATAATTTACACCTTAGGCTCTGCTTCTAACTTGGGCCCAAATTGTAATATGGTCTTATATATTGGCGATTTCGTTCCAATTCACATTCCAAGTAATATTCGGCATGCTAATTACATTGCCGGTTGCCAAATTGCATTATCTCTTATAGTTTCCGAGATATGGACTATCGATAATTTACACCTTAGGCTCTGCTTCTAACTTGGGCCCAAATTGTTAAATGGTCTTATCTATTGGCGATTTCGTTCCAATTCACATTCTAAGTAATATTCGGCATGCTAATTACATTGCCGGTTGCCAAATTGCATTATCTCTTATAGTTTCCGAGATATGGACTATCGATAATTTACACCTTAGGCTCTGCTTCTAACTTGGGCCCAAATTGTAAAATGGTCTTATCTATTGGCGATTTCGTTCCAATTCACATTCCAAGTAATATTCGGCAAGCTAATTACATTGCCGGTTGCCAAATTGCATTATCTCTTATAGTTTCCGAGATATGGACTATCGATAATTTACACCTTAGGCTCTGCTTTTAACTTGGGCCCAAATTGTAAAATGGTCTTATCTATTGGCGATTTCGTTCCAATTCACATTCCAAGTAATATTCGGCATGCTAATTACATTGCCAGTTGCCAAATTGCATTATCTCTTATAGTTTCCGAGATATGGACTGTCGATAATTTACACCTTAGGCTCTGCTTCTAACTTGGGCCCAAATTGTAAAATGGTCTTATCTATTGGCGATTTCGTTCCAATTCACTTTCCAAGTAATATTCGGCATGCTAATTACATTGCCGGTTGCCAAATTGCATTACCTCTTATAGTTTCCGAGATATGGACTATCGATAATTTACACCTTAGGCTCTGCTTCTAACTTGGGCCCAAATTGTAAAATGGTCTTATCTATTGGCGATTTCGTTCCAATTCACTTTCCAAGTTATATTCGGCATGCTAATTACATTGCCGGTTGCCAAATTGCATTATCTCTTATAGTTTCCGAGATATGGACTATCGATAATTTACACCTTAGGCTCTGCTTCTAACTTAGCCCAAATTGTAAAATCGTCTTATCTATTGGCGATTTCGTTCCAATTCACATTCCAGGTAATATTCGGCATGCTAATTACATTGCCGGTTGCCAAATTGCATTATCTCTTATAGTTTCCGAGATATGGACTATCGATAATTTACATCTTAGGCTCTGCTTCTAACTTGGGCCCAAATTGTAAAATGGTCTTATCTATTGGCGATTTCGTTCCAATTCACATTCCAAGTAATATTCGGCATGCTAATTACATTGCCGGTTGCCAAATTGCATTATCCCTTATAGTTTCCGAGATATGGACTATCGATAATTTGCACCTTAGGCTCTGCTTCTAACTTGGGCCCAAATTGTATAATGGTCTTATCTATTGCCGATTTCGTTCCAATTCACATTCCAAGTAATATTCGGCATGCTAATTACATTGCCGGTTGCCAAATTGCATTATCTCTTATAGTTTCCGAGATATGGACTATCGATAATTTACACCTTAGGCTCTGCTTCTAACTTGGGCCCAAATTGTAAAATGGTCTTATCTATTGGAGATTTCTTTCCAATTCACATTCCAAGTAATATTCGGCATGCTAATTACATTGCCGGTTGCCAAATTGCAATATCTCTTATAGTTTCCGAGGTCTTATCTATTGGCGATTTCGTTCCAATTCACAATCCAAGTAGTATTCGGCATGCTAATTACATTGCCGGTTGCCAAATTGCATTATCTCTTATAGTTTCCGAGATATGGACTATCGATAATTTACACCTTAGGCTCTGCTTCTAACTTGGGCCCAAATTGTAAAATGGTCTTACCTATTGGCGATTTCGTTCCAATTCACATTCCAAGTAATATTCGGCATGCTAATTACATTGCCGGTTGCCAAATTGCATTATCTCTTATAGTTTCCGAGATATGGACTATCGATAATTTACACCTTAGGCTCTGCTTCTAACTTGGGCCCAAATTGTAAAATCGTCTTATCTATTGGCGATTTCGTTCCAATTCAGATTCCAAGTAATATTCGGCATGCTAATTACATTGCCGGTTGCCAAATTGCATTATCTCTTATAGTTTCCGAGATATGGGCTATCGGTAATTTACACCTTAGGCTCTGCTTCTAACTTGGGCCCAAATTGTAAAATGGTCTTACCTATTGGCGATTTCGTTCCAATTCACATTCCAAGTAATATTCGGCATGCTAATTACATTGCCGGTTGCCAAATTGCATTATCTCTTATAGTTTCCGAGATATGGACTATCGATAATTTACACCTTAGGCTCTGCTTCTAACTTGGGCCCAAATTGTAAAATGGTCTTATCTATTGGCGATTTCGTTCCAATTCATATTCCAAGTAATATTCGGCAAGCTAATTACATTGCCGGTTGCCAAATTGCATTATCTCTTATAGTTTCCGAGATATGGACTATCGATAATTTACATCTTAGGCTCTGCTTCTAACTTGGGCCCAAATTGTAAAATGGTCTTATCTATTGGCGATTTCGTTCCAATTCACATTCCAAGTAATATTCGGCATGCTAATTACATTGCCGGTTGCCAAATTGCATTATCTCTTATAGTTTCCGAGATATGGACTGTCGATAATTTACACCTTAGGCTCTGCTTCTAACTTGGGCCCAAAATGTAAAATGGTCTTATCTATTGGCGATTTCGTTCCAATTCACTTTCCAAGTAATATTCGGCATGCTAGTTACATTGCCGGTTGCCAAATTGCATTATCTCTTATAGTTTCCGAGATATGGACTATCGATAATTTACACCTTAGGCTCTGCTTCTAACTTGGGCCCAAATTGTAAAATGGTCTTATCTATAGGCGATTTCGTTCCAATTCACTTTCCAAGTAATATTCGGCATGCTAATTACATTGCCGGTTGCCAAATTGCATTATCTCTTATAGTTTCCGAGATATGGACTATCGATAATTTACACCTTAGGCTCTGCTTCTAACTTGGGCCCAAATTGTAAAATGATCTTATCTATTGGCGATTTCGTTCCAATTCACATTTCAAGTAATATTCGGCATGCTAATTACATTGCCGGTTGCCAAATTGCATTATCTCTTATAGTTTCCGAGATATGGACTATCGATAATTTACACCTTAGGCTCTGCTTCTAACTTGGGCCCAAATTGTAAAATGGTCTTATCTATTGGAGATTTCGTTCCAATTCACATTCCAAGTAATATTCGGCATGCTAATTACATTGCCGGTTGCCAAATTGCATTATCTCTTATAGTTTCCGAGATATGGACTATCGATAATTTACACCTTAGGCTCTGCTTCTAACTTAGCCCAAATTGTAAAATCGTCTTATCTATTGGCGATTTCGTTCCAATTCACATTCCAAGTAATATTCGGCATGCTAATTACATTGCCGGTTGCCAAATTGCATTATCTCTTATAGTTTCCGAGATATGGACTATCGATAATTTACACCTTAGGCTCTGCTTCTAACTTGGGCCCAAATTGTAAAATTGTCTTATCTATTGGCGATTTCGTTCCAATTCACATTCCAAGTAATATTCGGCATGCTAATTACATTGCCGGTTGCCAAATTGCATTATCTCTTATAGTTTCCGAGATATGGACTATCGGTAATTTACACCTTAGGCTCTGCTTCTAACTTGGGCCCAAATTGTAAAATGGTCTTACCTATTGGCGATTTCGTTCCAATTCACATTCCAAGTAATATTCGGCATGCTAATTACATTGCCGGTTGCCAAATTGCATTATCTCTTATAGTTTCCGAGATATGGACTATCGATAATTTACACCTTAGGCTCGGCTTCTAACTTGGGCCCAAATTGTAAAATGGTCTTATCTATTGGCGATTTCGTTCCAATTCACATTCCAAGTAATATTCGGCATGCTAATTACATTGCCGGTTGCCAAATTGCATTATCTCTTATAGTTTCCGAGATATGGACTGTCGATAATTTACACCTTAGGCTCAGCTTCTAACTTGGGCCCAAATTGTAAAATGGTCTTACCTATTGGCGATTTCGTTCCAATTCACATTCCAAGTAATATTCGGCATGCTAATTACATTGCCGGTTGCCAAATTGCATTATCTCTTATAGTTTCCGAGATATGGACTATCGATAATTTACACCTTAGGCTCTGCTTCTAACTTGGGCCCAAATTGTAAAATGGTCTTATCTATTGGCGATTACGTTCCAATTCACATTCCAAGTAATATTCGGCATGCTAATTACATTGCCGGTTGCCAAATTGCATTATCTCTTATAGTTTCCGAGATATGGACTATCGATAATTTATACCTTAGGCTCTGCTTCTAACTTGGGCCCAAATTGTAAAATGGTCTTCTCTATTGGCGATTTCGTTCCAATTCACATTCCAAGTAATATTCGGCATGCTAATTACATTGCTGGTTGCCAAATTACATTATCTCTTATAGTTTCCGAGATATGGACTATCGATAATTTACACCTTAGGCTCTGTTTCTAACTTGGGCCCAAATTGTAAAATGGTCTTATCTATTGGCGATTTCGTTCCAATTCACATTCCAAGTAATATTCGGCATGCTAATTACATTGCCGGTTGCCAAATTGCATTATCTCTTATAGTTTCCGAGATATGGACTATCGATAATTTACACCTTAGGCTCTGCTTCTAACTTGGGCCCAAATTGTAAAATCGTCTTATCTATTGGCGATTTCGTTCCAATTCACATTCCAAGTAATATTCGGCATGCTAATTACATTGCCGGTTGCCAAATTGCATTATCTCTTATAGTTTCCGAGATATGGACTATCGGTAATTTACACCTTAGGCTCTGCTTCTAACTTGGGCCCAAATTGTAAAATGGTCTTACCTATTGGCGATTTCGTTCCAATTCACATTCCAAGTAATATTCGGCATGCTAATTACATTGCCGGTTGCCAAATTGCATTATCTCTTATAGTTTCCGAGATATGGACTATCGATAATTTACACCTTAGGCTCTGCTTCTAACTTGGGCCCAAATTGTAAAATGGTCTTATCTATTGGCGATTTCGTTCCAATTCACTTTCCAAGTAATATTCGGCATGCTAATTACATTGCCGGTTGCCAAATTGCATTATCTCTTATAGTTTCCGAGATATGGACTGTCGATAATTTACACCTTAGGCTCTGCTTATAACTTGGGCCCAAATTGTAAAATGGTCTTATCTATTGGCGATTTCGTTCCAATTCACTTTCCAAGTAATATTCGGCATGCTAATTACATTGCCGGTTGCCAAATTGCATTATCTCTTATAGTTTCCGAGATATGGACTATCGATAATTTACACCTTAGGCTCTGCTTCTAACTTGGGCCCAAATTGTAAAATGGTCTTATCTATTGGCGATTTCGTTCCAATTCACTTTCCAAGTAATATTCGGCATGCTAATTACATTGCCGGTTGCCAAATTGCATTATCTCTTATAGTTTCCGAGATATGGACTACCGATAATTTACACCTTAGGCTCTGCTTCTAACTTGGGCCCAAATTGTAAAATGGTCTTATCTATTGGCGATTTCGTTCCAATTCACATTCCAAGTAATATTCGGCATGCTAATTACATTGCCGGTTGCCAAATTGCATTATCTCTTATAGTTTCCGAGATATGGACTATCGATAATTTACACCTTAGGCTCTGCTTCTAACTTGGGCCCAAATTGTAAAATGGTCTTATCTATTGGAGATTTCGTTCCAATTCACATTCCAAGTAATATTCGGCATGCTAATTACATTGCCGGTTGCCAAATTGCATTATCTCTTATAGTTTCCGAGATATGGACTGTCGATAATTTACACCTTAGGCTCTGCTTCTAACTTGGGCCCAAATTGTAAAATGGTCTTATCTATTGGCGATTTCGTTCCAATTCACATTCCAAGTAATATTCGGCATGCTAATTACATTGCCGGTTGCCAAATTGCATTATCTCTTATAGTTTCCGAGATATGGACTATCGGTAATTTACACCTTAGGCTCTGCTTCTAACTTGGGCCCAAATTGTAAAATGGTCTTACCTATTGGCGATTTCGTTCCAATTCACATTCCAAGTAATATTCGGCATACTAATTACATTGCCGGTTGCCAAATTGCATTATCTCTTATAGTTTCCGAGATATGGACTATCGATAATTTACACCTTAGGCTCTGCTTCTAACTTGGGCCCAAATTGTAAAATGGTCTTATCTATTGGCGATTTCGTTCCAATTCACATTCCAAGTAATATTCGGCATGCTAATTACATTGCCGGTTGCCAAATTGCATTATCTCTTATAGTTTCCGAGATATGGACTGTCGATAATTTACACCTTAGGCTCTGCTTCTAACTTGGGCCCAAATTGTAAAATGGTCTTATCTATTGGCGATTTCGTTCCAATTCACTTTCCAAGAAATATTCGGCATGCTAATTACATTGCCGGTTGCCAAATTGCATTATCTCTTATAGTTTCCGAGATATGGACTATCGATAATTTACACCTTAGGCTCTGCTTCTAACTTGGGCCCAAATTGTAAAATGGTCTTATCTATTGGCGATTTCGTTCCAATTCACTTTCCAAGTAATATTCGGCATGCTAATTACATTGCCGGTTGCCAAATTGCATTATCTCTTATAGTTTCCGAGATATGGACTATCGATAATTTACACCTTAGGCTCTGCTTCTAACTTGGGCCCAAATTGTAAAATGGTCTTATCTATTGGCGATTTCGTTCCAATTCACATTCCAAGTAATATTCGGCATGCTAATTACATTGCCGGTTGCCAAATTGCATTATCTCTTATAGTTTCCGAGATATGGACTATCGATAATTTACACCTTAGGCTCTGCTTCTAACTTGGGCCCAAATTGTAAAATGGTCTTACCTATTGGCGATTTCGTTCCAATTCACATTCCAAGTAATATTCGGCATGCTAATTACATTGCCGGTTGCCAAATTGCATTATCTCTTATAGTTTCCGAGATATGGACTATCGATAATTTACACCTTAGGCTCTGCTTCTAACTTGGGCCCAAATTGTAAAATGGTCTTATCTATTGGCGATTTCGTTCCAATTCACATTCCAAGTAATATTCGGCATGCTAATTACATTGCCGGTTGCCAAATTGCATTATCTCTTATAGTTTCCGAGATATGGACTGTCGATAATTTACACCTTAGGCTCTGCTTCTAACTTGGGCCCAAATTGTAAAATGGTCTTATCTATTGGCGATTTCGTTCCAATTCACTTTCCAAGTAATATTCGGCATGCTAATTACATTGCCGGTTGCCAAATTGCATTATCTCTTATAGTTTCCGAGATATGGACTATCGATAATTTACACCTTAGGCTCTGCTTCTAACTTGGGCCCAAATTGTAAAATGGTCTTATCTATTGGCGATTTCGTTCCAATTCACTTTCCAAGTAATATTCGGCATGCTAATTACATTGCCGGTTGCCAAATTGCATTATCTCTTATAGTTTCCGAGATATGGACTATCGATAATTTACACCTTAGGCTCTGCTTCTAACTTGGGCCCAAATTGTAAAATGGTCTTATCTATTGGCGATTTCGTTCCAATTCACATTCCAAGTAATATTCGGCATGCTAATTACATTGCCGGTTGCCAAATTGCATTATCTCTTATAGTTTCCGAGATATGGACTATCGGTAATTTACACCTTAGGCTCTGCTTCTAACTTGGGCCCAAATTGTAAAATGGTCTTACCTATTGGCGATTTCGTTCCAATTCACATTCCAAGTAATATTCGGCATGCTAATTACATTGCCGGTTGCCAAATTGCATTATCTCTTATAGTTTCCGAGATATGGACTATCGATAATTTACACCATAGGCTCTGCTTCTAACTTGGGCCCAAATTGTAAAATGGTCTTATCTATTGGCGATTACGTTCCAATTCACATTCCAAGTAATATTCGGCATGCTAATTACATTGCCGGTTGCCAAATTGCATTATCTCTTATAGTTTCCGAGATATGGACTATCGATAATTTATACCTTAGGCTCTGCTTCTAACTTGGGCCCAAATTGTAAAATGGTCTTCTCTATTGGCGATTTCGTTCCAATTCACATTCCAAGTAATATTCGGCATGCTAATTACATTGCTGGTTGCCAAATTACATTATCTCTTATAGTTTCCGAGATATGGACTATCGATAATTTACACCTTAGGCTCTGTTTCTAACTTGGGCCCAAATTGTAAAATGGTCTTATCTATTGGCGATTTCGTTCCAATTCACATTCCAAGTAATATTCGGCATGCTAATTACATTGCCGGTTGCCAAATTGCATTATCTCTTATAGTTTCCGAGATATGGACTATCGGTAATTTACACCTTAGGCTCTGCTTCTAACTTGGGCCCAAATTGTAAAATGGTCTTACCTATTGGCGATTTCGTTCCAATTCACATTCCAAGTAATATTCGGCATGCTAATTACATTGCCGGTTGCCAAATTGCATTATATCTTATAGTTTCCGAGATATGGACTATCGATAATTTACACCTTAGGCTCTGCTTCTAACTTGGGCCCAAATTGTAAAATGGTCTTATCTATTGGCGATTTCGTTCCAATTCACATTCCAAGTAATATTCGGCATGCTAATTACATTGCCGGTTGCCAAATTCCATTATCTCTTATAGTTTCCGAGATATGGACTGTCGATAATTTACACCTTAGGCTCTGCTTCTAACTTGGGCCCAAATTGTAAAATGGTCTTACCTATTGGCGATTTCGTTCCAATTCACATTCCAAGTAATATTCGGCATGCTAATTACATTGCCGGTTGCCAAATTGCATTATCTCTTATAGTTTCCGAGATATGGACTATCGATAATTTACACCTTAGGCTCTGCTTCTAACTTGGGCCCAAATTGTAAAATGGTCTTATCTATTGGCGATTACGTTCCAATTCACATTCCAAGTAATATTCGGCATGCTAATTACATTGCCGGTTGCCAAATTGCATTATCTCTTATAGTTTCCGAGATATGGACTATCGATAATTTATACCTTAGGCTCTGCTTCTAACTTGGGCCCAAATTGTAAAATGGTCTTCTCTATTGGCGATTTCGTTCCAATTCACATTCCAAGTAATATTCGGCATGCTAATTACATTGCTGGTTGCCAAATTACATTATCTCTTATAGTTTCCGAGATATGGACTATCGATAATTTACACCTTAGGCTCTGTTTCTAACTTGGGCCCAAATTGTAAAATGGTCTTATCTATTGGCGATTTCGTTCCAATTCACATTCCAAGTAATATTCGGCATGCTAATTACATTGCCGGTTGCCAAATTGCATTATCTCTTATAGTTTCCGAGATATGGACTATCGATAATTTACACCTTAGGCTCTGCTTCTAACTTGGGCCCAAATTGTAAAATCGTCTTATCTATTGGCGATTTCGTTCCAATTCACATTCCAAGTAATATTCGGCATGCTAATTACATTGCCGGTTGCCAAATTGCATTATCTCTTATAGTTTCCGAGATATGGACTATCGGTAATTTACACCTTAGGCTCTGCTTCTAACTTGGGCCCAAATTGTAAAATGGTCTTACCTATTGGCGATTTCGTTCCAATTCACATTCCAAGTAATATTCGGCATGCTAATTACATTGCCGGTTGCCAAATTGCATTATCTCTTATAGTTTCCGAGATATGGACTATCGATAATTTACACCTTAGGCTCTGCTTCTAACTTGGGCCCAAATTGTAAAATGGTCTTATCTATTGGCGATTTCGTTCCAATTCACATTCCAAGTAATATTCGGCATGCTAATTACATTGCCGGTTGCCAAATTGCATTATCTCTTATAGTTTCCGAGATATGGACTGTCGATAATTTACACCTTAGGCTCTGCTTATAACTTGGGCCCAAATTGTAAAATGGTCTTATCTATTGGCGATTTCGTTCCAATTCACTTTCCAAGTAATATTCGGCATGCTAATTACATTGCCGGTTGCCAAATTGCATTATCTCTTATAGTTTCCGAGATATGGACTATCGATAATTTACACCTTAGGCTCTGCTTCTAACTTGGGCCCAAATTGTAAAATGGTCTTATCTATTGGCAATTTCGTTCCAATTCACTTTCCAAGTAATATTCGGCATGCTAATTACATTGCCGGTTGCCAAATTGCATTATCTCTTATGGTTTCCGAGATATGGACTATCGATAATTTACACCTTAGGCTCTGCTTCTAACTTGGGCCCAAATTGTAAAATGGTCTTATCTATTGGCGATTTCGTTCCAATTCACAATCCAAGTAATATTCGGCATGCTAATTACATTGCCGGTTGCCAAATTGCATTATCTCTTATAGTTTCCGAGATATGGACTATCGATAATTTACACCTTAGGCTCTGCTTCTAACTTGGGCCCAAATTGTAAAATGGTCTTATCTATTGGAGATTTCGTTCCAATTCACATTCCAAGTAATATTCGGCATGCTAATTACATTGCCGGTTGCCAAATTGCATTATCTCTTATAGTTTCCGAGATATGGACTGTCGATAATTTACACCTTAGGCTCTGCTTCTAACTTGGGCCCAAATTGTAAAATGGTCTTATCTATTGGCGATTTCGTTCCAATTCACATTCCAAGTAATATTCGGCATGCTAATTACATTGCCGGTTGCCAAATTGCATTATCTCTTATAGTTTCCGAGATATGTACTATCGATAATTTACACCTTAGGCTCTGCTTCTAACTTGGGCCCAAATTGTAAAATGGTCTTATCTATTGGAGATTTCGTTCCAATTCACATTCCAAGTAATATTCGGCATGCTAATTACATTGCCGGTTGCCAAATTGCATTATCTCTTATAGTTTCCGAGATATGGACTGTCGATAATTTACACCTTAGGCTCTGCTTATAACTTGGGCCCAAATTGTAAAATGGTCTTATCTATTGGCGATTTCGTTCCAATTCACATTCCAAGTAATATTCGGCATGCTAATTACATTGCCGGTTGCCAAATTGCATTATCTCTTATAGTTTCCGAGATATGGACTGTCGATAATTTACACCTTAGGCTCTGCTTCTAACTTGGGCCCAAATTGTAAAATGGTCTTATCTATTGGCGATTTCGTTCCAATTCACTCTCCAAGTAATATTCGGCATGCTAATTACATTGCCGGTTGCCAAATTGCATTATCTCTTATAGTTTCCGAGATATGGACTATCGATAATTTACACCTTAGGCTCTGCTTCTAACTTGGGCCCAAATTGTAAAATGGTCTTATCTATTGGCGATTTCATTCCAATTCACTTTCCAAGTAATATTCGGCATGCTAATTACATTGCCGGTTGCCAAATTGCATTATCTCTTATAGTTTCCGAGATATGGACTATCGATAATTTACACCTTAGGCTCTGCATCTAACTTGGGCTTCTAACTTGGGCCCAAATTGTAAAATGGTCTTATCTATTGGCGATTTCGTTCCAATTCACATTCCAAGTAATATTCGGCATGCTAATTACATTGCCGGTTGCCAAATTGCATTATCTCTTATAGTTTCCGAGATATGGACTATCGATAATTTACACCTTAGGCTCTGCTTCTAACTTGGGCCCAAATTGTAAAATGGTCTTATCTATTGGAGATTTCGTTCCAATTCACATTCCAAGTAATATTCGGCATGCTAATTACATTGCCGGTTGCCAAATTGCATTATCTCTTATAGTTTCCGAGATATGGACTGTCGATAATTTACACCTTAGGCTCTGCTTCTAACTTGGGCCCAAATTGTAAAATGGTCTTATCTATTGGCGATTTCGTTCCAATTCACATTCCAAGTAATATTCGGCATGCTAATTACATTGCCGGTTGCCAAATTGCATTATCTCTTATAGTTTCCGAGATATGGACTATCGGTAATTTACACCTTAGGCTCTGCTTCTAACTTGGGCCCAAATTGTAAAATGGTCTTACCTATTGGCGATTTCGTTCCAATTCACATTCCAAGTAATATTCGGCATGCTAATTACATTGCCGGTTGCCAAATTGCATTATCTCTTATAGTTTCCGAGATATGGACTATCGATAATTAACACCTTAGGCTCTGCTTCTAACTTGGGCCCAAATTGTAAAATGGTCTTATCTATTGGCGATTTCGTTCCAATTCACATTCCAAGTAATATTCGGCATGCTAATTACATTGCCGGTTGCCAAATTGCATTATCTCTTATAGTTTCCGAGATATGGACTGTCGATAATTTACACCTTAGGCTCTGCTTCTAACTTGGGCCCAAATTGTAAAATGGTCTTATCTATTTACGATTTCGTTCCAATTCACTCTCCAAGTAATATTCGGCATGTTAATTACATTGCCGGTTGCCAAATTGCATTATCTCTTATAGTTTCCGAGATATGGACTATCGATAATTTACACCTTAGGCTCTGCTTCTAACTTGGGCCCAAATTGTAAAATGGTCTTATCTATTGGCGATTTCATTCCAATTCACTTTATAAGTAATATTCGGCATGCTAATTACATTGCCGGTTGCCAAATTGCATTATCTCTTATAGTTTCCGAGATATGGACTATCGATAATTTACACCTTAGGCTCTGCTTCTAACTTGGGCCCAAATTGTAAAATGGTCTTATCTATTGGCGATTTCGTTCCAATTCACATTCCAAGTAATATTCGGCATGCTAATTACATTGCCGGTTGCCAAATTGCATTATCTCTTATAGTTTCCGAGATATGGACTATCGATAATTTACACCTTAGGCTCTGCTTCTAACTTGGGCCCAAATGGTAAAATGGTCTTATCTATTGGAGATTTCGTTCCAATTCACATTCCAAGTAATATTCGGCATGCTAATTACATTGCCGGTTGCCAAATTGCATTATCTCTTATAGTTTCCGAGATATGGACTGTCGATAATTTACACCTTAGGCTCTGCTTCTAACTTGGGCCCAAATTGTAAAATGGTCTTATCTATTGGCGATTTCGTTCCAATTCACATTCCAAGTAATATTCGGCATGCTAATTACATTGCCGGTTGCCAAATTGCATTATCTCTTATAGTTTCCGAGATATGGACTATCGGTAATTTACACCTTAGGCTCTGCTTCTAACTTGGGCCCAAATTGTAAAATGGTCTTACCTATTGGCGATTTCGTTCCAATTCACATTCCAAGTAATATTCGGCATGCTAATTACATTGCCGGTTGCCAAATTGCATTATCTCTTATAGTTTCCGAGATATGGACTGTCGATAATTTACACCTTAGGCTCTGCTTCTAACTTGGGCCCAAATTGTAAAATGGTCTTATCTATTGGCGATTTCGTTCCAATTCACATTCCAAGTAATATTCGGCATGCTAATTACATTGCCGGTTGCCAAATTGCATTATCTCTTATAGTTTCCGAGATATGGACTATCGATAATTTACACCTTAGGCTCTGCTTCTAACTTGGGCCCAAATTGTAAAATCGTCTTATCTATTGGCGATTTCGTTCCAATTCACATTCCAAGTAATATTCGGCATGCTAATTACATTGCCGGTTGCCAAATTGCATTATCTCTTATAGTTTCCGAGATATGGACTATCGGTAATTTACACCTTAGGCTCTGCTTCTAACTTGGGCCCAAATTGTAAAATGGTCTTACCTATTGGCGATTTCGTTCCAATTCACATTCCAAGTAATATTCGGCATGCTAATTACATTGCCGGTTGCCAAATTGCATTATCTCTTATAGTTTCCGAGATATAGACTATCGATAATTTACACCTTAGGCTCTGCTTCTAACTTGGGCCCAAATTGTAAAATGGTCTTATCTATTGGCGATTTCGTTCCAATTCACATTCCAAGTAATATTCGGCATGCTAATTACATTGCCGGTTGCCAAATTGCATTATCTCTTATAGTTTCCGAGATATGGACTATCGATAATTTACACCTTAGGCTCTGCTTCTAACTTGGGCCCAAATTGTAAAATGGTCTTATCTATTGGAGATTTCGTTCCAATTCACATTCCAAGTAATATTCGGCATGCTAATTACATTGCCGGTTGCCAAATTGCATTATCTCTTATAGTTTCCGAGATATGGACTATCGATAATTTACACCTTAGGCTCTGCTTCTAACTTGGGCCCAAATTGTAAAATGGTCTTATCTATTGGAGATTTCGTTCCAATTCACATTCCAAGTAATATTCGGCATGCTAATTACATTGCCGGTTGCCAAATTGCATTATCTCTTATAGTTTCCGAGATATGGACTATCGATAATTTACACCTTAGGCTCTGCTTCTAACTTAGCCCAAATTGTAAAATCGTCTTATCTATTGGCGATTTCGTTCCAATTCACATTCCAAGTAATATTCGGCATGCTAATTACATTGCCGGTTGCCAAATTGCATTATCTCTTATAGTTTCCGAGATATGGACTATCGATAATTTACACCTTAGGCTCTGCTTCTAACTTGGGCCCAAATTGTAAAATGGTCTTATCTATTGGAGATTTCGTTCCAATTCACATTCCAAGTAATATTCGGCATGCTAATTACATTGCCGGTTGCCAAATTGCATTATCTCTTATAGTTTCCGAGATATGGACTATCGATAATTTACACCTTAGGCTCTGCTTCTAACTTAGCCCAAATTGTAAAATCGTCTTATCTATTGGCGATTTCGTTCCAATTCACATTCCAAGTAATATTCGGCATGCTCATTACATTGCCGGTTGCTAAATTGCATTATCTCTTATAGTTTCCGAGATATGGACTATCGATAATTTACACCTTAGGCTCTGCTTCTAACTTGGGCCCAAATTGTAAAATGGTCTTATCTATTGGCGATTTCGTTCCAATTCACATTCCAAGTAATATCCGGCATGCTAATTACATTGCCGGTTGCCAAATTGAATTATCTCTTATAGTTTCCGAGATATGGACTATCGATAATTTACACCTTAGGCTCTGCTTCTAACTTGGGCCCAAATTGTAAAATGGTCTTATCTATTGGAGATTTCATTCCAATTCACATTCCAAGTGATATTCGGCATGCTAATTACATTGCCGGTTGCCAAATTGCATTATCTCTTATAGTTTCCGAGATATGGACTATCGATAATTTACATCTTAGGCTCTGCTTCTAACTTGGGCCCAAATTGTAAAATGGTCTTATCTATTGGCGATTTCGTTCCAATTCACATTCCAAGTAATATTCGGCATGCTAATTACATTGCCGGTTGCCAAATTGCATTATCCCTTATAGTTTCCGAGATATGGACTATCGATAATTTACACCTTAGGCTCTGCTTCTAACTTGGGCCCAAATTGTATAATGGTCTTATCTATTGCCGATTTCGTTCCAATTCACATTCCAAGTAATATTCGGCATGCTAATTACATTGCCGGTTGCCAAATTGCATTATCTCTTATAGTTTCCGAGATATGGACTATCGATAATTTACACCTTAGGCTCTGCTTCTAACTTGGGCCCAAATTGTAAAATGGTCTTATCTATTGGAGATTTCATTCCAATTCACATTCCAAGTAATATTCGGCATGCTAATTACATTGCCGTTTGCCAAATTGCAATATCTCTTATAGTTTCCGAGGTCTTATCTATTGGCGATTTCGTTCCAATTCACAATCCAAGTAGTATTCGGCATGCTAATTACATTGCCGGTTGCCAAATTGCATTATCTCTTATAGTTTCCGAGATATGGACTATCGATAATTTACACCTTAGGCTCTGCTTCTAACTTGGGCCCAAATTGTAAAATGGTCTTACCTATTGGCGATTTCGTTCCAATTCACATTCCAAGTAATATTCGGCATGCTAATTACTTTGCCGGTTGCCAAATTGCATTATCTCTTATAGTTTCCGAGATATGGACTATCGATAATTTACACCTTAGGCTCTGCTTCTAACTTGGGCCCAAATTGTAAAATGGTCTTATCTATTGGCGATTTCGTTCCAATTCACATTCCAAGTAATATTCGGCATGCTAATTACATTGCCGGTTGCCAAATTGCATTATCCCCTATAGTTTCCGAGATATGGACTATCGATTATTTACATCTTAGGCTCTGCTTCTAACTTGGGCCCAAATTGTAAAATGGTCTTATCTATTGGCGATTTCGTTCCAATTCACATTCCAAGTAATATTCGGCATGCTAATTACATTGCCGGTTGCCAAATTGCATTATCTCTTATAGTTTCCGAGATATGGACTATCGATAATTTACACCTTAGGCTCTGCTTCTAACTTGGGCCCAAATTGTAAAATGGTCTTATCTATTGCCGATTTCGTTCCAATTCACATTCCAAGTAATATTCGGCATGCTAATTACATTGCCGGTTGCCAAATTGCATTATCTCTTATTGTTTCCGAGATATGGACTATCGATAATTTACACCTTAGGCTCTGCTTCTAACTTGGGCCCAAATTGTAAAATGGTCTTATCTATTGGCGATTTCATTCCAATTCACATTCCAAGTAATATTCGGCATGCTAATTACATTGCCGGTTGCCAAATTGCATTATCTCTTATAGTTTCCGAGATATGGACTATCGATAATTTACACCTTAGGCTCTGCTTCTAACTTGGGCCCAAATTGTAAAATGGTCTTATCTATTGGCGATTTCGTTCCAATTCACATTCCAAGTAATATTCGGCATGCTAATTACATTGCCGGTTGCCAAATTGCATTATCTCTTATTGTTCCCGAGATATGGACTATCGATAATTTACACCTTAGGCTCTGCTTCTAACTTGGGCCCAAATTGTAAAATGGTCTTATCTATTGGCGATTTCGTTCCAATTCACATTCCAAGTAATATTCGGCATGCTAATTACATTGCCGGTGGCCAAATTGAATTATCTCTTATAGTTTCCGAGATATGGACTATCGATAATTTACACCTTAGGCTCTGCTTCTAACTTGGGCCCAAATTGTAAAATGGTCTTACCTATTGGCGATTTCGTTCCAATTCTCATTCCATGTAATATTCGGCATGCTAATTACATTGCCGGTTGCCAAATTGCATTATCTCCTATACTTTCCGAGATATGGACTATCGATAATTTACACCTTAGGCTCTGCTTCTAACTTGGGCCCAAATTGTAAAATGGTCTTATCTATTGGCGATTTCGTTCCAATTCACATTCCAAGTAATATTCGGCATGCTAATTACATTGCCGGTTGCCAAATTGCATTATCTCTTATAGTTTCCGAGATATGGACTATGGAAAATTTACACCTTAGGCTCTGCTTCTAACTTGGGCCCAAATTGTAAAATGGTCTTATCTATTGCCGATTTCGTTCCAATTCACATTCCAAGTAATATTCGGCATACTAATTACATTGCCGGTTGCCAAATTGCATTATCTCTTATAGTTTCCGAGATATGGACTATCGATAATTTACACCTTAGGCTCTGCTTCTAACTTGGGCCCAAATTGTAAAATGGTCTTATCTATTGGAGATTTCGTTCCAATTCACATTCCAAGTAATATTCGGCATGCTAATTACATTGCCGGTTGCCAAATTGCATTATCTCTTATAGTTTCCGAGATATGGACTATCGATAATTTACACCTTAGGCTCTGCTTCTAACTTGGGCCCAAATTGTAAAATGGTCTTATCCATTGGAGATTTCGTTCCAATTCACATTCCAAGTAATATTCGGCGTGCTAATTACATTGCCGGTTGCCAAATTGCATTATCTCTTATAGTTTCCGAGATATGGACTATCGATAATTTACACCTTAGGCTCTGCTTCTAACTTAGCCCAAATTGTAAAATCGTCTTATCTATTGGCGATTTCGTTCCAATTCACATTCCAAGTAATATTCGGCATGCTAATTACATTGCCGGTTGCCAAATTGCATTATCTCTTATAGTTTCCGAGATATGGACTATCGATAATTTACACCTTAGGCTCTGCTTCTAACTTAGCCCAAATTGTAAAATCGTCTTATCTATTGGCGATTTCGTTCCAATTCACATTCCAAGTAATATTCGGCATGCTCATTACATTGCCGGTTGCTAAATTGCATTATCTCTTATAGTTTCCGAGATATGGACTATCGATAATTTACACCTTAGGCTCTGCTTCTAACTTGGGCCCAAATTGTAAAATGGTCTTATCTATTGGCGATTTCGTTCCAATTCACATTCCAAGTAATATCCGGCATGCTAATTACATTGCCGGTTGCCAAATTGAATTATCTCTTATAGTTTCCGAGATATGGACTATCGATAATTTACACCTTAGGCTCTGCTTCTAACTTGGGCCCAAATTGTAAAATGGTCTTATCTATTGGAGATTTCATTCCAATTCACATTCCAAGTAATATTCGGCATGCTAATTACATTGCCGGTTGCCAAATTGCATTATCTCTTATAGTTTCCGAGATATGGACTATCGATAATTTACATCTTAGGCTCTGCTTCTAACTTGGGCCCAAATTGTAAAATGGTCTTATCTATTGGCGATTTCGTTCCAATTCACATTCCAAGTAATATTCGGCATGCTAATTACATTGCCGGTTGCCAAATTGCATTATCCCTTATAGTTTCCGAGATATGGACTATCGATAATTTACACCTTAGGCTCTGCTTCTAACTTGGGCCCAAATTGTAAAATGGTCTTATCTATTGGAGATTTCATTCCAATTCACATTCCAAGTAATATTCGGCATGCTAATTACATTGCCGTTTGCCAAATTGCAATATCTCTTATAGTTTCCGAGGTCTTATCTATTGGCGATTTCGTTCCAATTCACAATCCAAGTAGTATTCGGCATGCTAATTACATTGCCGGTTGCCAAATTGCATTATCTCTTATAGTTTCCGAGATATGGACTATCGATAATTTACACCTTAGGCTCTGCTTCTAACTTGGGCCCAAATTGTAAAATGGTCTTACCTATTGGCGATTTCGTTCCAATTCACATTCCAAGTAATATTCGGCATGCTAATTACTTTGCCGGTTGCCAAATTGCATTATCTCTTATAGTTTCCGAGATATGGACTATCGATAATTTACACCTTAGGCTCTGCTTCTAACTTGGGCCCAAATTGTAAAATGGTCTTATCTATTGGCGATTTCGTTCCAATTCACATTCCAAGTAATATTCGGCATGCTAATTACATTGCCGGTTGCCAAATTGCATTATCTCTTATAGTTTCCGAGATATGGACTATCGATTATTTACATCTTAGGCTCTGCTTCTAACTTGGGCCCAAATTGTAAAATGGTCTTATCTATTGGCGATTTCGTTCCAATTCACATTCCAAGTAATATTCGGCATGCTAATTACATTGCCGGTTGCCAAATTGCATTATCTCTTATAGTTTCCGAGATATGGACTATCGATAATTTACACCTTAGGCTCTGCTTCTAACTTGGGCCCAAATTGTAAAATGGTCTTATCTATTGCCGATTTCGTTCCAATTCACATTCCAAGTAATATTCGGCATGCTAATTACATTGCCGGTTGCCAAATTGCATTATCTCTTATTGTTTCCGAGATATGGACTATCGATAATTTACACCTTAGGCTCTGCTTCTAACTTGGGCCCAAATTGTAAAATGGTCTTATCTATTGGCGATTTCATTCCAATTCACATTCCAAGTAATATTCGGCATGCTAATTACATTGCCGGTTGCCAAATTGCATTATCTCTTATAGTTTCCGAGATATGGACTATCGATTATTTACACCTTAGGCTCTGCTTCTAACTTGGGCCCAAATTGTAAAATGGTCTTATCTATTGGCGATTTCGTTCCAATTCACATTCCAAGTAATATTCGGCATGCTAATTACATTGCCGGTTGCCAAATTGCATTATCTCTTATAGTTTCCGAGATATGGACTATCGATAATTTACATCTTAGGCTCTGCTTCTAACTTGGGCCCAAATTGTAAAATGGTCTTATCTATTGGAGATTTCGTTCCAATTCACATTCCAAGTAATATTCGGCATGCTAATTACATTGCCGGTTGCCAAATTGCATTATCTCTTATAGTTTCCGAGATATGGACTATCGATAATTTACACCTTAGGCTCTGCTTCTAACTTAGCCCAAATTGTAAAATCGTCTTATCTATTGGCGATTTCGTTCCAATTCACATTCCAAGTAATATTCAGCATGCTAATTACATTGCCGGTTGCCAAATTGCATTATCTCTTATAGTTTCCGAGATATGGACTATCGATAATTTACACCTTAGGCTCTGCTTCTAACTTGGGCCCAAATTGTAAAATGGTCTTATCTATTGGCGATTTCGTTCCAATTCACATTCCAAGTAATATCCGGCATGCTAATTACATTGCCGGTTGCCAAATTGAATTATCTCTTATAGTTTCCGAGATATGGACTATCGATAATTTACACCTTAGACTCTGCTTCTAACTTGGGCCCAAATTGTAAAATCGTCTTATCTATTGGCGATTTCGTTCCAATTCACATTCCAAGTAATATTCGGCATGCTAATTACATTGCCGGTTGCCAAATTGCATTATCTCTTATAGTTTCCGAGATATGGACTATCGGTAATTTACACCTTAGACTCTGCTTCTAACTTGGGCCCAAATTGTAAAATGGTCTTACCTATTGGCGATTTCGTTCCAATTCACATTCCAAGTAATATTCGGCATGCTAATTACATTGCCGGTTGCCAAATTGCATTATCTCTTATAGTTTCCGAGATATGGACTATCGATAATTTACACCTTAGGCTCTGCTTCTAACTTGGGCCCAAATTGTAAAATGGTCTTATCTCTTGGCGATTATGTTCCAATTCACATTCCAAGTAATATTCGGCATGCTAATTACATTGCCGGTTGCCAAATTGCATTATCTCTTATAGTTTCCGAGATATGGACTATCGATAATTTATACCTTAGGCTCTGCTTCTAACTTGGACCCAAATTGTAAAATGGTCTTCTCTATTGGCGATTTCGTTCCAATTCACATTCCAAGTAATATTCGGCATGCTAATTACATTGCCGGTTGCCAAATTGCATTATCTCTTATAGTTTCCGAGATATGGACTATCGATAATTTATACCTTAGGCTCTGCTTCTAACTTGGGCCCAAATTGTAAAATGGTCTTACCTATTGGCGATTTCGTTCCAATTCACATTCCAAGTAATATTCGGCATGCTAATTACATTGCCGGTTGCCAAATTGCATTATCTCTTATAGTTTCCGAGATATGGACTATCGATAATTTACACCTTAGGCTCTGCTTCTAACTTGGGCCCAAATTGTAAAATGGTCTTATCTATTGGCGATTACGTTCCAATTCACATTCCAAGTAATATTCGGCATGCTAATTACATTGCCGGTTGCCAAATTGCATTATCTCTTATAGTTTCCGAGATATGGACTATCGATAATTTATACCTTAGGCTCTGCTTCTAACTTGGGCCCAAATTGTAAAATGGTCTTCTCTATTGGCGATTTCGTTCCAATTCACATTCCAAGTAATATCCGGCATGCTAATTACATTGCCGGTTGCCAAATTGAATTATCTCTTATAGTTTCCGAGATATGGACTATCGATAATTTACACCTTAGGCTCTGCTTCTAACTTGGGCCCAAATTGTAAAATCGTCTTATCTATTGGCGATTTCGTTCCAATTCACATTCCAAGTAATATTCGGCATGCTAATTACATTGCCGGTTGCCAAATTGCATTATCTCTTATAGTTTCCGAGATATGGACTATCGATAATTTACACCTTAGGCTCTGCTTCTAACTTGGGCCCAAATTGTAAAATCGTCTTATCTATTGGCGATTTCGTTCCAATTCACATTCCAAGTAATATTCGGCATGCTAATTACATTGCCGGTTGCCAAATTGCATTATCTCTTATAGTTTCCGAGATATGGACTATCGATAATTTACACCTTAGGCTCTGCTTCTAACTTAGCCCAAATTGTAAAATCGTCTTACCTATTGGCGATTTCGTTCCAATTCACATTCCAAGTAATATTCGGCATGCTAATTACATTGCCGGTTGCCAAATTGCATTATCTCTTATAGTTTCCGAGATATGGACTATCGATAATTTACACCTTAGGCTCTGCTTCTAACTTGGGCCCAAATTGTAAAATGGTCTTATCTATTGGCGATTACGTTCCAATTCACATTCCAGGTAATATTCGGCATGCTAATTACATTGCCGGTTGCCAAATTGCATTATCTCTTATAGTTTCCGAGATATGGACTATCGATAATTTATACCTTAGGCTCTGCTTCTAACTTGGGCCCAAATTGTAAAATGGTCTTCTCTATTGGCGATTTCGTTCCAATTCACATTCCTAGTAATATTCGGCATGCTAATTACATTGCCGGTTGCCAAATTGCATTATCTCTTATAGTTTCCGAGATATGGACTATCGATAATTTACACCTTAGGCTCTGTTTCTAACTTGGGCCCAAATTGTAAAATGGTCTTATCTATTGGCGATTTCGTTCCAATTCACATTCCAAGTAATATTCGGCATGCTAATTACATTGCCGGTTGCCAAATTGCATTATCTCTTATAGTTTCCGAGATATGGACTATCGATAATTTACACCTTAGGCTCTGCTTCTAACTTGGGCCCAAATTTTAAAATCGTCTTATCTATTGGCGATTTCGTTCCAATTCACATTCCAAGTAATATTCGGCATGCTAATTACATTGCCGGTTGCCAAATTGCATTATCTCTTATAGTTTCCGAGATATGGACTATCGGTAATTTACACCTTAGGCTCTGCTTCTAACTTGGGCCCAAATTGTAAAATGGTCTTACCTATTGGCGATTTCGTTCCAATTCACATTCCAAGTAATATTCGGCATGCTAATTACATTGCCGGTTGCCAAATTGCATTATCTCTTATAGTTTCCGAGATATGGACTATCGATAATTTACACCTTAGGCTCTGCTTCTTACTTGGGCCCAAATTGTAAAATGGTCTTATCTATTGGCGATTTCGTTCCAATTCACATTCCAAGTAATATTCGGCATGCTAATTACATTGCCGGTTGCCAAATTGCATTATCTCTTATAGTTTCCGAGATATGGACTATCGATAATTTACACCTTAGGCTCTGCTTCTAACTTGGGCCCAAATTGTAAAATGGTCTTATCTATTGGAGATTTCGTTCCAATTCACATTCCAAGTAATATTCGGCATGCTAATTACATTGCCGGTTGCCAAATTGAATTATATCTTATAGTTTCCGGATATGGACTATCGATAATTTACACCTTAGGCTCTGCTTCTAACTTAGCCCAAATTGTAAAATCGTCTTATCTATTGGCGATTTCGTTCCAATTCACATTCCAAGTAATATTCGGCATGCTAATTACATTGCCGGTTGCCAAATTGCATTATCTCTTATAGTTTCCGAGATATGGACTATCGATAATTTATACCTTAGGCTCTGCTTCTAACTTGGGCCCAAATTGTAAAATGGTCTTACCTATTGGCGATTTCGTTCCAATTCACATTCCAAGTAATATTCGGCATGCTAATTACATTGCCGGTTGCCAAATTGCATTATCTCTTATAGTTTCCGAGATATGGACTATCGATAATTTACACCTTAGGCTCTGCTTCTAACTTGGGCCCAAATTGTAAAATGGTCTTATCTATTGGCGATTACGTTCCAATTCACATTCCAAGTAATATTCGGCATGCTAATTACATTGCCGGTTGCCAAATTGCATTATCTCTTATAGTTTCCGAGATATGGACTATCGATAATTTATACCTTAGGCTCTGCTTCTAACTTGGGCCCAAATTGTAAAATGGTCTTCTCTATTGGCGATTTCGTTCTAATTCACATTCCAAGTAATATCCGGCATGCTAATTACATTGCCGGTTGCCAAATTGAATTATCTCTTATAGTTTCCGAGATATGGACTATCGATAATTTACACCTTAGGCTCTGCTTCTAACTTGGGCCCAAATTGTAAAATCGTCTTATATATTGGCGATTTCGTTCCAATTCACATTCCAAGTAATATTCGGCATGCTAATTACATTGCCGGTTGCCAAATTGCATTATCTCTTATAGTTTCCGAGATATGGACTATCGATAATTTACACCTTAGGCTCTGCTTCTAACTTAGCCCAAATTGTAAAATCGTCTTACCTATTGGCGATTTCGTTCCAATTCACATTCCAAGTAATATTCGGCATGCTAATTACATTGCCGGTTGCCAAATTGCATTATCTCTTATAGTTTCCGAGATATGGACTATCGATAATTTACACCTTAGGCTCTGCTTCTAACTTGGGCCCAAATTGTAAAATGGTCTTATCTATTGGCGATTACGTTCCAATTCACATTCCAAGTTATATTCGGCATGCTAATTACATTGCCGGTTGCCAAATTGCATTATCTCTTATAGTTTCCGAGATATGGACTATCGATAATTTATACCTTAGGCTCTGCTTCTAACTTGGGCCCAAATTGTAAAATGGTCTTCTCTATTGGCGATTTCGTTCCAATTCACATTCCAAGTAATATTCGGCATGCTAATTACATTGCCGGTTGCCAAATTGCATTATCTCTTATAGTTTCCGAGATATGGACTATCGATAATTTACACCTTAGGCTCTGCTTCTAACTTGGGCCCAAATTGTAAAATCGTCTTATCTATTGGCGATTTCGTTCCAATTCACATTCCAAGTAATATTCGGCATGCTAATTACATTGCCGGTTGCCAAATTGCATTATCTCTTATAGTTTCCGAGATATGGACTATCGGTAATTTACACCTTAGGCTCTGCTTCTAACTTGGGCCCAAATTGTAAAATGGTCTTACCTATTGGCAATTTCGTTCCAATTCACATTCCAAGTAATATTCGGCATGCTAATTACATTGCCGGTTGCCAAATTGCATTATCTCTTATAGTTTCCGAGATATGGACTATCGATAATTTACACCTTAGGCTCTGCTTCTAACTTGGGCCCAAATTGTAAAATGGTCTTATCTATTGGCGATTTCGTTCCAATTCACATTCCAAGTAATATTCGGCATGCTAATTACATTGCCGGTTGCCAAATTGCATTATCTCTTATAGTTTCCGAGATATGGACTATCGATAATTTACACCTTAGGCTCTGCTTCTAACTTGGGCCCAAATTGTAAAATGGTCTTATCTATTGGAGATTTCGTTCCAATTCACATTCCAAGTAATATTCGGCATGCTAATTACATTGCCGGTTGCCAAATTGAATTATATCTTATAGTTTCCGGATATGGACTATCGATAATTTACACCTTAGGCTCTGCTTCTAACTTAGCCCAAATTGTAAAATCGTCTTATCTATTGGCGATTTCGTTCCAATTCACATTCCAAGTAATATTCGGCATGCTAATTACATTGCCGGTTGCCAAATTGCATTATCTCTTATAGTTTCCGAGATATGGACTATCGATAATTTACACCTTAGGCTCTGCTTCTAACTTGGGCCCAAATTGTAAAATGGTCTTACCTATTGGCGATTTCGTTCCAATTCACATTCCAAGTAATATTCGGCATGCTAATTACATTGCCGGTGGCCAAGTTGCATTATCTCTTATAGTTTCCGAGATATGGACTATCGATAATTTACACCTTAGGTTCTGCTTCTAACTTGGGCCCAAATTGTAAAATGGTCTTATCTATTGGCGATTTCGTTCCAATTCACATTCCAAGTAATATTCGGCATGCTAATTACATTGCCGGTTCCCAAATTGCATTATCTCTTATAGTTTCCGAGATATGGACTATCGATTATTTTTAACCTTAGGCTCTGCTTCTAACTTGGGCCCAAACTGTAAAATGGTCTTATCTATTGGCGATTTCGTTCCAATTCACATTCCAAGTAGTATTCGGCATGCTAATTACATTGCCGGTTGTCAAATTGCATTATCTCTTATAGTTTCCGAGATATGGACTATCGATAATTTACACCTTAGGCTCTGCTTCTAACTTGGGCCTAAATTGTAAAATGGTCTTATCTATTGGCGATTTCGTTCCAATTCACATTCCAAGTAATATTCGGCATGCTAATTACATTGCCGGTTGCCAAATTGCATTATCTCTTATAGTTTCCGAGATATGGACTATCGATAATTTACACCTTAGGCTCTGCTTCTAACTTGGGCCCAAATTGTAATATGGTCTTATCTATTGGCGATTTCGTTCCAATTCACATTCCAAGTAATATTCGGAATGCTAATTACATTGCCGGTTGCCAAATTGCATTATCTCTTATAGTTTCCGAGATATGGACTATCGATAATTTACACCTTAGGCTCTGCTTCTAACTTGGGCCCAAATTTTTAAATGGTCTTATCTATTGGCAATTTCGTTCCAATTCACATTCCAAGTAATATTCGGCATGCTAATTACATTGCCGGTTGCCAAATTGCATTATCTCTTATAGTTTCCGAGATATGGACTATCGATAATTTACACCTTAGGCTCTGCTTCTAACTTGGGCCCAAATTGTAAAATGGTCTTATCTATTGGCGATTTCGTTCCAATTCACATTCCAAGTAATATTCGGCATGCTAATTACATTGCCGGTTGCCAAATTGCATTATCTCTTATAGTTTCCGAGATATGGACTATCGATAATTTACACCTTAGGCTCTGTTTTTAACTTGGGCCCAAATTGTAAAATGGTCTTATCTATTGGCGATTTCGTTCCAATTCACATTCCAAGTAATATTCGGCATACTAATTACATTGCCGGTTGCCAAATTGCATTATCTCTTATAGTTTACGAGATATGGACTATCGATAATTTACACCTTAGGCTCTGCTTCTAACTTGGGCCCAAATTGTAAAATGGTCTTATCTATTGGCGATTTCGTTCCAATTCACACTCCAAGTAATATTCGGCCTGCTAATTACATTGCCGGTTGCGAAATTGCATTATCTCTTATAGTTTCCGAGATATGGACTATCAATAATTTACACCTTAGGCTCTGCTTCTAACTTGGGCCCAAATTGTAAAATGGTCTTATCTATTGGCGATTTCGATCCAATTCACATTCCAAGTAGTATTCGGCATGCTAATTACATTGCCGGTTGCCAAATTGCATTATCTCTTATAGTTTCCGAGATATGGACTATCGATAATTTACACCTTAGGCTCTGCTTCTAACTTGGGCCCAAATTGTAAAATGGTCTTATCTATTGGCGATTTCGATCCAATTCACATTCCAAGTAGTATTCGGCATGCTAATTACATTGCCGGTTGCCAAATTGCATTATCTCTTATAGTTTCCGAGATATGGACTATCGATAATTTACACCTTAGGCTCTGCTTCTAACTTGGGCCCAAATTGTAAAATGGTCTTATCTATTGGCGATTTCGTTCCAATTCACAATCCAAGTAATATTCGGCATGCTAATTACATTGCCGGTTGCCAAATTGAATTATCTCTTATAGTTTCCGAGATATGGACTATCGATAATTTACACCTTAGGCTCTGCTTCTAACTTGGGCCCAAATTGTAAAATCGTCTTATATATTGGCGATTTCGTTCCAATTCACATTCCAAGTAATATTCGGCATGCTAATTACATTGCCGGTTGCCAAATTGCATTATCTCTTATAGTTTCCGAGATATGGACTATCGATAATTTACACCTTAGGCTCTGCTTCTAACTTAGCCCAAATTGTAAAATCGTCTTACCTATTGGCGATTTCGTTCCAATTCACATTCCAAGTAATATTCGGCATGCTAATTACATTGCCGGTTGCCAAATTGCATTATCTCTTATAGTTTCCGAGATATGGACTATCGATAATTTACACCTTAGGCTCTGCTTCTAACTTGGGCCCAAATTGTAAAATGGTCTTATCTATTGGCGATTACGTTCCAATTCACATTCCAAGTTATATTCGGCATGCTAATTACATTGCCGGTTGCCAAATTGCATTATCTCTTATAGTTTCCGAGATATGGACTATCGATAATTTATACCTTAGGCTCTGCTTCTAACTTGGGCCCAAATTGTAAAATGGTCTTCTCTATTGGCGATTTCGTTCCAATTCACATTCCAAGTAATATTCGGCATGCTAATTACATTGCCGGTTGCCAAATTGCATTATCTCTTATAGTTTCCGAGATATGGACTATCGATAATTTACACCTTAGGCTCTGCTTCTAACTTGGGCCCAAATTGTAAAATCGTCTTATATATTGGCGATTTCGTTCCAATTCACATTCCAAGTAATATTCGGCATGCTAATTACATTGCCGGTTGCCAAATTGCATTATCTCTTATAGTTTCCGAGATATGGACTATCGGTAATTTACACCTTAGGCTCTGCTTCTAACTTGGGCCCAAATTGTAAAATGGTCTTACCTATTGGCGATTTCGTTCCAATTCACATTCCAAGTAATATTCGGCATGCTAATTACATTGCCGGTTGCCAAATTGCATTATCTCTTATAGTTTCCGAGATATGGACTATCGATAATTTACACCTTAGGCTCTGCTTCTAACTTGGGCCCAAATTGTAAAATGGTCTTATCTATTGGCGATTTCGTTCCAATTCACATTCCAAGTAATATTCGGCATGCTAATTACATTGCCGGTTGCCAAATTGCATTATCTCTTATAGTTTCCGAGATATGGACTATCGATAATTTACACCTTAGGCTCTGCTTCTAACTTGGGCCCAAATTGTAAAATGGTCTTATCTATTGGAGATTTCGTTCCAATTCACATTCCAAGTAATATTCGGCATGCTAATTACATTGCCGGTTGCCAAATTGAATTATATCTTATAGTTTCCGGATATGGACTATCGATAATTTACACCTTAGGCTCTGCTTCTAACTTAGCCCAAATTGTAAAATCGTCTTATCTATTGGCGATTTCGTTCCAATTCACATTCCAAGTAATATTCGGCATGCTAATTACATTGCCGGTTGCCAAATTGCATTATCTCTTATAGTTTCCGAGATATGGACTATCGATAATTTACACCTTAGGCTCTGCTTCTAACTTGGGCCCAAATTGTAAAATGGTCTTACCTATTGGCGATTTCGTTCCAATTCACATTCCAAGTAATATTCGGCATGCTAATTACATTGCCGGTGGCCAAGTTGCATTATCTCTTATAGTTTCCGAGATATGGACTATCGATAATTTACACCTTAGGTTCTGCTTCTAACTTGGGCCCAAATTGTAAAATGGTCTTATCTATTGGCGATTTCGTTCCAATTCACATTCCAAGTAATATTCGGCATGCTAATTACATTGCCGGTTCCCAAATTGCATTATCTCTTATAGTTTCCGAGATATGGACTATCGATTATTTTTAACCTTAGGCTCTGCTTCTAACTTGGGCCCAAACTGTAAAATGGTCTTATCTATTGGCGATTTCGTTCCAATTCACATTCCAAGTAGTATTCGGCATGCTAATTACATTGCCGGTTGTCAAATTGCATTATCTCTTATAGTTTCCGAGATATGGACTATCGATAATTTACACCTTAGGCTCTGCTTCTAACTTGGGCCTAAATTGTAAAATGGTCTTATCTATTGGCGATTTCGTTCCAATTCACATTCCAAGTAATATTCGGCATGCTAATTACATTGCCGGTTGCCAAATTGCATTATCTCTTATAGTTTCCGAGATATGGACTATCGATAATTTACACCTTAGGCTCTGCTTCTAACTTGGGCCCAAATTGTAATATGGTCTTATCTATTGGCGATTTCGTTCCAATTCACATTCCAAGTAATATTCGGAATGCTAATTACATTGCCGGTTGCCAAATTGCATTATCTCTTATAGTTTCCGAGATATGGACTATCGATAATTTACACCTTAGGCTCTGCTTCTAACTTGGGCCCAAATTTTTAAATGGTCTTATCTATTGGCAATTTCGTTCCAATTCACATTCCAAGTAATATTCGGCATGCTAATTACATTGCCGGTTGCCAAATTGCATTATCTCTTATAGTTTCCGAGATATGGACTATCGATAATTTACACCTTAGGCTCTGCTTCTAACTTGGGCCCAAATTGTAAAATGGTCTTATCTATTGGCGATTTCGTTCCAATTCACATTCCAAGTAATATTCGGCATGCTAATTACATTGCCGGTTGCCAAATTGCATTATCTCTTATAGTTTCCGAGATATGGACTATCGATAATTTACACCTTAGGCTCTGTTTTTAACTTGGGCCCAAATTGTAAAATGGTCTTATCTATTGGCGATTTCGTTCCAATTCACATTCCAAGTAATATTCGGCATACTAATTACATTGCCGGTTGCCAAATTGCATTATCTCTTATAGTTTACGAGATATGGACTATCGATAATTTACACCTTAGGCTCTGCTTCTAACTTGGGCCCAAATTGTAAAATGGTCTTATCTATTGGCGATTTCGTTCCAATTCACACTCCAAGTAATATTCGGCCTGCTAATTACATTGCCGGTTGCGAAATTGCATTATCTCTTATAGTTTCCGAGATATGGACTATCAATAATTTACACCTTAGGCTCTGCTTCTAACTTGGGCCCAAATTGTAAAATGGTCTTATCTATTGGCGATTTCGATCCAATTCACATTCCAAGTAGTATTCGGCATGCTAATTACATTGCCGGTTGCCAAATTGCATTATCTCTTATAGTTTCCGAGATATGGACTATCGATAATTTACACCTTAGGCTCTGCTTCTAACTTGGGCCCAAATTGTAAAATGGTCTTATCTATTGGCGATTTCGTTCCAATTCACAATCCAAGTAATATTCGGCATGCTAATTACATTGCCGGTTGCCAAATTGCATTATCTCTTATAGTTTCCGAGATATGGACTATCGATAATTTACACCTTAGGCTCTGCTTCTAACTTGGGCCCAAATTGTAAAATGGTCTTATCTATTGGCGATTTCGTTCCAATTCACATTCCAAGTAATATTCGGCATGCTAATTACATTGCCGGTTGCCAAATTGCATTATCTCTTATAGTTTCCGAGATATGGACTATCGATAATTTACACCTTAGGCTCTGCTTCTAACTTGGGCCCAAATGGTAAAATGGTCTTATCTATTGGAGATTTCGTTCCAATTCACATTCCAAGTAATATTCGGCATGCTAATTACATTGCCGGTTGCCAAATTGCATTATCTCTTATAGTTTCCGAGATATGGACTGTCGATAATTTACACCTTAGGCTCTGCTTCTAACTTGGGCCCAAATTGTAAAATGGTCTTATCTATTGGCGATTTCGTTCCAATTCACATTCCAAGTAATATTCGGCATGCTAATTACATTGCCGGTTGCCAAATTGCATTATCTCTTATAGTTTCCGAGATATGGACTATCGGTAATTTACACCTTAGGCTCTGCTTCTAACTTGGGCCCAAATTGTAAAATGGTCTTACCTATTGGCGATTTCGTTCCAATTCACATTCCAAGTAATATTCGGCATGCTAATTACATTGCCGGTTGCCAAATTGCATTATCTCTTATAGTTTCCGAGATATGGACTGTCGATAATTTACACCTTAGGCTCTGCTTCTAACTTGGGCCCAAATTGTAAAATGGTCTTATCTATTGGCGATTTCGTTCCAATTCACATTCCAAGTAATATTCGGCATGCTAATTACATTGCCGGTTGCCAAATTGCATTATCTCTTATAGTTTCCGAGATATGGACTATCGATAATTTACACCTTAGGCTCTGCTTCTAACTTGGGCCCAAATTGTAAAATCGTCTTATCTATTGGCGATTTCGTTCCAATTCACATTCCAAGTAATATTCGGCATGCTAATTACATTGCCGGTTGCCAAATTGCATTATCTCTTATAGTTTCCGAGATATGGACTATCGGTAATTTACACCTTAGGCTCTGCTTCTAACTTGGGCCCAAATTGTAAAATGGTCTTACCTATTGGCGATTTCGTTCCAATTCACATTCCAAGTAATATTCGGCATGCTAATTACATTGCCGGTTGCCAAATTGCATTATCTCTTATAGTTTCCGAGATATAGACTATCGATAATTTACACCTTAGGCTCTGCTTCTAACTTGGGCCCAAATTGTAAAATGGTCTTATCTATTGGCGATTTCGTTCCAATTCACATTCCAAGTAATATTCGGCATGCTAATTACATTGCCGGTTGCCAAATTGCATTATCTCTTATAGTTTCCGAGATATGGACTATCGATAATTTACACCTTAGGCTCTGCTTCTAACTTGGGCCCAAATTGTAAAATGGTCTTATCTATTGGAGATTTCGTTCCAATTCACATTCCAAGTAATATTCGGCATGCTAATTACATTGCCGGTTGCCAAATTGCATTATCTCTTATAGTTTCCGAGATATGGACTATCGATAATTTACACCTTAGGCTCTGCTTCTAACTTGGGCCCAAATTGTAAAATGGTCTTATCTATTGGAGATTTCGTTCCAATTCACATTCCAAGTAATATTCGGCATGCTAATTACATTGCCGGTTGCCAAATTGCATTATCTCTTATAGTTTCCGAGATATGGACTATCGATAATTTACACCTTAGGCTCTGCTTCTAACTTAGCCCAAATTGTAAAATCGTCTTATCTATTGGCGATTTCGTTCCAATTCACATTCCAAGTAATATTCGGCATGCTAATTACATTGCCGGTTGCCAAATTGCATTATCTCTTATAGTTTCCGAGATATGGACTATCGATAATTTACACCTTAGGCTCTGCTTCTAACTTGGGCCCAAATTGTAAAATGGTCTTATCTATTGGAGATTTTGTTCCAATTCACATTCCAAGTAATATTCGGCATGCTAATTACATTGCCGGTTGCCAAATTGCATTATCTCTTATAGTTTCCGAGATATGGACTATCGATAATTTACACCTTAGGCTCTGCTTCTAACTTAGCCCAAATTGTAAAATCGTCTTATCTATTGGCGATTTCGTTCCAATTCACATTCCAAGTAATATTCGGCATGCTCATTACATTGCCGGTTGCTAAATTGCATTATCTCTTATAGTTTCCGAGATATGGACTATCGATAATTTACACCTTAGGCTCTGCTTCTAACTTGGGCCCAAATTGTAAAATGGTCTTATCTATTGGCGATTTCGTTCCAATTCACATTCCAAGTAATATCCGGCATGCTAATTACATTGCCGGTTGCCAAATTGAATTATCTCTTATAGTTTCCGAGATATGGACTATCGATAATTTACACCTTAGGCTCTGCTTCTAACTTGGGCCCAAATTGTAAAATGGTCTTATCTATTGGAGATTTCATTCCAATTCACATTCCAAGTAATATTCGGCATGCTAATTACATTGCCGGTTGCCAAATTGCATTATCTCTTATAGTTTCCGAGATAGACTATCGATAATTTACATCTTAGGCTCTGCTTCTAACTTGGGCCCAAATTGTAAAATGGTCTTATCTATTGGCGATTTCGTTCCAATTCACATTCCAAGTAATATTCGGCATGCTAATTACATTGCCGGTTGCCAAATTGCATTATCCCTTATAGTTTCCGAGATATGGACTATCGATAATTTACACCTTAGGCTCTGCTTCTAACTTGGGCCCAAATTGTATAATGGTCTTATCTATTGCCGATTTCGTTCCAATTCACATTCCAAGTAATATTCGGCATGCTAATTACATTGCCGGTTGCCAAATTGCATTATCTCTTATAGTTTCCGAGATATGGACTATCGATAATTTACACCTTAGGCTCTGCTTCTAACTTGGGCCCAAATTGTAAAATGGTCTTATCTATTGGAGATTTCATTCCAATTCACATTCCAAGTAATATTCGGCATGCTAATTACATTGCCGTTTGCCAAATTGCAATATCTCTTATAGTTTCCGAGGTCTTATCTATTGGCGATTTCGTTCCAATTCACAATCCAAGTAGTATTCGGCATGCTAATTACATTGCCGGTTGCCAAATTGCATTATCTCTTATAGTTTCCGAGATATGGACTATCGATAATTTACACCTTAGGCTCTGCTTCTAACTTGGGCCCAAATTGTAAAATGGTCTTACCTATTGGCGATTTCGTTCCAATTCACATTCCAAGTAATATTCGGCATGCTAATTACTTTGCCGGTTGCCAAATTGCATTATCTCTTATAGTTTCCGAGATATGGACTATCGATAATTTACACCTTAGGCTCTGCTTCTAACTTGGGCCCAAATTGTAAAATGGTCTTATCTATTGGCGATTTCGTTCCAATTCACATTCCAAGTAATATTCGGCATGCTAATTACATTGCCGGTTGCCAAATTGCATTATCCCCTATAGTTTCCGAGATATGGACTATCGATTATTTACATCTTAGGCTCTGCTTCTAACTTGGGCCCAAATTGTAAAATGGTCTTATCTATTGGCGATTTCGTTCCAATTCACATTCCAAGTAATATTCGGCATGCTAATTACATTGCCGGTTGCCAAATTGCATTATCTCTTATAGTTTCCGAGATATGGACTATCGATAATTTACACCTTAGGCTCTGCTTCTAACTTGGGCCCAAATTGTAAAATGGTCTTATCTATTGCCGATTTCGTTCCAATTCACATTCCAAGTAATATTCGGCATGCTAATTACATTGCCGGTTGCCAAATTGCATTATCTCTTATTGTTTCCGAGATATGGACTATCGATAATTTACACCTTAGGCTCTGCTTCTAACTTGGGCCCAAATTGTAAAATGGTCTTATCTATTGGCGATTTCATTCCAATTCACATTCCAAGTAATATTCGGCATGCTAATTACATTGCCGGTTGCCAAATTGCATTATCTCTTATAGTTTCCGAGATATGGACTATCGATAATTTACACCTTAGGCTCTGCTTCTAACTTGGGCCCAAATTGTAAAATGGTCTTATCTATTGGCGATTTCGTTCCAATTCACATTCCAAGTAATATTCGGCATGCTAATTACATTGCCGGTTGCCAAATTGCATTATCTCTTATTGTTCCCGAGATATGGACTATCGATAATTTACACCTTAGGCTCTGCTTCTAACTTGGGCCCAAATTGTAAAATGGTCTTATCTATTGGCGATTTCGTTCCAATTCACATTCCAAGTAATATTCGGCATGCTAATTACATTGCCGGTGGCCAAATTGAATTATCTCTTATAGTTTCCGAGATATGGACTATCGATAATTTACACCTTAGGCTCTGCTTCTAACTTGGGCCCAAATTGTAAAATGGTCTTACCTATTGGCGATTTCGTTCCAATTCACATTCCATGTAATATTCGGCATGCTAATTACATTGCCGGTTGCCAAATTGCATTATCTCCTATACTTTCCGAGATATGGACTATCGATAATTTACACCTTAGGCTCTGCTTCTAACTTGGGCCCAAATTGTAAAATGGTCTTATCTATTGGCGATTTCGTTCCAATTCACATTCCAAGTAATATTCGGCATGCTAATTACATTGCCGGTTGCCAAATTGCATTATCTCTTATAGTTTCCGAGATATGGACTATGGAAAATTTACACCTTAGGCTCTGCTTCTAACTTGGGCCCAAATTGTAAAATGGTCTTATCTATTGGCGATTTCGTTCCAATTCACATTCCAAGTAATATTCGGCATACTAATTACATTGCCGGTTGCCAAATTGCATTATCTCTTATAGTTTCCGAGATATGGACTATCGATAATTTACACCTTAGGCTCTGCTTCTAACTTGGGCCCAAATTGTAAAATGGTCTTATCTATTGGAGATTTCGTTCCAATTCACATTCCAAGTAATATTCGGCATGCTAATTACATTGCCGGTTGCCAAATTGCATTATCTCTTATAGTTTCCGAGATATGGACTATCGATAATTTACACCTTAGGCTCTGCTTCTAACTTGGGCCCAAATTGTAAAATGGTCTTATCTATTGGAGATTTCGTTCCAATTCACATTCCAAGTAATATTCGGCATGCTAATTACATTGCCGGTTGCCAAATTGCATTATCTCTTATAGTTTCCGAGATATGGACTATCGATAATTTACACCTTAGGCTCTGCTTCTAACTTAGCCCAAATTGTAAAATCGTCTTATCTATTGGCGATTTCGTTCCAATTCACATTCCAAGTAATATTCGGCATGCTAATTACATTGCCGGTTGCCAAATTGCATTATCTCTTATAGTTTCCGAGATATGGACTATCGATAATTTACACCTTAGGCTCTGCTTCTAACTTGGGCCCAAATTGTAAAATGGTCTTATCTATTGGAGATTTCGTTCCAATTCACATTCCAAGTAATATTCGGCATGCTAATTACATTGCCGGTTGCCAAATTGCATTATCTCTTATAGTTTCCGAGATATGGACTATCGATAATTTACACCTTAGGCTCTGCTTCTAACTTAGCCCAAATTGTAAAATCGTCTTATCTATTGGCGATTTCGTTCCAATTCACATTCCAAGTAATATTCGGCATGCTCATTACATTGCCGGTTGCTAAATTGCATTATCTCTTATAGTTTCCGAGATATGGACTATCGATAATTTACACCTTAGGCTCTGCTTCTAACTTGGGCCCAAATTGTAAAATGGTCTTATCTATTGGCGATTTCGTTCCAATTCACATTCCAAGTAATATCCGGCATGCTAATTACATTGCCGGTTGCCAAATTGAATTATCTCTTATAGTTTCCGAGATATGGACTATCGATAATTTACACCTTAGGCTCTGCTTCTAACTTGGGCCCAAATTGTAAAATGGTCTTATCTATTGGAGATTTCATTCCAATTCACATTCCAAGTAATATTCGGCATGCTAATTACATTGCCGGTTGCCAAATTGCATTATCTCTTATAGTTTCCGAGATATGGACTATCGATAATTTACATCTTAGGCTCTACTTCTAACTTGGGCCCAAATTGTAAAATGGTCTTATCTATTGGCGATTTCGTTCCAATTCACATTCCAAGTAATATTCGGCATGCTAATTACATTGCCGGTTGCCAAATTGCATTATCCCTTATAGTTTCCGAGATATGGACTATCGATAATTTACACCTTAGGCTCTGCTTCTAACTTGGGCCCAAATTGTATAATGGTCTTATCTATTGCCGATTTCGTTCCAATTCACATCCCAAGTAATATTCGGCATGCTAATTACATTGCCGGTTGCCAAATTGCATTATCTCTTATAGTTTCCGAGATATGGACTATCGATAATTTACACCTTAGGCTCTGCTTCTAACTTGGGCCCAAATTGTAAAATGGTCTTATCTATTGGAGATTTCATTCCAATTCACATTCCAAGTAATATTCGGCATGCTAATTACATTGCCGTTTGCCAAATTGCAATATCTCTTATAGTTTCCGAGGTCTTATCTATTGGCGATTTCGTTCCAATTCACAATCCAAGTAGTATTCGGCATGCTAATTACATTGCCGGTTGCCAAATTGCATTATCTCTTATAGTTTCCGAGATATGGACTATCGATAATTTACACCTTAGGCTCTGCTTCTAACTTGGGCCCAAATTGTAAAATGGTCTTACCTATTGGCGATTTCGTTCCAATTCACATTCCAAGTAATATTCGGCATGCTAATTACTTTGCCGGTTGCCAAATTGCATTATCTCTTATAGTTTCCGAGATATGGACTATCGATAATTTACACCTTAGGCTCTGCTTCTAACTTGGGCCCAAATTGTAAAATGGTTTTATCTATTGGCGATTTCGTTCCAATTCACATTCCAAGTAATATTCGGCATGCTAATTACATTGCCGGTTGCCAAATTGCATTATCTCTTATAGTTTCCGAGATATGGACTATCGATTATTTACATCTTAGGCTCTGCTTCTAACTTGGGCCCAAATTGTAAAATGGTCTTATCTATTGGCGATTTCGTTCCAATTCACATTCCAAGTAATATTCGGCATGCTAATTACATTGCCGGTTGCCAAATTGCATTATCTCTTATAGTTTCCGAGATATGGACTATCGATAATTTACACCTTAGGCTCTGCTTCTAACTTGGGCCCAAATTGTAAAATGGTCTTATCTATTGCCGATTTCGTTCCAATTCACATTCCAAGTAATATTCGGCATGCTAATTACATTGCCGGTTGCCAAATTGCATTATCTCTTATTGTTTCCGAGATATGGACTATCGATAATTTACACCTTAGGCTCTGCTTCTAACTTGGGCCCAAATTGTAAAATGGTCTTATCTATTGGCGATTTCATTCCAATTCACATTCCAAGTAATATTCGGCATGCTAATTACATTGCCGGTTGCCAAATTGCATTATCTCTTATAGTTTCCGAGATATGGACTATCGATTATTTACACCTTAGGCTCTGCTTCTAACTTGGGCCCAAATTGTAAAATGGTCTTATCTATTGGCGATTTCGTTCCAATTCACATTCCAAGTAATATTCGGCATGCTAATTACATTGCCGGTTGCCAAATTGCATTATCTCTTATAGTTTCCGAGATATGGACTATCGATAATTTACATCTTAGGCTCTGCTTCTAACTTGGGCCCAAATTGTAAAATGGTCTTATCTATTGGAGATTTCGTTCCAATTCACATTCCAAGTAATATTCGGCATGCTAATTACATTGCCGGTTGCCAAATTGCATTATCTCTTATAGTTTCCGAGATATGGACTATCGATAATTTACACCTTAGGCTCTGCTTCTAACTTAGCCCAAATTGTAAAATCGTCTTATCTATTGGCGATTTCGTTCCAATTCACATTCCAAGTAATATTCAGCATGCTAATTACATTGCCGGTTGCCAAATTGCATTATCTCTTATAGTTTCCGAGATATGGACTATCGATAATTTACACCTTAGGCTCTGCTTCTAACTTGGGCCCAAATTGTAAAATGGTCTTATCTATTGGCGATTTCGTTCCAATTCACATTCCAAGTAATATCCGGCATGCTAATTACATTGCCGGTTGCCAAATTGAATTATCTCTTATAGTTTCCGAGATATGGACTATCGATAATTTACACCTTAGACTCTGCTTCTAACTTGGGCCCAAATTGTAAAATCGTCTTATCTATTGGCGATTTCGTTCCAATTCACATTCCAAGTAATATTCGGCATGCTAATTACATTGCCGGTTGCCAAATTGCATTATCTCTTATAGTTTCCGAGATATGGACTATCGGTAATTTACACCTTAGGCTCTGCTTCTAACTTGGGCCCAAATTGTAAAATGGTCTTACCTATTGGCGATTTCGTTCCAATTCATATTCCAAGTAATATTCGGCATGCTAATTACATTGCCGGTTGCCAAATTGCATTATCTCTTATAGTTTCCGAGATATGGACTATCGATAATTTACACCTTAGGCTCTGCTTCTAACTTGGGCCCAAATTGTAAAATGGTCTTATCTCTTGGCGATTATGTTCCAATTCACATTCCAAGTAATATTCGGCATGCTAATTACATTGCCGGTTGCCAAATTGCATTATCTCTTATAGTTTCCGAGATATGGACTATCGATAATTTATACCTTAGGCTCTGCTTCTAACTTGGACCCAAATTGTAAAATGGTCTTCTCTATTGGCGATTTCGTTCCAATTCACATTCCAAGTAATATTCGGCATGCTAATTACATTGCCGGTTGCCAAATTGCATTATCTCTTATAGTTTCCGAGATATGGACTATCGATAATTTATACCTTAGGCTCTGCTTCTAACTTGGGCCCAAATTGTAAAATGGTCTTACCTATTGGCGATTTCGTTCCAATTCACATTCCAAGTAATATTCGGCATGCTAATTACATTGCCGGTTGCCAAATTGCATTATCTCTTATAGTTTCCGAGATATGGACTATCGATAATTTACACCTTAGGCTCTGCTTCTAACTTGGGCCCAAATTGTAAAATGGTCTTATCTATTGGCGATTACGTTCCAATTCACATTCCAAGTAATATTCGGCATGCTAATTACATTGCCGGTTGCCAAATTGCATTATCTCTTATAGTTTCCGAGATATGGACTATCGATAATTTATACCTTAGGCTCTGCTTCTAACTTGGGCCCAAATTGTAAAATGGTCTTCTCTATTGGCGATTTCGTTCCAATTCACATTCCAAGTAATATCCGGCATGCTAATTACATTGCCGGTTGCCAAATTGAATTATCTCTTATAGTTTCCGAGATATGGACTATCGATAATTTACACCTTAGGCTCTGCTTCTAACTTGGGCCCAAATTGTAAAATCGTCTTATCTATTGGCGATTTCGTTCCAATTCACATTCCAAGTAATATTCGGCATGCTAATTACATTGCCGGTTGCCAAATTGCATTATCTCTTATAGTTTCCGAGATATGGACTATCGATAATTTACACCTTAGGCTCTGCTTCTAACTTGGGCCCAAATTGTAAAATCGTCTTATCTATTGGCGATTTCGTTCCAATTCACATTCCAAGTAATATTCGGCATGCTAATTACATTGCCGGTTGCCAAATTGCATTATCTCTTATAGTTTCCGAGATATGGACTATCGATAATTTACACCTTAGGCTCTGCTTCTAACTTGGGCCCAAATTGTAAAATGGTCTTATCTATTGGCGATTTCATTCCAATTCACATTCCAAGTAATATTCAGCATGCTAATTACATTGCCGGTTGCCAAATTGCATTATCTCTTATAGTTTCCGAGATATGGACTATCGATTATTTACACCTTAGGCTCTGCTTCTAACTTGGGCCCAAATTGTAAAATGGTCTTATCTATTGGCGATTTCGTTCCAATTCACATTCCAAGTAATATTCGGCATGCTAATTACATTGCCGGTTGCCAAATTGCATTATCTCTTATAGTTTCCGAGATATGGACTATCGATAATTTACATCTTAGGCTCTGCTTCTAACTTGGGCCCAAATTGTAAAATGGTCTTATCTATTGCCGATTTCGTTCCAATTCACATTCCAAGTAATATTCGGCATGCTAATTACATTGCCGGTTGCCAAATTGCATTATCTCTTATTGTTTCCGAGATATGGACTATCGATAATTTACACCTTAGGCTCTGCTTCTAACTTGGGCCCAAATTGTAAAATGGTCTTATCTATTGGCGATTTCATTCCAATTCACATTCCAAGTAATATTCGGCATGCTAATTACATTGCCGGTTGCCAAATTGCATTATCTCTTATAGTTTCCGAGATATGGACTATCGATTATTTACACCTTAGGCTCTGCTTCTAACTTGGGCCCAAATTGTAAAATGGTCTTATCTATTGGCGATTTCGTTCCAATTCACATTCCAAGTAATATTCGGCATGCTAATTACATTGCCGGTTGCCAAATTGCATTATCTCTTATAGTTTCCGAGATATGGACTATCGATAATTTACATCTTAGGCTCTGCTTCTAACTTGGGCCCAAATTGTAAAATGGTCTTATCTATTGGAGATTTCGTTCCAATTCACATTCCAAGTAATATTCGGCATGCTAATTACATTGCCGGTTGCCAAATTGCATTATCTCTTATAGTTTCCGAGATATGGACTATCGATAATTTACACCTTAGGCTCTGCTTCTAACTTAGCCCAAATTGTAAAATCGTCTTATCTATTGGCGATTTCGTTCCAATTCACATTCCAAGTAATATTCAGCATGCTAATTACATTGCCGGTTGCCAAATTGCATTATCTCTTATAGTTTCCGAGATATGGACTATCGATAATTTACACCTTAGGCTCTGCTTCTAACTTGGGCCCAAATTGTAAAATGGTCTTATCTATTGGCGATTTCGTTCCAATTCACATTCCAAGTAATATCCGGCATGCTAATTACATTGCCGGTTGCCAAATTGAATTATCTCTTATAGTTTCCGAGATATGGACTATCGATAATTTACACCTTAGACTCTGCTTCTAACTTGGGCCCAAATTGTAAAATCGTCTTATCTATTGGCGATTTCGTTCCAATTCACATTCCAAGTAATATTCGGCATGCTAATTACATTGCCGGTTGCCAAATTGCATTATCTCTTATAGTTTCCGAGATATGGACTATCGGTAATTTACACCTTAGGCTCTGCTTCTAACTTGGGCCCAAATTGTAAAATGGTCTTACCTATTGGCGATTTCGTTCCAATTCATATTCCAAGTAATATTCGGCATGCTAATTACATTGCCGGTTGCCAAATTGCATTATCTCTTATAGTTTCCGAGATATGGACTATCGATAATTTACACCTTAGGCTCTGCTTCTAACTTGGGCCCAAATTGTAAAATGGTCTTATCTCTTGGCGATTATGTTCCAATTCACATTCCAAGTAATATTCGGCATGCTAATTACATTGCCGGTTGCCAAATTGCATTATCTCTTATAGTTTCCGAGATATGGACTATCGATAATTTATACCTTAGGCTCTGCTTCTAACTTGGACCCAAATTGTAAAATGGTCTTCTCTATTGGCGATTTCGTTCCAATTCACATTCCAAGTAATATTCGGCATGCTAATTACATTGCCGGTTGCCAAATTGCATTATCTCTTATAGTTTCCGAGATATGGACTATCGATAATTTATACCTTAGGCTCTGCTTCTAACTTGGGCCCAAATTGTAAAATGGTCTTACCTATTGGCGATTTCGTTCCAATTCACATTCCAAGTAATATTCGGCATGCTAATTACATTGCCGGTTGCCAAATTGCATTATCTCTTATAGTTTCCGAGATATGGACTATCGATAATTTACACCTTAGGCTCTGCTTCTAACTTGGGCCCAAATTGTAAAATGGTCTTATCTATTGGCGATTACGTTCCAATTCACATTCCAAGTAATATTCGGCATGCTAATTACATTGCCGGTTGCCAAATTGCATTATCTCTTATAGTTTCCGAGATATGGACTATCGATAATTTATACCTTAGGCTCTGCTTCTAACTTGGGCCCAAATTGTAAAATGGTCTTCTCTATTGGCGATTTCGTTCCAATTCACATTCCAAGTAATATCCGGCATGCTAATTACATTGCCGGTTGCCAAATTGAATTATCTCTTATAGTTTCCGAGATATGGACTATCGATAATTTACACCTTAGGCTCTGCTTCTAACTTGGGCCCAAATTGTAAAATCGTCTTATCTATTGGCGATTTCGTTCCAATTCACATTCCAAGTAATATTCGGCATGCTAATTACATTGCCGGTTGCCAAATTGCATTATCTCTTATAGTTTCCGAGATATGGACTATCGATAATTTACACCTTAGGCTCTGCTTCTAACTTGGGCCCAAATTGTAAAATCGTCTTATCTATTGGCGATTTCGTTCCAATTCACATTCCAAGTAATATTCGGCATGCTAATTACATTGCCGGTTGCCAAATTGCATTATCTCTTATAGTTTCCGAGATATGGACTATCGATAATTTACACCTTAGGCTCTGCTTCTAACTTAGCCCAAATTGTAAAATCGTCTTACCTATTGGGGATTTCGTTCCAATTCACATTCCAAGTAATATTCGGCATGCTAATTACATTGCCGGTTGCCAAATTGCATTATCTCTTATAGTTTCCGAGATATGGACTATCGATAATTTACACCTTAGGCTCTGCTTCTAACTTGGGCCCAAATTGTAAAATGGTCTTATCTATTGGCGATTACGTTCCAATTCACATTCCAGGTAATATTCGGCATGCTAATTACATTGCCGGTTGCCAAATTGCATTATCTCTTATAGTTTCCGAGATATGGACTATCGATAATTTATACCTTAGGCTCTGCTTCTAACTTGGGCCCAAATTGTAAAATGGTCTTCTCTATTGGCGATTTCGTTCCAATTCACATTCCAAGTAATATTCGGCATGCTAATTACATTGCCGGTTGCCAAATTGCATTATCTCTTATAGTTTCCGAGATATGGACTATCGATAATTTACACCTTAGGCTCTGTTTCTAACTTGGGCCCAAATTGTAAAATGGTCTTATCTATTGGCGATTTCGTTCCAATTCACATTCCAAGTAATATTCGGCATGCTAATTACATTGCCGGTTGCCAAATTGCATTATCTCTTATAGTTTCCGAGATATGGACTATCGATAATTTACACCTTAGGCTCTGCTTCTAACTTGGGCCCAAATTGTAAAATCGTCTTATCTATTGGCGATTTCGTTCCAATTCACATTCCAAGTAATATTCGGCATGCTAATTACATTGCCGGTTGCCAAATTGCATTATCTCTTATAGTTTCCGAGATATGGACTATCGGTAATTTACACCTTAGGCTCTGCTTCTAACTTGGGCCCAAATTGTAAAATGGTCTTACCTATTGGCGATTTCGTTCCAATTCACATTCCAAGTAATATTCGGCATGCTAATTACATTGCCGGTTGCCAAATTGCATTATCTCTTATAGTTTCCGAGATATGGACTATCGATAATTTACACCTTAGGCTCTGCTTCTTACTTGGGCCCAAATTGTAAAATGGTCTTATCTATTGGCGATTTCGTTCCAATTCACATTCCAAGTAATATTCGGCATGCTAATTACATTGCCGGTTGCCAAATTGCATTATCTCTTATAGTTTCCGAGATATGGACTATCGATAATTTACACCTTAGGCTCTGCTTCTAACTTGGGCCCAAATTGTAAAATGGTCTTATCTATTGGAGATTTCGTTCCAATTCACATTCCAAGTAATATTCGGCATGCTAATTACATTGCCGGTTGCCAAATTGAATTATATCTTATAGTTTCCGGATATGGACTATCGATAATTTACACCTTAGGCTCTGCTTCTAACTTAGCCCAAATTGTAAAATCGTCTTATCTATTGGCGATTTCGTTCCAATTCACATTCCAAGTAATATTCGGCATGCTAATTACATTGCCGGTTGCCAAATTGCATTATCTCTTATAGTTTCCGAGATATGGACTATCGATAATTTATACCTTAGGCTCTGCTTCTAACTTGGGCCCAAATTGTAAAATGGTCTTACCTATTGGCGATTTCGTTCCAATTCACATTCCAAGTAATATTCGGCATGCTAATTACATTGCCGGTTGCCAAATTGCATTATCTCTTATAGTTTCCGAGATATGGACTATCGATAATTTACACCTTAGGCTCTGCTTCTAACTTGGGCCCAAATTGTAAAATGGTCTTATCTATTGGCGATTACGTTCCAATTCACATTCCAAGTAATATTCGGCATGCTAATTACATTGCCGGTTGCCAAATTGCATTATCTCTTATAGTTTCCGAGATATGGACTATCGATAATTTATACCTTAGGCTCTGCTTCTAACTTGGGCCCAAATTGTAAAATGGTCTTCTCTATTGGCGATTTCGTTCTAATTCACATTCCAAGTAATATCCGGCATGCTAATTACATTGCCGGTTGCCAAATTGAATTATCTCTTATAGTTTCCGAGATATGGACTATCGATAATTTACACCTTAGGCTCTGCTTCTAACTTGGGCCCAAATTGTAAAATCGTCTTATATATTGGCGATTTCGTTCCAATTCACATTCCAAGTAATATTCGGCATGCTAATTACATTGCCGGTTGCCAAATTGCATTATCTCTTATAGTTTCCGAGATATGGACTATCGATAATTTACACCTTAGGCTCTGCTTCTAACTTAGCCCAAATTGTAAAATCGTCTTACCTATTGGCGATTTCGTTCCAATTCACATTCCAAGTAATATTCGGCATGCTAATTACATTGCCGGTTGCCAAATTGCATTATCTCTTATAGTTTCCGAGATATGGACTATCGATAATTTACACCTTAGACTCTGCTTCTAACTTGGGCCCAAATTGTAAAATGGTCTTATCTATTGGCGATTACGTTCCAATTCACATTCCAAGTTATATTCGGCATGCTAATTACATTGCCGGTTGCCAAATTGCATTATCTCTTATAGTTTCCGAGATATGGACTATCGATAATTTATACCTTAGGCTCTGCTTCTAACTTGGGCCCAAATTGTAAAATGGTCTTCTCTATTGGCGATTTCGTTCCAATTCACATTCCAAGTAATATTCGGCATGCTAATTACATTGCCGGTTGCCAAATTGCATTATCTCTTATAGTTTCCGAGATATGGACTATCGATAATTTACACCTTAGGCTCTGCTTCTAACTTGGGCCCAAATTGTAAAATCGTCTTATCTATTGGCGATTTCGTTCCAATTCACATTCCAAGTAATATTCGGCATGCTAATTACATTGCCGGTTGCCAAATTGCATTATCTCTTATAGTTTCCGAGATATGGACTATCGGTAATTTACACCTTAGGCTCTGCTTCTAACTTGGGCCCAAATTGTAAAATGGTCTTACCTATTGGCGATTTCGTTCCAATTCACATTCCAAGTAATATTCGGCATGCTAATTACATTGCCGGTTGCCAAATTGCATTATCTCTTATAGTTTCCGAGATATGGACTATCGATAATTTACACCTTAGGCTCTGCTTCTAACTTGGACCCAAATTGTAAAATGGTCTTATCTATTGGCGATTTCGTTCCAATTCACATTCCAAGTAATATTCGGCATGCTAATTACATTGCCGGTTGCCAAATTGCATTATCTCTTATAGTTTCCGAGATATGGACTATCGATAATTTACACCTTAGGCTCTGCTTCTAACTTGGGCCCAAATTGTAAAATGGTCTTATCTATTGGAGATTTCGTTCCAATTCACATTCCAAGTAATATTCGGCATGCTAATTACATTGCCGGTTGCCAAATTGAATTATATCTTATAGTTTCCGGATATGGACTATCGATAATTTACACCTTAGGCTCTGCTTCTAACTTAGCCCAAATTGTAAAATCGTCTTATCTATTGGCGATTTCGTTCCAATTCACATTCCAAGTAATATTCGGCATGCTAATTACATTGCCGGTTGCCAAATTGCATTATCTCTTATAGTTTCCGAGATATGGACTATCGATAATTTACACCTTAGGCTCTGCTTCTAACTTGGGCCCAAATTGTAAAATGGTCTTACCTATTGGCGATTTCGTTCCAATTCACATTCCAAGTAATATTCGGCATGCTAATTACATTGCCGGTGGCCAAGTTGCATTATCTCTTATAGTTTCCGAGATATGGACTATCGATAATTTACACCTTAGGTTCTGCTTCTAACTTGGGCCCAAATTGTAAAATGGTCTTATCTATTGGCGATTTCGTTCCAATTCACATTCCAAGTAATATTCGGCATGCTAATTACATTGCCGGTTCCCAAATTGCATTATCTCTTATAGTTTCCGAGATATGGACTATCGATTATTTTTAACCTTAGGCTCTGCTTCTAACTTGGGCCCAAACTGTAAAATGGTCTTATCTATTGGCGATTTCGTTCCAATTCACATTCCAAGTAGTATTCGGCATGCTAATTACATTGCCGGTTGTCAAATTGCATTATCTCTTATAGTTTCCGAGATATGGACTATCGATAATTTACACCTTAGGCTCTGCTTCTAACTTGGGCCTAAATTGTAAAATGGTCTTATCTATTGGCGATTTCGTTCCAATTCACATTCCAAGTAATATTCGGCATGCTAATTACATTGCCGGTTGCCAAATTGCATTATCTCTTATAGTTTCCGAGATATGGACTATCGATAATTTACACCTTAGGCTCTGCTTCTAACTTGGGCCCAAATTGTAATATGGCCTTATCTATTGGCGATTTCGTTCCAATTCACATTCCAAGTAATATTCGGAATGCTAATTACATTGCCGGTTGCCAAATTGCATTATCTCTTATAGTTTCCGAGATATGGACTATCGATAATTTACACCTTAGGCTCTGCTTCTAACTTGGGCCCAAATTTTTAAATGGTCTTATCTATTGGCAATTTCGTTCCAATTCACATTCCAAGTAATATTCGGCATGCTAATTACATTGCCGGTTGCCAAATTGCATTATCTCTTATAGTTTCCGAGATATGGACTATCGATAATTTACACCTTAGGCTCTGCTTCTAACTTGGGCCCAATTTGTAAAATGGTCTTATCTATTGGCGATTTCGTTCCAATTCACATTCCAAGTAATATTCGGCATGCTAATTACATTGCCGGTTGCCAAATTGCATTATCTCTTATAGTTTCCGAGATATGGACTATCGATAATTTACACCTTAGGCTCTGCTTTTAACTTGGGCCCAAATAGTAAAATGGTCTTATCTATTGGCGATTTCGTTCCAATTCACATTCCAAGTAATATTCGGCATACTAATTACATTGCCGGTTGCCAAATTGCATTATCTCTTATAGTTTACGAGATATGGACTATCGATAATTTACACCTTAGGCTCTGCTTCTAACTTGGGCCCAAATTGTAAAATGGTCTTATCTATTGGCGATTTCGTTCCAATTCACACTCCAAGTAATATTCGGCCTGCTAATTACATTGCCGGTTGCGAAATTGCATTATCTCTTATAGTTTCCGAGATATGGACTATCAATAATTTACACCTTAGGCTCTGCTTCTAACTTGGGCCCAAATTGTAAAATGGTCTTATCTATTGGCGATTTCGATCCAATTCACATTCCAAGTAGTATTCGGCATGCTAATTACATTGCCGGTTGCCAAATTGCATTATCTCTTATAGTTTCCGAGATATGGACTATCGATAATTTACACCATAGGCTCTGCTTCTAACTTGGGCCCAAATTGTAAAATGGTCTTATCTATTGGCGATTTCGTTCCAATTCACAATCCAAGTAATATTCGGCATGCTAATTACATTGCCGGTTGCCAAATTGCATTATCTCTTATAGTTTCCGAGATATGGACTATCGATAATTTACACCTTAGGCTCTGCTTCTAACTTGGGCCCAAATTGTAAAATGGTCTTATCTATTGGCGATTTCGTTCCAATTCACATTCCAAGTAATATTCGGCATGCTAATTACATTGCCGGTTGCCAAATTGCATTATCTCTTATAGTTTCCGAGATATGGACTATCGATAATTTACACCTTAGGCTCTGCTTCTAACTTGGGCCCAAATTGTAAAATCGTCTTATCTATTGGCGATTTCGTTCCAATTCACATTCCAAGTAATATTCGGCATGCTAATTACATTGCCGGTTGTCAAATTGCATTATCTCTTATAGTTTCCGAGATATGGACTATCGATAATTTACACCTTAGGCTCTGCTTCTAACTTGGGCCCAAATTGTAAAATGGTCTTATCTATTGGCGATTTCGTTCCAATTCACACTCCAAGTAATATTCGGCCTGCTAATTACATTGCCGGTTGCGAAATTGCATTATCTCTTATAGTTTCCGAGATATGGACTATCAATAATTTACACCTTAGGCTCTGCTTCTAACTTGGGCCCAAATTGTAAAATGGTCTTATCTATTGGCGATTTCGATCCAATTCACATTCCAAGTAATATTCGGCATGCTAATTACATTGCCGGTTGCCAAATTGCATTATCTCTTATAGTTTCCGAGATATGGACTATCGATAATTTACACCTTAGGCTCTGCTTCTAACTTGGGCCCAAATTGTAAAATGGTCTTCTCTATTGGCTATTTCGTTCCAATTCACATTCCAAGTAATATTCGGCATGCTAATTACATTGCCGGTTGCCAAATTGCATTATCTCTTATAGTTTCCGAGATATGGACTATCGATAATTTACACCTTAGGCTCTGCTTCTAACTTGGGCCCAAATTGTAAAATGGTCTTATCTATTGGCGATTTCGTTCCAATTCACATTCCAAGTAATATTCGGCATGCTAATTACATTGCCGGTTGCCAAATTGCATTATCTCTTATAGTTTCCGAGATATGGACTATCGATAATTTACACCTTAGGCTCTGCTTCTAACTTGGGCTCAAATTGTAAAATCGTCTTATCTATTGGCGATTTCGTTCCAATTCACATTCCACGTAATATTCGGCATGCTAATTACATTGCCGGTTGCCAAATTGCATTATCTCTTATAGTTTCCGAGAGATAGACTATCGGTAATTTACACCTTAGGCTCTGCTTCTAACTTGGGCCTAAATTGTAAAATGGTCTTATCTATTGGCGATTTCGTTCCAATTCACATTCCAAGTAATATTCGGCATGCTAATTACATTGCCAGTTGCCAAATTGCATTATCTCTTATAGTTTCCGAGATATGGACTATGGATAATTTACACCTTAGGCTCTGCTTCTAACTTGGGCCCAAATTGTAAAATGGTCTTATCTATTGCCGATTTCGTTCCAATTCACATTCCAAGTAATATTCGGCATGCTAATTATATTGCCGGTTGCCAAATTGCATTATCTCTTATAGTTTCCGAGATATGGACTATCGATAATTTACACCTTAGGCTCTGCTTCTAACTTGGGCCCAAATTGTAATATGGTCTTATATATTGGCGATTTCGTTCCAATTCACATTCCAAGTAATATTCGGCATGCTAATTACATTGCCGGTTGCCAAATTGCATTATCTCTTATAGTTTCCGAGATATGGACTATCGATAATTTACACCTTAGGCTCTGCTTCTAACTTGGGCCCAAATTGTTAAATGGTCTTATCTATTGGCGATTTCGTTCCAATTCACATTCCAAGTAATATTCGGCATGCTAATTACATTGCCGGTTGCCAAATTGCATTATCTCTTATAGTTTCCGAGATATGGACTATCGATAATTTACACCTTAGGCTCTGCTTCTAACTTGGGCCCAAATTGTAAAATGGTCTTATCTATTGGCGATTTCGTTCCAATTCACATTCCAAGTAATATTCGGCAAGCTAATTACATTGCCGGTTGCCAAATTGCATTATCTCTTATAGTTTCCGAGATATGGACTATCGATAATTTACACCTTAGGCTCTGCTTTTAACTTGGGCCCAAATTGTAAAATGGTCTTATCTATTGGCGATTTCGTTCCAATTCACATTCCAAGTAATATTCGGCATGCTAATTACATTGCCAGTTGCCAAATTGCATTATCTCTTATAGTTTCCGAGATATGGACTGTCGATAATTTACACCTTAGGCTCTGCTTCTAACTTGGGCCCAAATTGTAAAATGGTCTTATCTATTGGCGATTTCGTTCCAATTCACTTTCCAAGTAATATTCGGCATGCTAATTACATTGCCGGTTGCCAAATTGCATTATCTCTTATAGTTTCCGAGATATGGACTATCGATAATTTACACCTTAGGCTCTGCTTCTAACTTGGGCCCAAATTGTAAAATGGTCTTATCTATTGGCGATTTCGTTCCAATTCACTTTCCAAGTAATATTCGGCATGCTAATTACATTGCCGGTTGCCAAATTGCATTATCTCTTATAGTTTCCGAGATATGGACTATCGATAATTTACACCTTAGGCTCTGCTTCTAACTTAGCCCAAATTGTAAAATCGTCTTATCTATTGGCGATTTCGTTCCAATTCACATTCCAGGTAATATTCGGCATGCTAATTACATTGCCGGTTGCCAAATTGCATTATCTCTTATAGTTTCCGAGATATGGACTATCGATAATTTACATCTTAGGCTCTGCTTCTAACTTGGGCCCAAATTGTAAAATGGTCTTATCTATTGGCGATTTCGTTCCAATTCACATTCCAAGTAATATTCGGCATGCTAATTATATTGCCGGTTGCCAAATTGCATTATCCCTTATAGTTTCCGAGATATGGACTATCGATAATTTGCACCTTAGGCTCTGCTTCTAACTTGGGCCCAAATTGTATAATGGTCTTATCTATTGCCGATTTCGTTCCAATTCACATTCCAAGTAATATTCGGCATGCTAATTACATTGCCGGTTGCCAAATTGCATTATCTCTTATAGTTTCCGAGATATGGACTATCGATAATTTACACCTTAGGCTCTGCTTCTAACTTGGGCCCAAATTGTAAAATGGTCTTATCTATTGGAGATTTCTTTCCAATTCACATTCCAAGTAATATTCGGCATGCTAATTACATTGCCGGTTGCCAAATTGCAATATCTCTTATAGTTTCCGAGGTCTTATCTATTGGCGATTTCGTTCCAATTCACAATCCAAGTAGTATTCGGCATGCTAATTACATTGCCGGTTGCCAAATTGCATTATCTCTTATAGTTTCCGAGATATGGACTATCGATAATTTACACCTTAGGCTCTGCTTCTAACTTGGGCCCAAATTGTAAAATGGTCTTATCTATTGGCGATTTCGTTCCAATTCACATTCCAAGTAATATTCAGCATGCTAATTACATTGCCGGTTGCCAAATTGCATTATCTCTTATAGTTTCCGAAATATGGACTATCGATAATTTACACCTTAGGCTCTGCTTCTAACTTGGGCCCAAATTGTAAAATGGTCTTATCTATTGGCGATTTCGTTCCAATTCACATTCCAAGTAATATCCGGCATGCTAATTACATTGCCGGTTGCCAAATTGAATTATCTCTTATAGTTTCCGAGATATGGACTATCGATAATTTACACCTTAGGCTCTGCTTCTAACTTGGGCCCAAATTGTAAAGTCGTCTTATCTATTGGCGATTTCGTTCCAATTCACATTCCAAGTAATATTCGGCATGCTAATTACATTGCCGGTTGCCAAATTGCATTATCTCTTATAGTTTCCGAGATATGGACTATCGGTAATTTACACCTTAGGCTCTGCTTCTAACTTGGGCCCAAATTGTAAAATGGTCTTACCTATTGGCGATTTCGTTCCAATTCACATTCCAAGTAATATTCGGCATTCTAATTACATTGCCGGTTGCCAAATTGCATTATCTCTTATAGTTTCCGAGATATGGACTATCGATAATTTACACCTTAGGCTCTGCTTCTAACTTGGGCCCAAATTGTAAAATGGTTTTATCTATTGGCGATTACGTTCCAATTCACATTCCAAGTAATATTCGGCATGCTAATTACATTGCCGGTTGCCAAATTGCATTATCTCTTATAGTTTCCGAGATATGGACTATCGATAATTTATACCTTAGGCTCTGCTTCTAACTTGGGCCCAAATTGTAAAATGGTCTTCTCTATTGGCGATTTCGTTCCAATTCACATTCCAAGTAATATTCGGCATGCTAATTACATTGCCGGTTGCCAAATTGCATTATCTCTTATAGTTTCCGAGATATGGACTATCGATAATTTACACCTTAGGTTCTGCTTCTAACTTGGGCCCAAATTGTAAAATCGTCTTATCTATTGGCGATTTCGTTCCAATTCACATTCCAAGTAATATTCGGCATGCTAATTACATTGCCGGTTGCCAAATTGCATTATCTCTTATAGTTTCCGAGATATGGACTATCGGTAATTTACACCTTAGGCTCTGCTTCTAACTTGGGCCCAAATTGTAAAATGGTCTTACCTATTGGCGATTTCGTTCCAATTCACATTCCAAGTAATATTCGGCATGCTAATTACATTGCCGGTTGCCAAATTGCATTATCTCTTATAGTTTCCGAGATATGGACTATCGATAATTTACACCTTAGGCTCTGCTTCTAACTTGGGCCCAAATTGTAAAATGGTCTTATCTATTGGCGATTTCGTTCCAATTCACATTCCAAGTAATATTCGGCATGCTAATTACATTGCCGGTTGCCAAATTGCATTATCTCTTATAGTTTCCGAGATATGGACTGTCGATAATTTACACCTTAGGCTCTGCTTCTAACTTGGGCCCAAATTGTAAAATGGTCTTACCTATTGGCGATTTCGTTCCAATTCACATTCCAAGTAATATTCGGCATGCTAATTACATTGCCGGTTGCCAAATTGCATTATCTCTTATAGTTTCCGAGATATGGACTATCGATAATTTACACCTTAGGCTCTGCTTCTAACTTGGGCCCAAATTGTAAAATGGTCTTATCTATTGGCAATTACGTTCCAATTCACATTCCAAGTAATATTCGGCATGCTAATTACATTGCCGGTTGCCAAATTGCATTATCTCTTATAGTTTCCGAGATATGGACTATCGATAATTTATACCTTAGGCTCTGCTTCTAACTTGGGCCCAAATTGTAAAATGGTCTTCTCTATTGGCGATTTCGTTCCAATTCACATTCCAAGTAATATTCGGCATGCTAATTACATTGCTGGTTGCCAAATTACATTATCTCTTATAGTTTCCGAGATATGGACTATCGATAATTTACACCTTAGGCTCTGTTTCTAACTTGGGCCCAAATTGTAAAATGGTCTTATCTATTGGCGATTTCGTTCCAATTCACATTCCAAGTAATATTCGGCATGCTAATTACATTGCCGGTTGCCAAATTGCATTATCTCTTATAGTTTCCGAGATATGGACTATCGATAATTTACACCTTAGGCTCTGCTTCTAACTTGGGCCCAAATTGTAAAATCGTCTTATCTATTGGCGATTTCGTTCCAATTCACATTCCAAGTAATATTCGGCATGCTAATTACATTGCCGGTTGCCAAATTGCATTATCTCTTATAGTTTCCGAGATATGGACTATCGGTAATTTACACCTTAGGCTCTGCTTCTAACTTGGGCCCAAATTGTAAAATGGTCTTACCTATTGGCGATTTCGTTCCAATTCACATTCCAAGTAATATTCGGCATGCTAATTACATTGCCGGTTGCCAAATTGCATTATCTCTTATAGTTTCCGAGATATGGACTATCGATAATTTACACCTTAGGCTCTGTTTCTAACTTGGGCCCAAATTGTAAAATGGTCTTATCTATTGGCGATTTCGTTCCAATTCACATTCCAAGTAATATTCGGCATGCTAATTACATTGCCGGTTGCCAAATTGCATTATCTCTTATAGTTTCCGAGATATGGACTATCGATAATTTACACCTTAGGCTCTGCTTCTAACTTGGGCCCAAATTGTAAAATCGTCTTATCTATTGGCGATTTCGTTCCAATTCACATTCCACGTAATATTCGGCATGCTAATTACATTGCCGGTTGCCAAATTGCATTATCTCTTATAGTTTCCGAGAGATAGACTATCGGTAATTTACACCTTAGGCTCTGCTTCTAACTTGGGCCTAAATTGTAAAATGGTCTTATCTATTGGCGATTTCGTTCCAATTCACATTCCAAGTAATATTCGGCATGCTAATTACATTGCCAGTTGCCAAATTGCATTATCTCTTATAGTTTCCGAGATATGGACTATGGATAATTTACACCTTAGGCTCTGCTTCTAACTTGGGCCCAAATTGTAAAATGGTCTTATCTATTGCCGATTTCGTTCCAATTCACATTCCAAGTAATATTCGGCATGCTAATTATATTGCCGGTTGCCAAATTGCATTATCTCTTATAGTTTCCGAGATATGGACTATCGATAATTTACACCTTAGGCTCTGCTTCTAACTTGGGCCCAAATTGTAATATGGTCTTATATATTGGCGATTTCGTTCCAATTCACATTCCAAGTAATATTCGGCATGCTAATTACATTGCCGGTTGCCAAATTGCATTATCTCTTATAGTTTCCGAGATATGGACTATCGATAATTTACACCTTAGGCTCTGCTTCTAACTTGGGCCCAAATTGTTAAATGGTCTTATCTATTGGCGATTTCGTTCCAATTCACATTCCAAGTAATATTCGGCATGCTAATTACATTGCCGGTTGCCAAATTGCATTATCTCTTATAGTTTCCGAGATATGGACTATCGATAATTTACACCTTAGGCTCTGCTTCTAACTTGGGCCCAAATTGTAAAATGGTCTTATCTATTGGCGATTTCGTTCCAATTCACATTCCAAGTAATATTCGGCAAGCTAATTACATTGCCGGTTGCCAAATTGCATTATCTCTTATAGTTTCCGAGATATGGACTATCGATAATTTACACCTTAGGCTCTGCTTTTAACTTGGGCCCAAATTGTAAAATGGTCTTATCTATTGGCGATTTCGTTCCAATTCACATTCCAAGTAATATTCGGCATGCTAATTACATTGCCAGTTGCCAAATTGCATTATCTCTTATAGTTTCCGAGATATGGACTGTCGATAATTTACACCTTAGGCTCTGCTTCTAACTTGGGCCCAAATTGTAAAATGGTCTTATCTATTGGCGATTTCGTTCCAATTCACTTTCCATGTAATATTCGGCATGCTAATTACATTGCCGGTTGCCAAATTGCATTATCTCTTATAGTTTCCGAGATATGGACTATCGATAATTTACACCTTAGGCTCTGCTTCTAACTTGGGCCCAAATTGTAAAATGGTCTTATCTATTGGCGATTTCGTCCCAATTCACTTTCCAAGTAATATTCGGCATGCTAATTACATTGCCGGTTGCCAAATTGCATTATCTCTTATAGTTTCCGAGATATGGACTATCGATAATTTACACCTTAGGCTCTGCTTCTAACTTAGCCCAAATTGTAAAATCGTCTTATCTATTGGCGATTTCGTTCCAATTCACATTCCAGGTAATATTCGGCATGCTAATTACATTGCCGGTTGCCAAATTGCATTATCTCTTATAGTTTCCGAGATATGGACTATCGATAATTTACATCTTAGGCTCTGCTTCTAACTTGGGCCCAAATTGTAAAATGGTCTTATCTATTGGCGATTTCGTTCCAATTCACATTCCAAGTAATATTCGGCATGCTAATTATATTGCCGGTTGCCAAATTGCATTATCCCTTATAGTTTCCGAGATATGGACTATCGATAATTTGCACCTTAGGCTCTGCTTCTAACTTGGGCCCAAATTGTATAATGGTCTTATCTATTGCCGATTTCGTTCCAATTCACATTCCAAGTAATATTCGGCATGCTAATTACATTGCCGGTTGCCAAATTGCAATATCTCTTATAGTTTCCGAGGTCTTATCTATTGGCGATTTCGTTCCAATTCACAATCCAAGTAGTATTCGGCATGCTAATTACATTGCCGGTTGCCAAATTGCATTATCTCTTATAGTTTCCGAGATATGGACTATCGATAATTTACACCTTAGGCTCTGCTTCTAACTTGGGCCCAAATTGTAAAATGGTCTTACCTATTGGCGATTTCGTTCCAATTCACATTCCAAGTAATATTCGGCATGCTAATTACATTGCCGGTTGCCAAATTGCATTATCTCTTATAGTTTCCGAGATATGGACTATCGATAATTTACACCTTAGGCTCTGCTTCTAACTTGGGCCCAAATTGTAAAATCGTCTTATCTATTGGCGATTTCGTTCCAATTCAGATTCCAAGTAATATTCGGCATGCTAATTACATTGCCGGTTGCCAAATTGCATTATCTCTTATAGTTTCCGAGATATGGGCTATCGGTAATTTACACCTTAGGCTCTGCTTCTAACTTGGGCCCAAATTGTAAAATGGTCTTACCTATTGGCGATTTCGTTCCAATTCACATTCCAAGTAATATTCGGCATGCTAATTACATTGCCGGTTGCCAAATTGCATTATCTCTTATAGTTTCCGAGATATGGACTATCGATAATTTCCACCTTAGGCTCTGCTTCTAACTTGGGCCCAAATTGTAAAATGGTCTTATCTATTGGCGATTTCGTTCCAATTCACATTTCAAGTAATATTCGGCATGCTAATTACATTGCCGGTTGCCAAATTGCATTATCTCTTATAGTTTCCGAGATATGGACTATCGATAATTTACACCTTAGGCTCTGCTTCTAACTTGGGCCCAAATTGTAAAATGGTCTTATCTATTGGAGATTTCGTTCCAATTCACATTCCAAGTAATATTCGGCATGCTAATTACATTGCCGGTTGCCAAATTGCATTATCTCTTATAGTTTCCGAGATATGGACTATCGATAATTTACACCTTAGGCTCTGCTTCTAACTTGGGCCCAAATTGTAAAATCGTCTTATCTATTGGCGATTTCGTTCAAATTCACATTCCAAGTAATATTCGGCATGCTAATTACATTGCCGGTTGCCAAATTGCATTATCTCTTATAGTTTCCGAGATATGGACTATCGGTAATTTACACCTTAGGCTCTGCTTCTAACTTGGGCCCAAATTGTAAAATGGTCTTACCTATTGGCGATTTCGTTCCAATTCACATTCCAAGTAATATTCGGCATTCTAATTACATTGCCGGTTGCCAAATTGCATTATCTCTTATAGTTTCCGAGATATGGACTATCAATAATTTACACCTTAGGCTCTGCTTCTAACTTGGGCCCAAATTGTAAAATGGTTTTATCTATGGGCGATTACGTTCCAATTCACATTCCAAGTAATATTCGGCATGCTAATTACATTGCCGGTTGCCAAATTGCATTATCTCTTATAGTTTCCGAGATATGGACTATCGATAATTTATACCTTAGGCTCTGCTTCTAACTTGGGCCCAAATTGTAAAATGGTCTTACCTATTGGCGATTTCGTTCCAATTCACATTCCAAGTAATATTCGGCATGCTAATTACTTTGCCGGTTGCCAAATTGCATTATCTCTTATAGTTTCCGAGATATGGACTATCGATAATTTACACCTTAGGCTCTGCTTCTAACTTGGGCCCAAATTGTAAAATGGTCTTACCTATTGGCGATTTCGTTCCAATTCACATTCCAAGTAATATTCGGCATGCTAATTACTTTGCCGGTTGCCAAATTGCATTATCTCTGATAGTTTCCGAGATATGGACTATCGATAATTTACACCTTAGGCTCTGCTTCTAACTTGGGCCCAAATTGTAAAATGGCCTTATCTATTGGCGATTTCGTTCCAATTCACATTCCAAGTAATATTCGGCATGCTAATTACATTGCCGGTTGCCAAATTGCATTATCTCTTATAGTTTCCGAGATATGGACTATCGATTATTTACATCTTAGGCTCTGCTTCTAACTTGGGCCCAAATTGTAAAATGGTCTTATCTATTGGCGATTTCGTTCCAATTCACATTCCAAGTAATATTCGGCATGCTAATTACATTGCCGGTTGCCAAATTGCATTATCTCTTATAGTTTCCGAGATATGGACTATCGATAATTTACACCTTAGGCTCTGCTTCTAACTTGGGCCCAAATTGTAAAATGGTCTTATCTATTGCCGATTTCGTTCCAATTCACATTCCAAGTAATATTCGGCATGCTAATTACATTGCCGGTTGCCAAATTGCATTATCTCTTATTGTTTCCGAGATATGGACTATCGATAATTTACACCTTAGGCTCTGCTTCTAACTTGGGCCCAAATTGTAAAATGGTCTTATCTATTGGCGATTTCATTCCAATTCACATTCCAAGTAATATTCGGCATGCTAATTACATTGCCGGTTGCCAAATTGCATTATCTCTTATAGTTTCCGAGATATGGACTATCGATAATTTACACCTTAGGCTCTGCTTCTAACTTGGGCCCAAATTGTAAAATGGTCTTATCTATTGGCGATTTCGATCCAATTCACATTCCAAGTAATATTCGGCATGCTAATTACATTGCCGGTTGCCAAATTGCATTATCTCTTATAGTTTGCGAGATATGGACTATCGATAATTTACACCTTAGGCTCTGCTTCTAACTTGGACCCAAATTGTAAAATGGTCTTATCTATTGGCGATTTCGTTCCAATTCACATTCCAAGTAATATTCGGCATGCTAATTACATTGCCGGTTGCCAAATTGCATTATCTCTTATAGTTTCCGAGATATGGACTATCGATAATTTACACCTTAGGCTCTGCTTCTAACTTGGGCCCAAATTGTAAAATCGTCTTATCTATTGGCGATTTCGTTCCAATTCACATTCCAAGTAATATTCGGCATGCTAATTACATTGCCGGTTGTCAAATTGCATTATCTCTTATAGTTTCCGAGATATGGACTATCGATAATTTACACCTTAGGCTCTGCTTCTAACTTGGGCCCAAATTGTAAAATGGTCTTATCTATTGGCGATTTCGTTCCAATTCACACTCCAAGTAATATTCGGCCTGCTAATTACATTGCCGGTTGCGAAATTGCATTATCTCTTATAGTTTCCGAGATATGGACTATCAATAATTTACACCTTAGGCTCTGCTTCTAACTTGGGCCCAAATTGTAAAATGGTCTTATCTATTGGCGATTTCGATCCAATTCACATTCCAAGTAATATTCGGCATGCTAATTACATTGCCGGTTGCCAAATTGCAATATCTCTTATAGTTTCCGAGATATGGACTATCGATAATTTACACCTTAGGCTCTGCTTCTAACTTGGGCCCAAATTGTAAAATGGCCTTCTCTATTGGCTATTTCGTTCCAATTCACATTCCAAGTAATATTCGGCATGCTAATTACATTGCCGGTTGCCAAATTGCATTATCTCTTATAGTTTCCGAGATATGGACTATCGATAATTTACACCTTAGGCTCTGCTTCTAACTTGGGCCCAAATTGTAAAATGGTCTTATCTATTGGCGATTTCGTTCCAATTCACATTCCAAGTAATATTCGGCATGCTAATTACATTGCCGGTTGCCAAATTGCATTATCTCTTATAGTTTCCGAGATATGGACTATCGATAATTTACACCTTAGGCTCTGCTTCTAACTTGGGCTCAAATTGTAAAATCGTCTTATCTATTGGCGATTTCGTTCCAATTCACATTCCACGTAATATTCGGCATGCTAATTACATTGCCGGTTGCCAAATTGCATTATCTCTTATAGTTTCCGAGAGATAGACTATCGGTAATTTACACCTTAGGCTCTGCTTCTAACTTGGGCCTAAATTGTAAAATGGTCTTATCTATTGGCGATTTCGTTCCAATTCACATTCCAAGTAATATTCGGCATGCTAATTACATTGCCAGTTGCCAAATTGCATTATCTCTTATAGTTTCCGAGATATGGACTATGGATAATTTACACCTTAGGCTCTGCTTCTAACTTGGGCCCAAATTGTAAAATGGTTTTATCTATTGGCGATTTCGTTCCAATTCACATTCCAAGTAATATTCGGCATGCTAATTACATTGCCGGTTGCCAAATTGCATTATCTCTTATAGTTTCCGAGATATGGACTATCGATAATTTACACCTTAGGCTCTGCTTCTAACTTGGGCCCAAATTGTAAAATCGTCTTATCTATTGGCGATTTCGTTCCAATTCACATTCCAAGTAATATTCGGCATGCTAATTACATTGCCGGTTGTCAAATTGCATTATCTCTTATAGTTTCCGAGATATGGACTATCGATAATTTACACCTTAGGCTCTGCTTCTAACTTGGGCCCAAATTGTAAAATGGTCTTATCTATTGGCGATTTCGTTCCAATTCACACTCCAAGTAATATTCGGCCTGCTAATTACATTGCCGGTTGCGAAATTGCATTATCTCTTATAGTTTCCGAGATATGGACTATCAATAATTTACACCTTAGGCTCTGCTTCTAACTTGGGCCCAAATTGTAAAATGGTCTTATCTATTGGCGATTTCGATCCAATTCACATTCCAAGTAATATTCGGCATGCTAATTACATTGCCGGTTGCCAAATTGCATTATCTCTTATAGTTTCCGAGATATGGACTATCGATAATTTACACCTTAGGCTCTGCTTCTAACTTGGGCCCAAATTGTAAAATCGTCTTATCTATTGGCGATTTCGTTCCAATTCACATTCCAAGTAATATTCGGCATGCTAATTACATTGCCGGTTGTCAAATTGCATTATCTCTTATAGTTTCCGAGATATGGACTATCGATAATTTACACCTTAGGCTCTGCTTCTAACTTGGGCCCAAATTGTAAAATGGTCTTATCTATTGGCGATTTCGTTCCAATTCACACTCCAAGTAATATTCGGCCTGCTAATTACATTGCCGGTTGCGAAATTGCATTATCTCTTATAGTTTCCGAGATATGGACTATCAATAATTTACACCTTAGGCTCTGCTTCTAACTTGGCCCAAATTGTAAAATGGTCTTATCTATTGGCGATTTCGTTCCAATTCACATTCCAAGTAATATTCGGCATGCTAATTACATTGCCGGTTGCCAAATTGCATTATCTCTTATAGTTTCCGAGATATGGACTATCGATAATTTACACCTTAGGCTCTGCTTCTAACTTGGGCCCAAATTGTAAAATCGTCTTATCTATTGGCGATTTCGTTCCAATTCACACTCCAAGTAATATTCGGCCTGCTAATTACATTGCCGGTTGCGAAATTGCATTATCTCTTATAGTTTCCGAGATATGGACTATCAATAATTTACACCTTAGGCTCTGCTTCTAACTTGGGCCCAAATTGTAAAATGGTCTTATCTATTGGCGATTTCGATCCAATTCACATTCCAAGTAATATTCGGCATGCTAATTACATTGCCGGTTGCCAAATTGCATTATCCCTTATAGTTTCCGAGATATGGACTATCGATAATTTACACCTTAGGCTCTGCTTCTAACTTGGGCCCAAATTGTATAATGGTCTTATCTATTGCCGATTTCGTTCCAATTCACATTCCAAGTAATATTCGGCATGCTAATTACATTGCCGGTTGCCAAATTGCATTATCTCTTATAGTTTCCGAGATATGGACTATCGATAATTTACACCTTAGGCTCTGCTTCTAACTTGGGCCCAAATTGTAAAATGGTCTTATCTATTGGAGATTTCATTCCAATTCACATTCCAAGTAATATTCGGCATGCTAATTACATTGCCGTTTGCCAAATTGCAATATCTCTTATAGTTTCCGAGGTCTTATCTATTGGCGATTTCGTTCCAATTCACAATCCAAGTAGTATTCGGCATGCTAATTACATTGCCGGTTGCCAAATTGCATTATCTCTTATAGTTTCCGAGATATGGACTATCGATAATTTACACCTTAGGCTCTGCTTCTAACTTGGGCCCAAATTGTAAAATGGTCTTACCTATTGGCGATTTCGTTCCAATTCACATTCCAAGTAATATTCGGCATGCTAATTACTTTGCCGGTTGCCAAATTGCATTATCTCTTATAGTTTCCGAGATATGGACTATCGATAATTTACACCTTAGGCTCTGCTTCTAACTTGGGCCCAAATTGTAAAATGGTCTTATCTATTGGCGATTTCGTTCCAATTCACATTCCAAGTAATATTCGGCATGCTAATTACATTGCCGGTTGCCAAATTGCATTATCTCTTATAGTTTCCGAGATATGGACTATCGATTATTTACATCTTAGGCTCTGCTTCTAACTTGGGCCCAAATTGTAAAATGGTCTTATCTATTGGCGATTTCGTTCCAATTCACATTCCAAGTAATATTCGGCATGCTAATTACATTGCCGGTTGCCAAATTGCATTATCTCTTATAGTTTCCGAGATATGGACTATCGATAATTTACACCTTAGGCTCTGCTTCTAACTTGGGCCCAAATTGTAAAATGGTCTTATCTATTGCCGATTTCGTTCCAATTCACATTCCAAGTAATATTCGGCATGCTAATTACATTGCCGGTTGCCAAATTGCATTATCTCTTATTGTTTCCGAGATATGGACTATCGATAATTTACACCTTAGGCTCTGCTTCTAACTTGGGCCCAAATTGTAAAATGGTCTTATCTATTGGCGATTTCATTCCAATTCACATTCCAAGTAATATTCGGCATGCTAATTACATTGCCGGTTGCCAAATTGCATTATCTCTTATAGTTTCCGAGATATGGACTATCGATAATTTACACCTTAGGCTCTGCTTCTAACTTGGGCCCAAATTGTAAAATGGTCTTATCTATTGGCGATTTCGTTCCAATTCACATTCCAAGTAATATTCGGCATGCTAATTACATTGCCGGTTGCCAAATTGCATTATCTCTTATTGTTCCCGAGATATGGACTATCGATAATTTACACCTTAGGCTCTGCTTCTAACTTGGGCCCAAATTGTAAAATGGTCTTATCTATTGGCGATTTCGATCCAATTCACATTCCAAGTAATATTCGGCATGCTAATTACATTGCCGGTTGCCAAATTGCATTATCTCTTATAGTTTCCGAGATATGGACTATCGATAATTTACACCTTAGGCTCTGCTTCTAACTTGGACCCAAATTGTAAAATGGTCTTATCTATTGGCGATTTCGTTCCAATTCACATTCCAAGTAATATTCGGCATGCTAATTACATTGCCGGTTGCCAAATTGCATTATCTCTTATAGTTTCCGAGATATGGACTATCGATAATTTACACCTTAGGCTCTGCTTCTAACTTGGGCCCAAATTGTAAAATGGTCTTATCTATTGGAGATTTCATTCCAATTCACATTCCAAGTAATATTCGGCATGCTAATTACATTGCCGTTTGCCAAATTGCAATATCTCTTATAGTTTCCGAGGTCTTATCTATTGGCGATTTCGTTCCAATTCACAATCCAAGTAGTATTCGGCATGCTAATTACATTGCCGGTTGCCAAATTGCATTATCTCTTATAGTTTCCGAGATATGGACTATCGATAATTTACACCTTAGGCTCTGCTTCTAACTTGGGCCCAAATTGTAAAATGGTCTTACCTATTGGCGATTTCGTTCCAATTCACATTCCAAGTAATATTCGGCATGCTAATTACTTTGCCGGTTGCCAAATTGCATTATCTCTTATAGTTTCCGAGATATGGACTATCGATAATTTACACCTTAGGCTCTGCTTCTAACTTGGGCCCAAATTGTAAAATGGTCTTATCTATTGGCGATTTCGTTCCAATTCACATTCCAAGTAATATTCGGCATGCTAATTACATTGCCGGTTGCCAAATTGCATTATCTCTTATAGTTTCCGAGATATGGACTATCGATTATTTACATCTTAGGCTCTGCTTCTAACTTGGGCCCAAATTGTAAAATGGTCTTATCTATTGGCGATTTCGTTCCAATTCACATTCCAAGTAATATTCGGCATGCTAATTACATTGCCGGTTGCCAAATTGCATTATCTCTTATAGTTTCCGAGATATGGACTATCGATAATTTACACCTTAGGCTCTGCTTCTAACTTGGGCCCAAATTGTAAAATGGTCTTATCTATTGCCGATTTCGTTCCAATTCACATTCCAAGTAATATTCGGCATGCTAATTACATTGCCGGTTGCCAAATTGCATTATCTCTTATTGTTTCCGAGATATGGACTATCGATAATTTACACCTTAGGCTCTGCTTCTAACTTGGGCCCAAATTGTAAAATGGTCTTATCTATTGGCGATTTCATTCCAATTCACATTCCAAGTAATATTCGGCATGCTAATTACATTGCCGGTTGCCAAATTGCATTATCTCTTATAGTTTCCGAGATATGGACTATCGATAATTTACACCTTAGGCTCTGCTTCTAACTTGGGCCCAAATTGTAAAATGGTCTTATCTATTGGCGATTTCGTTCCAATTCACATTCCAAGTAATATTCGGCATGCTAATTACATTGCCGGTTGCCAAATTGCATTATCTCTTATTGTTCCCGAGATATGGACTATCGATAATTTACACCTTAGGCTCTGCTTCTAACTTGGGCCCAAATTGTAAAATGGTCTTATCTATTGGCGATTTCGATCCAATTCACATTCCAAGTAATATTCGGCATGCTAATTACATTGCCGGTTGCCAAATTGCATTATCTCTTATAGTTTCCGAGATATGGACTATCGATAATTTACACCTTAGGCTCTGCTTCTAACTTGGACCCAAATTGTAAAATGGTCTTATCTATTGGCGATTTCGTTCCAATTCACATTCCAAGTAATATTCGGCATGCTAATTACATTGCCGGTTGCCAAATTGCATTATCTCTTATAGTTTCCGAGATATGGACTATCGATAATTTACACCTTAGGCTCTGCTTCTAACTTGGGCCCAAATTGTAAAATCGTCTTATCTATTGGCGATTTCGTTCCAATTCACACTCCAAGTAATATTCGGCCTGCTAATTACATTGCCGGTTGCGAAATTGCATTATCTCTTATAGTTTCCGAGATATGGACTATCAATAATTTACACCTTAGGCTCTGCTTCTAACTTGGGCCCAAATTGTAAAATGGTCTTATCTATTGGCGATTTCGATCCAATTCACATTCCAAGTAATATTCGGCATGCTAATTACATTGCCGGTTGCCAAATTGCATTATCTCTTATAGTTTCCGAGATATGGACTATCGATAATTTACACCTTAGGCTCTGCTTCTAACTTGGGCCCAAATTGTAAAATGGTCTTCTCTATTGGCTATTTCGTTCCAATTCACATTCCAAGTAATATTCGGCATGCTAATTACATTGCCGGTTGCCAAATTGCATTATCTCTTATAGTTTCCGAGATATGGACTATCGATAATTTACACCTTAGGCTCTGCTTCTAACTTGGGCCCAAATTGTAAAATGGTCTTATCTATTGGCGATTTCGTTCCAATTCACATTCCAAGTAATATTCGGCATGCTAATTACATTGCCGGTTGCCAAATTGCATTATCTCTTATAGTTTCCGAGATATGGACTATCGATAATTTACACCTTAGGCTCTGCTTCTAACTTGGGCTCAAATTGTAAAATCGTCTTATCTATTGGCGATTTCGTTCCAATTCACATTCCACGTAATATTCGGCATGCTAATTACATTGCCGGTTGCCAAATTGCATTATCTCTTATAGTTTCCGAGAGATAGACTATCGGTAATTTACACCTTAGGCTCTGCTTCTAACTTGGGCCTAAATTGTAAAATGGTCTTATCTATTGGCGATTTCGTTCCAATTCACATTCCAAGTAATATTCGGCATGCTAATTACATTGCCAGTTGCCAAATTGCATTATCTCTTATAGTTTCCGAGATATGGACTATGGATAATTTACACCTTAGGCTCTGCTTCTAACTTGGGCCCAAATTGTAAAATGGTTTTATCTATTGGCGATTTCGTTCCAATTCACATTCCAAGTAATATTCGGCATGCTAATTACATTGCCGGTTGCCAAATTGCATTATCTCTTATAGTTTCCGAGATATGGACTATCGATAATTTACACCTTAGGCTCTGCTTCTAACTTGGGCCCAAATTGTAAAATCGTCTTATCTATTGGCGATTTCGTTCCAATTCACATTCCAAGTAATATTCGGCACGCTAATTACATTGCCGGTTGTCAAATTGCATTATCTCTTATAGTTTCCGAGATATGGACTATCGATAATTTACACCTTAGGCTCTGCTTCTAACTTGGGCCCAAATTGTAAAATGGTCTTATCTATTGGCGATTTCGTTCCAATTCACACTCCAAGTAATATTCGGCCTGCTAATTACATTGCCGGTTGCGAAATTGCATTATCTCTTATAGTTTCCGAGATATGGACTATCAATAATTTACACCTTAGGCTCTGCTTCTAACTTGGGCCCAAATTGTAAAATGGTCTTATCTATTGGCGATTTCGATCCAATTCACATTCCAAGTAATATTCGGCATGCTAATTACATTGCCGGTTGCCAAATTGCATTATCTCTTATAGTTTCCGAGATATGGACTATCGATAATTTACACCTTAGGCTCTGCTTCTAACTTGGGCCCAAATTGTAAAATCGTCTTATCTATTGGCGATTTCGTTCCAATTCACATTCCAAGTAATATTCGGCATGCTAATTACATTGCCGGTTGTCAAATTGCATTATCTCTTATAGTTTCCGAGATATGGACTATCGATAATTTACACCTTAGGCTCTGCTTCTAACTTGGGCCCAAATTGTAAAATGGTCTTATCTATTGGCGATTTCGTTCCAATTCACACTCCAAGTAATATTCGGCCTGCTAATTACATTGCCGGTTGCGAAATTGCATTATCTCTTATAGTTTCCGAGATATGGACTATCAATAATTTACACCTTAGGCTCTGCTTCTAACTTGGGCCCAAATTGTAAAATGGTCTTATCTATTGGCGATTTCGTTCCAATTCACATTCCAAGTAATATTCGGCATGCTAATTACATTGCCGGTTGCCAAATTGCATTATCTCTTTTAGTTTCCGAGATATGGACTATCGATAATTTACACCTTAGGCTCTGCTTCTAACTTGGGCCCAAATTGTAAAATCGTCTTATCTATTGGCGATTTCGTTCCAATTCACACTCCAAGTAATATTCGGCCTGCTAATTACATTGCCGGTTGCGAAATTGCATTATCTCTTATAGTTTCCGAGATATGGACTATCAATAATTTACACCTTAGGCTCTGCTTCTAACTTGGGCCCAAATTGTAAAATGGTCTTATCTATTGGCGATTTCGATCCAATTCACATTCCAAGTAATATTCGGCATGCTAATTACATTGCCAGTTGCCAAATTGCATTATCTCTTATAGTTTCCGAGATATGGACTATGGATAATTTACACCTTAGGCTCTGCTTCTAACTTGGGCCCAAATTGTAAAATGGTTTTATCTATTGGCGATTTCGTTCCAATTCACATTCCAAGTAATATTCGGCATGCTAATTACATTGCCGGTTGCCAAATTGCATTATCTCTTATAGTTTCCGAGATATGGACTATCGATAATTTACACCTTAGGCTCTGCTTCTAACTTGGGCCCAAATTGTAAAATCGTCTTATCTATTGGCGATTTCGTTCCAATTCACATTCCAAGTAATATTCGGCATGCTAATTACATTGCCGGTTGTCAAATTGCATTATCTCTTATAGTTTCCGAGATATGGACTATCGATAATTTACACCTTAGGCTCTGCTTCTAACTTGGGCCCAAATTGTAAAATGGTCTTATCTATTGGCGATTTCGTTCCAATTCACACTCCAAGTAATATTCGGCCTGCTAATTACATTGCCGGTTGCGAAATTGCATTATCTCTTATAGTTTCCGAGATATGGACTATCAATAATTTACACCTTAGGCTCTGCTTCTAACTTGGGCCCAAATTGTAAAATGGTCTTATCTATTGGCGATTTCGATCCAATTCACATTCCAAGTAATATTCGGCATGCTAATTACATTGCCGGTTGCCAAATTGCATTATCTCTTATAGTTTCCGAGATATGGACTATCGATAATTTACACCTTAGGCTCTGCTTCTAACTTGGGCCCAAATTGTAAAATCGTCTTATCTATTGGCGATTTCGTTCCAATTCACATTCCAAGTAATATTCGGCATGCTAATTACATTGCCGGTTGTCAAATTGCATTATCTCTTATAGTTTCCGAGATATGGACTATCGATAATTTACACCTTAGGCTCTGCTTCTAACTTGGGCCCAAATTGTAAAATGGTCTTATCTATTGGCGATTTCGTTCCAATTCACACTCCAAGTAATATTCGGCCTGCTAATTACATTGCCGGTTGCGAAATTGCATTATCTCTTATAGTTTCCGAGATATGGACTATCAATAATTTACACCTTAGGCTCTGCTTCTAACTTGGGCCCAAATTGTAAAATGGTCTTATCTATTGGCGATTTCGTTCCAATTCACATTCCAAGTAATATTCGGCATGCTAATTACATTGCCGGTTGCCAAATTGCATTATCTCTTTTAGTTTCCGAGATATGGACTATCGATAATTTACACCTTAGGCTCTGCTTCTAACTTGGGCCCAAATTGTAAAATCGTCTTATCTATTGGCGATTTCGTTCCAATTCACACTCCAAGTAATATTCGGCCTGCTAATTACATTGCCGGTTGCGAAATTGCATTATCTCTTATAGTTTCCGAGATATGGACTATCAATAATTTACACCTTAGGCTCTGCTTCTAACTTGGGCCCAAATTGTAAAATGGTCTTATCTATTGGCGATTTCGATCCAATTCACATTCCAAGTAATATTCGGCATGCTAATTACATTGCCGGTTGCCAAATTGCATTATCTCTTATAGTTTCCGAGATATGGACTATCGATAATTTACACCTTAGGCTCTGCTTCTAACTTGGGCCCAAATTGTAAAATGGTCTTCTCTATTGGCTATTTCGTTCCAATTCACATTCCAAGTAATATTCGGCATGCTAATTACATTGCCGGTTGCCAAATTGCATTATCTCTTATAGTTTCCGAGATATGGACTATCGATAATTTACACCTTAGGCTCTGCTTCTAACTTGGGCCCAAATTGTAAAATGGTCTTATCTATTGGCGATTTCGTTCCAATTCACATTCCAAGTAATATTCGGCATGCTAATTACATTGCCGGTTGCCAAATTGCATTATCTCTTATAGTTTCCGAGATATGGACTATCGATAATTTACACCTTAGGCTCTGCTTCTAACTTGGGCTCAAATTGTAAAATCGTCTTATCTATTGGCGATTTCGTTCCAATTCACTTTCCAAGTAATATTCGGCATGCTAATTACATTGCCGGTTGCCAAATTGCATTATCTCTTATAGTTTCCGAGATATGGACTATCGATAATTTACACCTTAGGCTCTGCTTCTAACTTAGCCCAAATTGTAAAATCGTCTTATCTATTGGCGATTTCGTTCCAATTCACATTCCAGGTAATATTCGGCATGCTAATTACATTGCCGGTTGCCAAATTGCATTATCTCTTATAGTTTCCGAGATATGGACTATCGATAATTTACATCTTAGGCTCTGCTTCTAACTTGGGCCCAAATTGTAAAATGGTCTTATCTATTGGCGATTTCGTTCCAATTCACATTCCAAGTAATATTCGGCATGCTAATTATATTGCCGGTTGCCAAATTGCATTATCCCTTATAGTTTCCGAGATATGGACTATCGATAATTTGCACCTTAGGCTCTGCTTCTAACTTGGGCCCAAATTGTATAATGGTCTTATCTATTGCCGATTTCGTTCCAATTCACATTCCAAGTAATATTCGGCATGCTAATTACATTGCCGGTTGCCAAATTGCATTATCTCTTATAGTTTCCGAGATATGGACTATCGATAATTTACACCTTAGGCTCTGCTTCTAACTTGGGCCCAAATTGTAAAATGGTCTTATCTATTGGAGATTTCTTTCCAATTCACATTCCAAGTAATATTCGGCATGCTAATTACATTGCCGGTTGCCAAATTGCATTATCTCTTATAGTTTCCGAGGTCTTATCTATTGGCGATTTCGTTCCAATTCACATTCCAAGTAATATTCGGCATGCTAATTACATTGCCGGTTGCCAAATTGCATTATCTCTTATAGTTTCCGAGATATGGACTATCGATAATTTACACCTTAGGCTCTGCTTCTAACTTGGGCCCAAATTGTAAAATGGTCTTACCTATTGGCGATTTCGTTCCAATTCACATTCCAAGTAATATTCGGCATGCTAATTACATTGCCGGTTGCCAAATTGCATTATCTCTTATAGTTTCCGAGATATGGACTATCGATAATTTACACCTTAGGCTCTGCTTCTAACTTGGGCCCAAATTGTAAAATCGTCTTATCTATTGGCGATTTCGTTCCAATTCAGATTCCAAGTAATATTCGGCATGCTAATTACATTGCCGGTTGCCAAATTGCATTATCTCTTATAGTTTCCGAGATATGGGCTATCGGTAATTTACACCTTAGGCTCTGCTTCTAACTTGGGCCCAAATTGTAAAATGGTCTTACCTATTGGCGATTTCGTTCCAATTCACATTCCAAGTAATATTCGGCATGCTAATTACATTGCCGGTTGCCAAATTGCATTATCTCTTATAGTTTCCGAGATATGGACTATCGATAATTTACACCTTAGGCTCTGCTTCTAACTTGGGCCCAAATTGTAAAATGGTCTTATCTATTGACGATTTCGTTCCAATTCATATTCCAAGTAATATTCGGCATGCTAATTACATTGCCGGTTGCCAAATTGCATTATCTCTTATAGTTTCCGAGATATGGACTATCGATAATTTACATCTTAGGCTCTGCTTCTAACTTGGGCCCAAATTGTAAAATGGTCTTATCTATTGGCGATTTCGTTCCAATTCACATTCCAAGTAATATTCGGCATGCTAATTACATTGCCGGTTGCCAAATTGCATTATCTCTTATAGTTTCCGAGATATGGACTGTCGATAATTTACACCTTAGGCTCTGCTTCTAACTTGGGCCCAAAATGTAAAATGGTCTTATCTATTGGCGATTTCGTTCCAATTCACTTTCCAAGTAATATTCGGCATGCTAGTTACATTGCCGGTTGCCAAATTGCATTATCTCTTATAGTTTCCGAGATATGGACTATCGATAATTTACACCTTAGGCTCTGCTTCTAACTTGGGCCCAAATTGTAAAATGGTCTTATCTATTGGCGATTTCGTTCCAATTCACTTTCCAAGTAATATTCGGCATGCTAATTACATTGCCGGTTGCCAAATTGCATTATCTCTTATAGTTTCCGAGATATGGACTATCGATAATTTACACCTTAGGCTCTGCTTCTAACTTGGGCCCAAATTGTAAAATGGTCTTATCTATTGGCGATTTCGTTCCAATTCACATTTCAAGTAATATTCGGCATGCTAATTACATTGCCGGTTGCCAAATTGCATTATCTCTTATAGTTTCCGAGATATGGACTATCGATAATTTACACCTTAGGCTCTGCTTCTAACTTGGGCCCAAATTGTAAAATGGTCTTATCTATTGGAGATTTCGTTCCAATTCACATTCCAAGTAATATTCGGCATGCTAATTACATTGCCGGTTGCCAAATTGCATTATCTCTTATAGTTTCCGAGATATGGACTATCGATAATTTACACCTTAGGCTCTGCTTCTAACTTAGCCCAAATTTTAAATCGTCTTATCTATTGGCGATTTCGTTCCAATTCACATTCCAAGTAATATTCAGCATGCTAATTACATTGCCGGTTGCCAAATTGCATTATCTCTTATAGTTTCCGAAATATGGACTATCGATAATTTACACCTTAGGCTCTGCTTCTAACTTGGGCCCAAATTGTAAAATGGTCTTATCTATTGGCGATTTCGTTCCAATTCACATTCCAAGTAATATCCGGCATGCTAATTACATTGCCGGTTGCCAAATTGAATTATCTCTTATAGTTTCCGAGATATGGACTATCGATAATTTACACCTTAGGCTCTGCTTCTAACTTGGGCCCAAATTGTAAAATGGTCTTATCTATTGGCGATTTCGTTCCAATTCACATTCCAAGTAATATTCGGCATGCTAATTACATTGCCGGTTGCCAAATTGCATTATCTCTTATAGTTTCCGAGATATGGACTATCGGTAATTTACACCTTAGGCTCTGCTTCTAACTTGGGCCCAAATTGTAAAATGGTCTTACCTATTGGCGATTTCGTTCCAATTCACATTCCAAGTAATATTCGGCATGCAAATTACATTGCCGGTTGCCAAATTGCATTATCTCTTATAGTTTCCGAGATATGGACTATCGATAATTTACACCTTAGGCTCTGCTTCTAACTTGGGCCCAAATTGTAAAATGGTCTTCTCTATTGGCGATTACGTTCCAATTCACATTCCAAGTAATATTCGGCATGCTAATTACATTGCCGGTTGCCAAATTGCATTATCTCTTATAGTTTCCGAGATATGGACTATCGATAATTTATACCTTAGGCTCTGCTTCTAACTTGGGCCCAAATTGTAAAATGGTCTTCTCTATTGGCGATTTCGTTCCAATTCACATTCCAAGTAATATTCGGCATGCTAATTACATTGCTGGTTGCCAAATTACATTATCTCTTATAGTTTCCGAGATATGGACTATCGATAATTTACACCTTAGGCTCTGTTTCTAACTTGGGCCCAAATTGTAAAATGGTCTTATCTATTGGCGATTTCGTTCCAATTCACATTCCAAGTAATATTCGGCATGCTAATTACATTGCCGGTTGCCAAATTGCATTATCTCTTATAGTTTCCGAGATATGGACTATCGATAATTTACACCTTAGGCTCTGCTTCTAACTTGGGCCCAAATTGTAAAATCGTCTTATCTATTGGCGATTTCGTTCCAATTCACATTCCAAGTAATATTCGGCATGCTAATTACATTGCCGGTTGCCAAATTGCATTATCTCTTATAGTTTCCGAGATATGGACTATCGGTAATTTACACCTTAGGCTCTGCTTCTAACTTGGGCCCAAATTGTAAAATGGTCTTACCTATTGGCGATTTCGTTCCAATTCACATTCCAAGTAATATTCGGCATGCTAATTACATTGCCGGTTGCCAAATTGCATTATCTCTTATAGTTTCCGAGATATGGACTATCGATAATTTACACCTTAGGCTCTGCTTCTAACTTGGGCCCAAATTGTAAAATGGTCTTATCTATTGGCGATTTCGTTCCAATTCACATTCCAAGTAATATTCGGCATGCTAATTACATTGCCGGTTGCCAAATTGCATTATCTCTTATAGTTTCCGAGATATGGACTGTCGATAATTTACACCTTAGGCTCTGCTTCTAACTTGGGCCCAAATTGTAAAATGGTCTTACCTATTGGCGATTTCGTTCCAATTCACATTCCAAGTAATATTCGGCATGCTAATTACATTGCCGGTTGCCAAATTGCATTATCTCTTATAGTTTCCGAGATATGGACTATCGATAATTTACACCTTAGGCTCTGCTTCTAACTTGGGCCCAAATTGTAAAATGGTCTTATCTATTGGCGATTACGTTCCAATTCACATTCCAAGTAATATTCGGCATGCTAATTACATTGCCGGTTGCCAAATTGCATTATCTCTTATAGTTTCCGAGATATGGACTATCGATAATTTATACCTTAGGCTCTGCTTCTAACTTGGGCCCAAATTGTAAAATGGTCTTCTCTATTGGCGATTTCGTTCCAATTCACATTCCAAGTAATATTCGGCATGCTAATTACATTGCTGGTTGCCAAATTACATTATCTCTTATAGTTTCCGAGATATGGACTATCGATAATTTACACCTTAGGCTCTGCTTCTAACTTGGGCCCAAATTGTAAAATGGTCTTATCTATTGGCGATTTCGTTCCAATTCACATTCCAAGTAATATTCGGCATGCTAATTACATTGCCGGTTGCCAAATTGCATTATCTCTTATAGTTTCCGAGATATGGACTATCGATAATTTACACCTTAGGCTCTGCTTCTAACTTGGGCCCAAATTGTAAAATCGTCTTATCTATTGGCGATTTCGTTCCAATTCACATTCCAAGTAATATTCGGCATGCTAATTACATTGCCGGTTGCCAAATTGCATTATCTCTTATAGTTTCCGAGATATGGACTATCGGTAATTTACACCTTAGGCTCTGCTTCTAACTTGGGCCCAAATTGTAAAATGGTCTTACCTATTGGCGATTTCGTTCCAATTCACATTCCAAGTAATATTCGGCATGCTAATTACATTGCCGGTTGCCAAATTGCATTATCTCTTATAGTTTCCGAGATATGGACTATCGATAATTTACACCTTAGGCTCTGCTTCTAACTTGGGCCCAAATTGTAAAATGGTCTTATCTATTGGCGATTTCGTTCCAATTCACATTCCAAGTAATATTCGGCATGCTAATTACATTGCCGGTTGCCAAATTGCATTATCTCTTATAGTTTCCGAGATATGGACTGTCGATAATTTACACCTTAGGCTCTGCTTCTAACTTGGGCCCAAATTGTAAAATGGTCTTATCTATTGGCGATTTCGTTCCAATTCACTTTCCAAGTAATATTCGGCATGCTAATTACATTGCCGGTTGCCAAATTGCATTATCTCTTATAGTTTCCGAGATATGGACTATCGATAATTTACACCTTAGGCTCTGCTTCTAACTTGGGCCCAAATTGTAAAATGGTCTTATCTATTGACGATTTCGTTCCAATTCACTTTCCAAGTAATATTCGGCATGCTAATTACATTGCCGGTTGCCAAATTGCATTATCTCTTATAGTTTCCGAGATATGGACTATCGATAATTTACACCTTAGGCTCTGCTTCTAACTTGGGCCCAAATTGTAAAATGGTCTTATCTATTGGCGATTTCGTTCCAATTCACTTTCCAAGTAATATTCGGCATGCTAATTACATTGCCGGTTGCCAAATTGCATTATCTCTTATAGTTTCCGAGATATGGACTATCGATAATTTACACCTTAGGCTCTGCTTCTAACTTGGGCCCAAATTGTAAAATGGTCTTATCTATTGGAGATTTCGTTCCAATTCACATTCCAAGTAATATTCGGCATGCTAATTACATTGCCGGTTGCCAAATTGCATTATCTCTTATAGTTTCCGAGATATGGACTGTCGATAATTTACACCTTAGGCTCTGCTTCTAACTTGGGCCCAAATTGTAAAATGGTCTTATCTATTGGCGATTTCGTTCCAATTCACATTCCAAGTAATATTCGGCATGCTAATTACATTGCCGGTTGCCAAATTGCATTATCTCTTATAGTTTCCGAGATATGGACTATCGGTAATTTACACCTTAGGCTCTGCTTCTAACTTGGGCCCAAATTGTAAAATGGTCTTACCTATTGGCGATTTCGTTCCAATTCACATTCCAAGTAATATTCGGCATGCTAATTACATTGCCGGTTGCCAAATTGCATTATCTCTTATAGTTTCCGAGATATGGACTATCGATAATTTACACCTTAGGCTCTGCTTCTAACTTGGGCCCAAATTGTAAAATGGTCTTATCTATTGGCGATTTCGTTCCAATTCACATTCCAAGTAATATTCGGCATGCTAATTACATTGCCGGTTGCCAAATTGCATTATCTCTTATAGTTTCCGAGATACGGACTGTCGATAATTTACACCTTAGGCTCTGCTTCTAACTTGGGCCCAAATTGTAAAATGGTCTTATCTATTGGCGATTTCGTTCCAATTCACTTTCCAAGTAATATTCGGCATGCTAATTACATTGCCGGTTGCCAAATTGCATTATCTCTTATAGTTTCCGAGATATGGACTATCGATAATTTACACCTTAGGCTCTGCTTCTAACTTGGGCCCAAATTGTAAAATGGTCTTATCTATTGGCGATTTCGTTCCAATTCACTTTCCAAGTAATATTCGGCATGCTAATTACATTGCCGGTTGCCAAATTGCATTATCTCTTATAGTTTCCGAGATATGGACTATCGATAATTTACACCTTAGGCTCTGCTTCTAACTTGGGCCCAAATTGTAAAATGGTCTTATCTATTGGCGATTTCGTTCCAATTCACATTCCAAGTAATATTCGGCATGCTAATTACATTGCCGGTTGCCAAATTGCATTATCTCTTATAGTTTCCGAGATATGGACTATCGATAATTTACACCTTAGGCTCTGCTTCTAACTTGGGCCCAAATTGTAAAATGGTCTTATCTATTGGAGATTTCGTTCCAATTCACATTCCAAGTAATATTCGGCATGCTAATTACATTGCCGGTTGCCAAATTGCATTATCTCTTATAGTTTCCGAGATATGGACTGTCGATAATTTACACCTTAGGCTCTGCTTCTAACTTGGGCCCAAATTGTAAAATGGTCTTATCTATTGGCGATTTCGTTCCAATTCACATTCCAAGTAATATTCGGCATGCTAATTACATTGCCGGTTGCCAAATTGCATTATCTCTTATAGTTTCCGAGATATGGACTATCGATAATTTACACCTTAGGCTCTGCTTCTAACTTAGCCCAAATTGTAAAATCGTCTTATCTATTGGCGATTTCGTTCCAATTCACATTCCAAGTAATATTCGGCATGCTAATTACATTGCCGGTTGCCAAATTGCATTATCTCTTATAGTTTCCGAGATATGGACTATCGATAATTTACACCTTAGGCTCTGCTTCTAACTTGGGCCCAAATTGTAAAATGGTCTTATCTATTGGCGATTTCGTTCCAATTCACATTCCAAGTAATATCCGGCATGCTAATTACATTGCCGGTTGCCAAATTGAATTATCTCTTATAGTTTCCGAGATATGGACTATCGATAATTTACACCTTAGGCTCTGCTTCTAACTTGGGCCCAAATTGTAAAATGGTCTTATCTATTGGAGATTTCATTCCAATTCACATTCCAAGTAATATTCGGCATGCTAATTACATTGCCGGTTGCCAAATTGCATTATCTCTTATAGTTTCCGAGATATGGACTATCGATAATTTACATCTTAGGCTCTGCTTCTAACTTGGGCCCAAATTGTAAAATGGTCTTATCTATTGGCGATTTCGTTCCAATTCACATTCCAAGTAATATTCGGCATGCTAATTACATTGCCGGTTGCCAAATTGCATTATCCCTTATAGTTTCCGAGATATGGACTATCGATAATTTACACCTTAGGCTCTGCTTCTAACTTGGGCCCAAATTGTATAATGGTCTTATCTATTGCCGATTTCGTTCCAATTCACATTCCAAGTAATATTCAGCATGCTAATTACATTGCCGGTTGCCAAATTGCATTATCTCTTATAGTTTCCGAGATATGGACTATCGATAATTTACACCTTAGGCTCTGCTTCTAACTTGGGCCCAAATTGTAAAATGGTCTTATCTATTGGAGATTTCATTCCAATTCACATTCCAAGTAATATTCGGCATGCTAATTACATTGCCGTTTGCCAAATTGCAATATCTCTTATAGTTTCCGAGGTCTTATCTATTGGCGATTTCGTTCCAATTCACAATCCAAGTAGTATTCGGCATGCTAATTACATTGCCGGTTGCCAAATTGCATTATCTCTTATAGTTTCCGAGATATGGACTATCGATAATTTACACCTTAGGCTCTGCTTCTAACTTGGGCCCAAATTGTAAAATGGTCTTACCTATTGGCGATTTCGTTCCAATTCACATTCCAAGTAATATTCGGCATGCTAATTACTTTGCCGGTTGCCAAATTGCATTATCTCTTATAGTTTCCGAGATATGGACTATCGATAATTTACACCTTAGGCTCTGCTTCTAACTTGGGCCCAAATTGTAAAATGGTCTTATCTTTTGGCGATTTCGTTCCAATTCACATTCCAAGTAATATTCGGCATGCTAATTACATTGCCGGTTGCCAAATTGCATTATCTCTTATAGTTTCCGAGATATGGACTATCGATAATTTACACCTTAGGCTCTGCTTCTAACTTAGCCCAAATTGTAAAATCGTCTTATCTATTGGCGATTTCGTTCCAATTCACATTCCAAGTAATATTCGGCATGCTAATTACATTGCCGGTTGCCAAATTGCATTATCTCTTATAGTTTCCGAGATATGGACTATCGATAATTTACACCTTAGGCTCTGCTTCTAACTTGGGCCCAAATTGTAAAATGGTCTTATCTATTGGAGATTTCGTTCCAATTCACATTCCAAGTAATATTCGGCATGCTAATTACATTGCCTGTTGCCAAATTGCATTATCTCTTATAGTTTCCGAGATATGGACTATCGATAATTTACACCTTAGGCTCTGCTTCTAACTTAGCCCAAATTGTAAAATCGTCTTATCTATTGGCGATTTCGTTCCAATTCACATTCCAAGTAATATTCGGCATGCTCATTACATTGCCGGTTGCTAAATTGCATTATCTCTTATAGTTTCCGAGATATGGACTATCGATAATTTACACCTTAGGCTCTGCTTCTAACTTGGGCCCAAATTGTAAAATGGTCTTATCTATTGGCGATTTCGTTCCAATTCACATTCCAAGTAATATTCGGCATGCTAATTACATTGCCGGTTGCCAAATTGCATTATCCCTTATAGTTTCCGAGATATGGACTATCGATAATTTACACCTTAGGCTCTGCTTCTAACTTGGGCCCAAATTGTATAATGGTCTTATCTATTGCCGATTTCGTTCCAATTCACATTCCAAGTAATATTCGGCATGCTAATTACATTGCCGGTTGCCAAATTGCATTATCTCTTATAGTTTCCGAGATATGGACTATCGATAATTTACATCTTAGGCTCTGCTTTTACCTTGGGCCCAAATTGTAAAATGGTCTTATCTATTGGCGATTTCGTTCCAATTCACATTCCAAGTAATATTCGGCATGCTAATTACATTGCCGGTTGCCAAATTGCATTATCCCTTATAGTTTCCGAGATATGGACTATCGATAATTTACACCTTAGGCTCTGCTTCTAACTTGGGCCCAAATTGTATAATGGTCTTATCTATTGCCGATTTCGTTCCAATTCACATTCCAAGTAATATTCGGCATGCTAATTACATTGCCGGTTGCCAAATTGCATTATCTCTTATAGTTTCCGAGATATGGACTATCGATAATTTACACCTTAGGCTCTGCTTCTAACTTGGGCCCAAATTGTAAAATGGTCTTATCTATTGGAGATTTCATTCCAATTCACATTCCAAGTAATATTCGGCATGCTAATTACATTGCCGTTTGCCAAATTGCAATATCTCTTATAGTTTCCGAGGTCTTATCTATTGGCGATTTCGTTCCAATTCACAATCCAAGTAGTATTCGGCATGCTAATTCAATTGCCGGTTGCCAAATTGCATTATCTCTTATAGTTTCCGAGATATGGACTATCGATAATTTACACCTTAGGCTCTGCTTCTAACTTGGGCCCAAATTGTAAAATGGTCTTACCTATTGGCGATTTCGTTCCAATTCACATTCCAAGTAATATTCGGCATGCTAATTACTTTGCCGGTTGCCAAATTGCATTATCTCTTATAGTTTCCGAGATATGGACTATCGATAATTTACACCTTAGGCTCTGCTTCTAACTTGGGCCCAAATTGTAAAATGGTCTTATCTATTGGCGATTTCGTTCCAATTCACATTCCAAGTAATATTCGGCATGCTAATTACATTGCCGGTTGCCAAATTGCATTATCTCTTATAGTTTCCGAGATATGGACTATCGATTATTTACATCTTAGGCTCTGCTTCTAACTTGGGCCCAAATTGTAAAATGGTCTTATCTATTGGCGATTTCGTTCCAATTCACATTCCAAGTAATATTCGGCATGCTAATTACATTGCCGGTTGCCAAATTGCATTATCTCTTATAGTTTCCGAGATAAGGACTATCGATAATTTACACCTTAGGCTCTGCTTCTAACTTGGGCCCAAATTGTAAAATGGTCTTATCTATTGCCGATTTCGTTCCAATTCACATTCCAAGTAATATTCGGCATGCTAATTACATTGCCGGTTGCCAAATTGCATTATCTCTTATTGTTTCCGAGATATGGACTATCGATAATTTACACCTTAGGCTCTGCTTCTAACTTGGGCCCAAATTGTAAAATGGTCTTATCTATTGGCGATTTCATTCCAATTCACATTCCAAGTAATATTCGGCATGCTAATTACATTGCCGGTTGCCAAATTGCATTATCTCTTATAGTTTCCGAGATATGGACTATCGATAATTTACACCTTAGGCTCTGCTTCTAACTTGGGCCCAAATTGTAAAATGGTCTTATCTATTGGCGATTTCGTTCCAATTCACATTCCAAGTAATATTCGGCATGCTAATTACATTGCCGGTTGCCAAATTGCATTATCTCTTATTGTTCCCGAGATATGGACTATCGATAATTTACACCTTAGGCTCTGCTTCTAACTTGGGCCCAAATTGTAAAATGGTCTTATCTATTGGCGATTTCGTTCCAATTCACATTCCAAGTAATATTCGGCATGCTAATTACATTGCCGGTGGCCAAATTGAATTATCTCTTATAGTTTCCGAGATATGGACTATCGATAATTTACACCTTAGGCTCTGCTTCTAACTTGGGCCCAAATTGTAAAATGGTCTTACCTATTGGCGATTTCGTTCCAATTCACATTCCATGTAATATTCGACATGCTAATTACATTGCCGGTTGCCAAATTGCATTATCTCCTATACTTTCCGAGATATGGACTATCGATAATTTACACCTTAGGCTCTGCTTCTAACTTGGGCCCAAATTGTAAAATGGTCTTATCTATTGGCGATTTCGTTCCAATTCACATTCCAAGTAATATTCGGCATGCTAATTACATTGCCGGTTGCCAAATTGCATTATCTCTTATAGTTTCCGAGATATGGACTATCGATAATTTACACCTTAGGCTCTGCTTCTAACTTGGGCCCAAATTGTAATATGGTCTTATCTATTGGCGATTTCGTTCCAATTCACATTCCAAGTAATATTCGGCATGCTAATTACATTGCCGGTTGCCAAATTGCATTATCTCTTATAGTTTCCGAGATATGGACTATCGATAATTTACACCTTAGGCTCTGCTTCTAACTTGGGCCCAAATTGTAAAATGGTCTTATCTATTGGCGATTTCGTTCCAATTCACATTCCAAGTAATATTCGGCATGCTAATTACATTGCCGGTTGCCAAATTGCATTATCTCTTATAGTTTCCGAGATATGGACTATCAATAATTTACACCTTAGGCTCTGCTTCTAACTTGGGCCCAAATTGTAAAATGGTCTTATCTATTGGCGATTTCGTTCCAATTCACATTCCAAGTAATATTCGGCATGCTAATTACATTGCCGGTTGCCAAATTGCATTATCTCTTATAGTTTCCGAGATATGGACTATCGATTATTTACACCTTAGGTTCTGCTTCTAACTTGGGCCCAAATTGTAAAATGGTCTTATCTATTGGCGATTTCGTTCCAATTCACTTTCCAAGTAATATTCGGCATGCTAATTACATTTCCGGTTGCCAAATTGCATTATCTCTTATAGTTTCCGAGATATGGACTATCAATAATTTACACCTTAGGCTCTTCTTCTAACTTGGGCCCAAATTGTAAAATGGTCTTATCTATTGGCGATTTCGTTCCAATTCACATTCCAAGTAATATTCGGCATGCTAATTACATTGCCGGTTGCCAAATTGCATTATCTCTTATAGTTTCCGAGATATGGACTATCGATAATTTACACCTTAGACTCTGCTTCTAACTTGGGCCCAAATTGTAAAATGGTCTTATCTATTGGCGATTTCGTTCCAATTCACATTCCAAGTAATATTCGGCATGCTAATTACATTGCCGGTTGCCAAATTGCATTATCTCTTATAGTTTCCGAGATATGGACTATCGATAATTTACACCTTAGGCTCTGCTTCTAACTTGGGCCCAAATTGTAAAATGGTCTTCTCTATTGGCGATTTCGTTCCAATTCACATTCCAAGTAATATTCGGCATGCTAATTACATTGCCGGTTGCCAAATTGCATTATCTCTTATAGTTTCCGAGATATGGACTATCGATAATTTACACCTTAGGCTCTGTTTCTAACTTGGGCCCAAATTGTAAAATGGTCTTATCTATTGGCGATTTCGTTCCAATTCACATTCCAAGTAACATTCGGCATGCTAATTACATTGCCGGTTGCCAAATTGCATTATCTCTTATAGTTTCCGAGATATGGACTATCGATAATTTACACCTTAGGCTCTGCTTCTAACTTGGGCCCAAATTGTAAAATCGTCTTATCTATTGGCGATTTCGTTCCAATTCACATTCCAAGTAATATTCGGCATGGTAATTACATTGCCGGTTGCCAAATTGCATTATCTCTTATAGTTTCCGAGATATGGACTATCGGTAATTTACACCTTAGGCTCTGCTTCTAACTTGGGCCCAAATTGTATAATGGTCTTATCTATTGGCGATTTCGTTCCAATTCACATTCCAAGTAATATCCGGCATGCTAATTACATTGCCGTTTGCCAAATTGAATTATCTCTTATAGTTTCCGAGATATGGACTATCGATAATTTACACCTTAGGCTCTGCTTCTAACTTGGGCCCAAATTGTAAAATGGTCTTACCTATTGGCGATTTCGTTCCAATTCACATCCCAAGTAATATTCGGCATGCTAATTACATTGCCGGTTGCCAAATTGCATTATCTCTTATAGTTTCCGAGATATGGACTATCGATAATTTACACCTTAGGCTCTGCTTCTAACTTGGGCCCAAATTGTAAAATGGTCTTATCTATTGGCGATTTCGTTCCAATTCACATTCCAAGTAATATTCGGCATGCTAATTACATTGCCGGTTGCCAAATTGCATTATCTCTTATAGTTTCCGAGATATGGACTATCGATAATTTACACCTTAGGCTCTGCTTCTAACTTGGGCCCAAATTGTAAAATGGTCTTATCTATTGCCGATTTCGTTCCAATTCACATTCCAAGTAATATTCGGCATGCTAATTACATTGCCGGTTGCCAAATTGCATTATCTCTTATAGTTTCCGAGATATGGACTATCGATAATTTACACCTTAGGCTCTGCTTCTAACTTGGGCCCAAATTGTAAAATGGTCTTATCTATTGGCGATTTCGTTCCAATTCACATTCCAAGTAATATTCGGCATGCTAATTACATTGCCAGTTGCCAAATTGCATTATCTCTTATAGTTTCCTAGATATGGACTATCGATAATTTACACCTTAGGCTCTGCTTCTAACTTGGGCCCAAATTGTAAAATGGTCTTATCTATTGGCGATTTCGTTCTAATTCACATTCCAAGTAATATTCGGCATGCTAATTACATTGCCGGTTGCCAAATTGCATTATCTCTTATAGTTTCCGAGATATGGACTATCGATAATTTACACCTTAGGCTCTGCTTCTAACTTGGGCCCAAATTGTAAAATCGTCTTATCTATTGGCGATTTCGTTCCAATTCACATTCCAAGTAATATTCGGCATGCTAATTACATTGCCGGTTGCGAAATTGCATTATCTCTTATAGTTTCCGAGATATGGACTATCAATAATTTACACCTTAGGCTCTGCTTCTAACTTGGGCCCAAATTGTAAAATGGTCTTATCTATTGGCGATTTCGTTCCAATTCACATTCCAAGTAGTATTCGGCATGCTAATTACATTGCCGGTTGCCAAATTGCATTATCTCTTATAGTTTCCGAGATATGGACTATCGATAATTTACACCTTAGGCTCTGCTTCTAACTTGGGCCCAAATTGTAAAATGGTCTTATCTATTGGCGATTTCGTCCCAATTCACATTCCAAGTAACATTCGGCATGCTAATTACATTGCCCGTTGCGAAATTGCAGTATCTCTTATAGTTTCCGAGATATGGACTATCGATAATTTACACCTTAGGCTCTGCTTCTAACTTGGGCCCAAATTGTAAAATGGTCTTATCTATTGGCGATTTCGTTCCAATTCACATTCCAAGTAATATTCGGCATGCTAATTACATTGCCGGTTGCCAAATTGCATTATCTCTTTTAGTTTCCGAGATATGGACTATCGATAATTTACACCTTAGGCTCTTCTTCCAACTTGGGCCCAAATTGTAAAATGGTCTTATCTATTGGCGATTTCGTTCCAATTCACATTCCAAGTAATATTCGGCATGCTAATTACATTGCCGGTTGCCAAATTGCATTATCTCTTATAGTTTCCGAGATATGGACTATCGATAATTTACACCTTAGGCTCTGCTTCTAACTTGGGCCCAAATTGTAAAATGGCCTTATCTATTGGCGATTTCCTTCCAATTCACATTCCAAGTAATATTCGGCATGCTAATTACATTGCCGGTGGCCAAATTGAATTATCTCTTATAGTTTCCGAGATATGGACTATCGATAATTTACACCTTAGGCTCTGCTTCTAACTTGGGCCCAAATTGTAAAATGGTCTTATCTATTGGCGATTTCGTTCCAATTCACATTCCAAGTAATATTCGGCATGCTAATTACATTGCCGGTTGCCAAATTGCATTATCTCTTATAGTTTCCGAGATATGGACTATCGATAATTTACACCTTAGGCTCTGCTTCTAACTTGGGCCCAAATTGTAAAATGGTCTTACCTATTGGCGATTTCGTTCCAATTCACATTCCATGTAATATTCGGCATGCTAATTACATTGCCGGTTGCCAAATTGCATTATCTCTTATACTTTCCGAGATATGGACTATCGATAATTTACACCTTAGGCTCTGCTTCTAACTTGGGCCCAAATTGTAAAATGGTCTTATCTATTGGCGATTTCGTTCCAATTCACATTCCAAGTAATATTCGGCATGCTAATTACATTGCCGGTTGCCAAATTGCATTATCTCTTATAGTTTCCGAGATATGGACTATCGATTATTTACACCTTAGGTTCTGCTTCTAACTTGGGCCCAAATTGTAAAATGGTCTTATCTATTGGCGATTTCGTTCCAATTCACTTTCCAAGTAATATTCGGCATGCTAATTACATTGCCGGTTGCCAAATTGCATTATCTCTTATAGTTTCCGAGATATGGACTATCGATAATTTACACCTTAGGCTCTGCTTCTAACTTTGGCCCAAATTGTAAAATGGTCTTATCTATTGGCGATTTCGTTCCAATTCACACTCCAAGTAATATTCGGCATGCTAATTACATTGCCGGTTGCGAAATTGCATTATCTCTTATAGTTTCCGAGATATGGACTATCAATAATTTACACCTTAGGCTCTGCTTCTAACTTGGTCCCAAATTGTAAAATGGTCTTATCTATTGGCGATTTCGTTCCAATTCACATTCCAAGTAATATTCGGCATGCTAATTACATTGCCGGTTGCCAAATTGCATTATCTCTTATAGTTTCCGAGATATGGACTATCGATAATTTACACCTTAGGCTCTGCTTCTAACTTGGGCCCAAATTGTAAAATGGTCTTATCTATTGGCGATTTCGTTCCAATTCACATTCCAAGTAATATTCGGCATGCTAATTACATTGCCGGTTGCCAAATTGCATTATCTCTTATAGTTTCCGAGATATGGACTATCGATAATTTACATTTTAGGCTCTGCTTCTAACTTGGGCCCAAATTGTAAAATGGTCTTATCTATTGGCGATTTCGTTCCAATTCACATTCCAAGTAATATTCGGCATGCTAATTACATTGCCGGTTCCCAAATTGCATTATCTCTTATAGTTTCCGGGATATGGACTATCGATAATTTACACCTTAGGCTCTGCTTCTAACTTGGGCCCAAATTGTAAAATGGTCTTCTCTATTGGCGATTTCGTTCCAATTCACATTCCAAGTAATATTCGGCATGCTAATTACATTGCCGGTTGCCAAATTGCATTATCTCTTATAGTTTCCGAGATATGGACTATCGATAATTTACACCTTAGGCTCTGTTTCTAACTTGGGCCCAAATTGTAAAATGGTCTTATCTATTGGCGATTTCGTTCCAATTCACGTTCCAAGTAATATTCGGCATGCTAATTACATTGCCGGTTGCCAAATTGCATTATCTCTTATAGTTTCCGATATATGGACTATCGATAATTTACACCTTAGGCTCTGCTTCTAACTTGGGCCCAAATTGTAAAATCGTCTTATCTATTGGCGATTTCGTTCCAATTCACATTCCAAGTAATATTCGGCATGGTAATTACATTGCCGGTTGCCAAATTGCATTATCTCTTATAGTTTCCGAGATATGGACTATCGGTAATTTACACCTTAGGCTCTGCTTCTAACTTGGGCCCAAATTGTAAAATGTTCTTATCTATTGGCGATTTCGTTCCAATTCACATTCCAAGTAATATCCGGCATGCTAATTACATTGCCGGTTGCCAAATTGAATTATCTCTTATAGTTTCCGAGATATGGACTATCGATAATTTACACCTTAGGCTCTGCTTCTAACTTGGGCCCAAATTGTAAAATGGTCTTACCTATTGGCGATTTCGTTCCAATTCACATCCCAAGTAATATTCGGCATGCTAATTACATTGCCGGTTGCCAAATTGCATCATCTCTTATAGTTTCCGAGATATGGACTATCGATAATTTACACCTTAGGCTCTGCTTCTAACTTGGGCCCAAATTGTAAAATGGTCTTATCTATTGGCGATTTCGTTCCAATTCACATTCCATGTAATATTCGGCATGCTAATTACATTGCCGGTTGCCAAAATGCATTATCTCTTATAGTTTCCGAGATATGGACTATCGATAATTTACATCTTAGGCTCTGCTTCTAACTTGGGCCCAAATTGTAAAATGGTCTTATCTATTGGCGATTTCGTTCCAATTCACATTCCAAGTAATATTCGGCATGCTAATTACATTGCCGGTTGCCAAATTGCATTATCTCTTATAGTTTCCGAGATATGGACTATCGATAATTTACACCTTAGGCTCTGCTTCTAACTTGGGCCCAAATTGTAAAATGGTCTTATCTATTGCCGATTTCGTTCCAATTCACATTCCAAGTAATATTCGGCATGCTAATTACATTGCCGGTTGCCAAATTGCATTATCTCTTATAGTTTCCGAGATATGGACTATCGATAATTTACACCTTAGGCTCTGCTTCTAACTTGGGCCCAAATTGTAAAATGGTCTTATCTATTGGCGATTTCGTTCCAATTCACATTCCAAGTAATATTCGGCATGCTAATTACATTGCCGGTTGCCAAATTGCATTATCTCTTATAGTTTCCGAGATATGGACTATCGATAATTTACACCTTAGGCTCTGCTTCTAACTTGGGCCCAAATTGTAAAATGGTCTTACCTATTGGCGATTTCGTTCCAATTCACATTCCATGTAATATTCGGCATGCTAATTACATTGCCGGTTGCCAAATTGCATTATCTCTTATACTTTCCGAGATATGGACTATCGATAATTTACACCTTAGGCTCTGCTTCTAACTTGGGCCCAAATTGTAAAATGGTCTTATCTATTGGCGATTTCGTTCCAATTCACATTCCAAGTAATATTCGGCATGCTAATTACATTGCCGGTTGCCAAATTGCATTATCTCTTATAGTTTCCGAGATATGGACTATCGATAATTTACACCTTAGGCTCTGCTTCTAACTTGGGCCCAAATTGTAAAATGGTCTTATCTATTGGCGATTTCGTTCCAATTCACATTCCAAGTAATATTCGGCATGCTAATTACATTGCCGGTGGCCAAATTGAATTATCTCTTATAGTTTCCGAGATATGGACTATCGATAATTTACACCTTAGGCTCTGCTTCTAACTTGGGCCCAAATTGTAAAATGGTCTTACCTATTGGCGATTTCGTTCCAATTCACATTCCATGTAATATTCGGCATGCTAATTACATTGCCGGTTGCCAAATTGCATTATCTCTTATACTTTCCGAGATATGGACTATCGATAATTTACACCTTAGGCTCTGCTTCTAACTTGGGCCCAAATTGTAAAATGGTCTTATCTATTGGCGATTTCGTTCCAATTCACATTCCAAGTAATATTCGGCATGCTAATTACATTGCCGGTTGCCAAATTGCATTATCTCTTATAGTTTCCGAGATATGGACTATCGATAATTTACACCTTAGGCTCGGCTTCTAACTTGGGCCCAAATTGTAATATGGTCTTATCTATTGGCGATTTCGTTCCAATTCACATTCCAAGTAATATTCGGCATGCTAATTACATTGCCGGTTGCCAAATTGCATTATCTCTTATAGTTTCCGAGATATGGACTATCGATAATTTACACCTTAGGCTCTGTTTCTAACTTGGGCCCAAATTGTAAAATGATCTTATCTATTGGCGATTTCGTTCCAATTCACATTCCAAGTAATATTCGGCATGCTAATTACATTGCCGGTTGCCAAATTGCATTATCTCTTATAGTTTCCGAGATATGGACTATCGATAATTTACACCTTAGGCTCTGCTTCTAACTTGGGCCCAAATTGTAAAATCGTCTTATCTATTGGCGATTTCGTTCCAATTCACATTCCAAGTAATATTCGGCATGGTAATTACATTGCCGGTTGCCAAATTGCATTATCTCTTATAGTTTCCGAGATATGGACTATCGGTAATTTACACCTTAGGCTCTGCTTCTAACTTGGGCCCAAATTGTAAAATGGTCTTATCTATTGGCGATTTCGTTCCAATTCACATTCCAAGTAATATCCGGCATGCTAATTACATTGCCGGTTGCCAAATTGAATTACCTCTTATAGTTTCCGAGATATGGACTATCGATAATTTACACCTTAGGCTCTGCTTCTAACTTGGGCCCAAATTGTAAAATGGTCTTACCTATTGGCGATTTCGTTCCAATTCACATCCCAAGTAATATTCGGCATGCTAATTACATTGCCGGTTGCCAATTTGCATTATCTCTTATAGTTTCCGAGATATGGACTATCGATAATTTACACCTTAGGCTCTGCTTCTAACTTGGGCCCAAATTGTAAAATGGTCTTATCTATTGGCGATTTCGTTCCAATTCACATTCCATGTAATATTCGGCATGCTAATTACATTGCCGGTTGCCAAAATGCATTATCTCTTATAGTTTCCGAGATATGGACTATCGATAATTTACATCTTAGGCTCTGCTTCTAACTTGGGCCCAAATTGTAAAATGGTCTTATCTATTGGCGATTTCGTTCCAATTCACATTCCAAGTAATATTCGGCATGCTAATTACATTGCCGGTTGCCAAATTGCATTATCTCTTATAGTTTCCGAGATATGGACTATCGATAATTTACACCTTAGGCTCTGCTTCTAACTTGGGCCCAAATTGTAAAATGGTCTTATCTATTGCCGATTTCGTTCCAATTCACATTCCAAGTAATATTCGGCATGCTAATTACATTGCCGGTTGCCAAATTGCATTATCTCTTATAGTTTCCGAGATATGGACTATCGATAATTTACACCTTAGGCTCTGCTTCTAACTTGGGCCCAAATTGTAAAATGGTCTTATCTATTTGCGATTTCGTTCCAATTCACATTCCAAGTAATATTCGGCATGCTAATTACATTGCTGGTTGCCAAATTGCATTATCTCTTATAGTTTCCTAGATATGGACTATCGATAATTTACACCTTAGGCTCTGCTTCTAACTTGGGCCCAAATTGTAAAATGGTCTTATCTATTGGCGATTTCGTTCCAATTCACATTCCAAGTAATATTCGGCATGCTAATTACATTGCCGGTTGCCAAATTGCATTATCTCTTATAGTTTCCGAGATATGGACTATCGATAATTTACACCTTAGGCTCTGCTTCTAACTTGGGCCCAAATTGTAAAATCGTCTTATCTATTGGCGATTTCGTTCCAATTCACATTCCAAGTAATATTCGGCATGCTAATTACATTGCCGGTTGCCAAATTGCATTATCTCTTATAGTTTCCGAGATATGGACTATCAATAATTTACACCTTAGGCTCTGCTTCTAACTTGGGCCCAAATTGTAAAATGGTCTTATCTATTGGCGATTTCGTTCCAATTCACATTCCAAGTAGTATTCGGCATGCTAATTACATTGCCGGTTGCCAAATTGCATTATCTCTTATAGTTTCCGAGATATGGACTATCGATAATTTACACCTTAGGCTCTGCTTCTAACTTGGGCCCAAAATGTAAAATGGTCTTATCTATTGGCGATTTCGTCCCAATTCACATTCCAAGTAATATTCGGCATGCTAATTACATTGCCGGTTGCGAAATTGCATTATCTCTTATAGTTTCCGAGATATGGACTATCGATAATTTACACCTTAGGCTCTACTTCTAACTTGGGCCCAAATTGTAAAATGGTCTTATCTATTGGCGATTTCGTTCCAATTCACATTCCAAGTAATATTCGGCATGCTAATTACATTGCCGGTTGTCAAATTGCATTATCTCTTTTAGTTTCCGAGATATGGACTATCGATAATATACACCTTAGGCTCTGCTTCCAACTTGGGCCCAAATTGTAAAATGGTCTTATCTATTGGCGATTTCGTTCCAATTCACATTCCAAGTAATATTCGGCATGCTAATTACATTGCCGGTTGCCAAATTGCATTATCTCTTATAGTTTCCGAGATATGGACTATCGATAATTTACACCTTAGGCTCTGCTTCTAACTTGGGCCCAAATTGTAAAATGGTCTTATCTATTGGCGATTTCGTTCCAATTCACATTCCAAGTAATATTCGGCATGCTAATTACATTGCCGGTTGCCAAATTGCATTATCTCTTATAGTTTCCGAGATATGGACTATCGATAATTTACACCTTAGGCTCTGCTTCTAACTTGGGCCCAAATTGTAAAATGGTCTTATCTATTGGCGATTTCGTTCCAATTCACATTCCAAGAAATATTCGGCATGCTAATTACATTGCCGGTTGCCAAATTGCATTATCTCTTATAGTTTCCGAGATATGGACTATCGATAATTTATACCTTAGGCTCTGCTTCTAACTTGGGCCCAAATTGTAAAATGGTCTTCTCTATTGGCGATTTCGTTCCAATTCACATTCCAAGTAATATTCGGCATGCTAATTACATTGCCGGTTGCCAAATTGCATTATCTCTTATAGTTTCCGAGATATGGACTATCGATAATTTACACCTTAGGCTCTGCTTCTAACTTGGGCCCAAATTGTAAAATGGTCTTATCTATTGCCGATTTCGTTCCAATTCACATTCCAAGTAATATTCGGCATGCTAATTACATTGCCGGTTGCCAAATTGCATTATCTCTTATAGTTTCCGAGATATGGACTATCGATAATTTACACCTTAGGCTCTGCTTCTAACTTGGGCCCAAATTGTAAAATGGTCTTATCTATTGGCGATTGCGTTCCAATTCACATTCCAAGTAATATTCGGCATGCTAATTACATTGCCGGTTGCCAAATTGCATTATCTCTTATAGTTTCCGAGATATGGACTATCGATAATTTACACCTTAGGCTCTGCTTCTAACTTGGGCCCAAATTGTAAAATGGTCTTACCTATTGGCGATTTCGTTCCAATTCACATTCCATGTAATATTCGGCATGCTAATTACATTGACGGTTGCCAAATTGCATTATCTCTTATACTTTCCGAGATATGGACTATCGATAATTTACACCTTAGGCTCTGCTTCTAACTTGGGCCCAAATTGTAAAATGGTCTTATCTATTGGCGATTTCGTTCCAATTCACATTCCAAGTAATATTCGGCATGCTAATTACATTGCCGGTTGCCAAATTGCATTATCTCTTATAGTTTCCGAGATATGGACTATCGATAATTTACACCTTAGGCTCTGCTTCTAACTTGGGCCCAAATTGTAAAATGGTCTTATCTATTGGCGATTTCGTTCCAATTCACATTCCAAGTAATATTCGGCATGCTAATTACATTGCCGGTGGCCAAATTGAATTATCTCTTATAGTTTCCGAGATATGGACTATCGATAATTTACACCTTAGGCTCTGCTTCTAACTTGGGCCCAAATTGTAAAATGGTCTTACCTATTGGCGATTTCGTTCCAATTCACATTCCATGTAATATTCGGCATGCTAATTACATTGCCGGTTGCCAAATTGCATTATCTCTTATACTTTCCGAGATATGGACTATCGATAATTTACACCTTAGGCTCTGCTTCTAACTTGGGCCCAAATTGTAAAATGGTCTTATCTATTGGCGATTTCGTTCCAATTCACATTCCAAGTAATATTCGGCATGCTAATTACATTGCCGGTTGCCAAATTGCATTATCTCTTATAGTTTCCGAGATATGGACTATCGATAATTTACACCTTAGGCTCGGCTTCTAACTTGGGCCCAAATTGTAATATGGTCTTATCTATTGGCGATTTCGTTCCAATTCACATTCCAAGTAATATTCGGCATGCTAATTACATTGCCGGTTGCCAAATTGCATTATCTCTTATAGTTTCCGAGATATGGACTATCGATAATTTACACCTTAGGCTCTGTTTCTAACTTGGGCCCAAATTGTAAAATGGTCTTATCTATTGGCGATTTCGTTCCAATTCACATTCCAAGTAATATTCGGCATGCTAATTACATTGCCGGTTGCCAAATTGCATTATCTCTTATAGTTTCCGAGATATGGACTATCGATAATTTACACCTTAGGCTCTGCTTCTAACTTGGGCCCAAATTGTAAAATCGTCTTATCTATTGGCGATTTCGTTCCAATTCACATTCCAAGTAATATTCGGCATGGTAATTACATTGCCGGTTGCCAAATTGCATTATCTCTTATAGTTTCCGAGATATGGACTATCGGTAATTTACACCTTAGGCTCTGCTTCTAACTTGGGCCCAAATTGTAAAATGGTCTTATCTATTGGCGATTTCGTTCCAATTCACATTCCAAGTAATATCCGGCATGCTAATTACATTGCCGGTTGCCAAATTGAATTATCTCTTATAGTTTCCGAGATATGGACTATCGATAATTTACACCTTAGGCTCTGCTTCTAACTTGGGCCCAAATTGTAAAATGGTCTTACCTATTGGCGATTTCGTTCCAATTCACATCCCAAGTAATATTCGGCATGCTAATTACATTGCCGGTTGCCAAATTGCATTATCTCTTATAGTTTCCGAGATATGGACTATCGATAATTTACACCTTAGGCTCTGCTTCTAACTTGGGCCCAAATTGTAAAATGGTCTTATCTATTGGCGATTTCGTTCCAATTCACATTCCATGTAATATTCGGCATGCTAATTACATTGCCGGTTGCCAAAATGCATTATCTCTTATAGTTTCCGAGATATGGACTATCGATAATTTACATCTTAGGCTCTGCTTCTAACTTGGGCCCAAATTGTAAAATGGTCTTATCTATTGGCGATTTCGTTCCAATTCACATTCCAAGTAATATTCGGCATGCTAATTACATTGCCGGTTGCCAAATTGCATTATCTCTTATAGTTTCCGAGATATGGACTATCGATAATTTACACCTTAGGCTCTGCTTCTAACTTGGGCCCAAATTGTAAAATGGTCTTATCTATTTGCGATTTCGTTCCAATTCACATTCCAAGTAATATTCGGCATGCTAATTACATTGCCGGTTGCCAAATTGCATTATCTCTTATAGTTTCCTAGATATGGACTATCAATAATTTACACCTTAGGCTCTGCTTCTAACTTGGGCCCAAATTGTAAAATGGTCTTATCTATTGGCGATTTCGTTCCAATTCACATTCCAAGTAATATTCGGCATGCTAATTACATTGCCGGTTGCCAAATTGCATTATCTCTTATAGTTTCCGAAATATGGACTATCGATAATTTACACCTTAGGCTCTGCTTCTAACTTGGGCCCAAATTGTAAAATCGTCTTATCTATTGGCGATTTCGTTCCAATTCACATTCCAAGTAATATTCGGCATGCTAATTACATTGCCGGTTGCCAAATTGCATTATCTCTTATAGTTTCCGAGATATGGACTATCAATAATTTACACCTTAGGCTCTGCTTCTAACTTGGGCCCAAATTGTAAAATGGTCTTATCTATTGGCGATTTCGTTCCAATTCACATTCCAAGTAGTATTCGGCATGCTAATTACATTGCCGGTTGCCAAATTGCATTATCTCTTATAGTTTCCGAGATATGGACTATCGATAATTTACACCTTAGGCTCTGCTTCTAACTTGGGCCCAAATTGTAAAATGGTCTTATCTATTGGCGATTTCGTCCCAATTCACATTCCAAGTAATATTCGGCATGCTAATTACATTGCCGGTTGCGAAATTGCATTATCTCTTATAGTTTCCGAGATATGGACTATCGATAATTTACACCTTAGGCTCTACTTCTAACTTGGGCCCAAATTGTAAAATGGTCTTATCTATTGGCGATTTCGTTCCAATTCACATTCCAAGTAATATTCGGCATGCTAATTACATTGCCGGTTGTCAAATTGCATTATCTCTTTTAGTTTCCGAGATATGGACTATCGATAATATACACCTTAGGCTCTGCTTCCAACTTGGGCCCAAATTGTAAAATGGTCTTATCTATTGGCGATTTCGTTCCAATTCACATTCCAAGTAATATTCGGCATGCTAATTACATTGCCGGTTGCCAAATTGCATTATCTCTTATAGTTTCCGAGATATGGACTATCGATAATTTACACCTTAGGCTCTGCTTCTAACTTGGGCCCAAATTGTAAAATGGTCTTATCTATTGGCGATTTCGTTCCAATTCACATTCCAAGTAATATTCGGCATGCTAATTACATTGCCGGTTGCCAAATTGCATTATCTCTTATAGTTTCCGAGATATGGACTATCGATAATTTACACCTTAGGCTCTGCTTCTAACTTAGGCCCAAATTGTAAAATGGTCTTATCTATTGGCGATTTCGTTCCAATTCACATTCCAAGAAATATTCGGCATGCTAATTACATTGCCGGTTGCCAAATTGTATTATCTCTTATAGTTTCCGAGATATGGACTATCGATAATTTATACCTTAGGCTCTGCTTCTAACTTGGGCCCAAATTGTAAAATGGTCTTCTCTATTGGCGATTTCGTTCCAATTCACATTCCAAGTAATATTCGGCATGCTAATTACATTGCCGGTTGCCAAATTGCATTATCTCTTATAGTTTCCGAGATATGGACTATAGATAATTTACACCTTAGGCTCTGCTTCTAACTTGGGCCCAAATTGTAAAATCGTCTTATCTATTGGCGATTTCGTTCCAATTCACATTCCAAGTAATATTCGGCATGCTAATTACATTGCCGGTTGCCAAATTGCATTATCTCTTATAGTTTCCGAGATATGGACTATCGGTAATTTACACCTTAGGCTCTGCTTCTAACTTGGGCCCAAATTGTAAAATGGTCTTACCTATTGGCGATTTCGTTCCAATTCACATTCCAAGTAATATTCGGCATGCTAATTACATTGCCGGTTGCCAAATTGCATTATCTCTTATAGTTTCCGAGATATGGACTATCGATAATTTACACCTTAGGCTCTGCTTCTAACTTGGGCCCAAATTGTAAAATGGTCTTATCTATTGGCGATTTCGTTCCAATTCACATTCCAAGTAATATTCGGCATGCTAATTACATTGCCGGTTGCCAAATTGCATTATCTCTTATAGTTTCCGAGATATGGACTATCGATAATTTACATCTTAGGCTCTGCTTCTAACTTGGGCCCAAATTGTAAAATGGTCTTATCTATTGGCGATTTCGTTCCAATTCACATTCCAAGTAATATTCGGCATGCTAATTACATTGCCGGTTGCCAAATTGCATTATCTCTTATAGTTTCCGAGATATGGACTATCGATAATTTACACCTTAGGCTCTGCTTCTAACTTGGGCCCAAATTGTAAAATGGTCTTATCTATTGCCGATTTCGTTCCAATTCACATTCCAAGTAATATTCGGCATGCTAATTACATTGCCGGTTGCCAAATTGCATTATCTCTTATAGTTTCCGAGATATGGACTATCGATAATTTACACCTTAGGCTCTGCTTCTAACTTGGGCCCAAATTGTAAAATGGTCTTATCTATTGGCGATTTCATTCCAATTCACATTCCAAGTAATATTCGGCATGCTAATTACATTGCCGGTTGCCAAATTGCATTATCTCTTATAGTTTCCGAGATATGGACTATCGATAATTTACACCTTAGGCTCTGCTTCTAACTTGGGCCCAAATTGTAAAATGGTCTTATCTATTGGCGATTTCGTTCCAATTCACATTCCAAGTAATATTCGGCATGCTAATTACATTGCCGGTTGCCAAATTGCATTATCTCTTGTAGTTTCCGAGATATGGACTATCGATAATTTACACCTTAGGCTCTGCTTCTAACTTGGGCCCAAATTGTAAAATGGTCTTATCTATTGGCGATTTCGTTCCAATTCACATTCCAAGTAATATTCGGCGTGCTAATTACATTGCCGGTTGCCAAATTGCATTATCTCTTGTAGTTTCCGAGATATGGACTATCGATAATTTACACCTTAGGCTCTGCTTCTAACTTGGGCCCAAATTGTAAAATGGTCTTATCTATTGGCGATTTCGTTCCAATTCACATTCCAAGTAATATTCGGCATGCTAATTACATTGCCTGTTGCCAAATTGCATTATCTCTTGTAGTTTCCGAGATATGGACTATCGATAATTTACACCTTAGGCTCTGCTTCTAACTTGGGCCCAAATTGTAAAATGGTCTTATCTATTGGCGATTTCGTTCCAATTCACATTCCAAGTAATATTCGGCATGCTAATTACATTGCCGGTTGCCAAATTGCATTATCTCTTGTAGTTTCCGAGATATGGACTATCGATAATTTACACCTTAGGCTCTGCTTCTAACTTGGGCCCAAATTGTAAAATGGTCTTATCTATTGGCGATTTCGTTCCAATTCACATTCCAAGTAATATTCGGCATGCTAATTACATTGCCGGTTGCCAAATTGCATTATCTCTTGTAGTTTCCGAGATATGGACTATCGATAATTTACACCTTAGGCTCTGCTTCTAACTTGGGCCCAAATTGTAAAATGGTCTTATCTATTGGCGATTTCGTTGCAATTCCCATTCCAAGTAATATTCGGCATGCTAATTACATTGCCGGTTGCGAAATTGCATTATCTCTTATAGTTTCCGAGATATGGACTATCGATAATTTACACCTTAGGCTCTACTTCTAACTTGGGCCCAAATTGTAAAATGGTCTTATCTATTCGCGATTTCGTTCCAATTCACATTCCAAGTAATATTCGGCATGCTAATTACATTGCCGGTTGTCAAATTGCATTATCTCTTTTAGTTTCCGAGATATGGACTATCGATAATATACACCTTAGGCTCTGCTTCCAACTTGGGCCCAAATTGTAAAATGGTCTTATCTATTGGCGATTTCGTTCCAATTCACATTCCAAGTAATATTCGGCATGCTAATTACATTGCCGGTTGCCAAATTGCATTATCTCTTATAGTTTCCGAGATATGGACTATCGATAATTTACACCTTAGGCTCTGCTTCTAACTTGGGCCCAAATTGTAAAATGGCCTTATCTATTGGCGATTTCGTTCCAATTCACATTCCAAGTAATATTCGGCATGCTAATTACATTGCCGGTTGCCAAATTGCATTATCTCTTATAGTTTCCGAGATATGGACTATCGATAATTTACACCTTAGGCTCTGCTTCTAACTTGGGCCCAAATTGTAAAATGGTCTTATCTATTGGCGATTTCGTTCCAATTCACATTCCAAGTAATATTCGGCATGCTAATTACATTGCCGGTGGCCAAATTGAATTATCTCTTATAGTTTCCGAGATATGGACTATCGATAATTTACACCTTAGGCTCTGCTTCTAACTTGGGCCCAAATTGTAAAATGGTCTTACCTATTGGCGATTTCGTTCCAATTCACATTCCATGTAATATTCGGCATGCTAATTACATTGCCGGTTGCCAAATTGCATTATCTCTTATAGTTTCCGAGATATGGACTATCGATAATTTACACCTTAGGCTCTGCTTCTAACTTGGGCCCAAATTGTAAAATGGTCTTATCTATTGGCGATTTCGTTCCAATTCACATTCCAAGTAATATTCGGCATGCTAATTACATTGCCGGTTGCCAAATTGCATTATCTCTTATAGTTTCCGAGATATGGACTATCGATAATTTACACCTTAGGCTCTGCTTCTAACTTGGGCCCAAATTGTAAAATGGTCTTATCTATTGGCGATTTCGTTCCAATTCACATTCCAAGAAATATTCGGCATGCTAATTACATTGCCGGTTGCCAAATTGCATTATCTCTTATAGTTTCCGAGATATGGACTATCGATAATTTATACCTTAGGCTCTGCTTCTAACTTGGGCCCAAATTGTAAAATGGTCTTCTCTATTGGCGATTTCGTTCCAATTCACATTCCAAGTAATATTCGGCATGCTAATTACATTGCCGGTTGCCAAATTGCATTATCTCTTATAGTTTCCGAGATATGGACTATCGATAATTTACACCTTAGGCTCTGCTTCTAACTTGGGCCCAAATTGTAAAATCGTCTTATCTATTGGCGATTTCGTTCCAATTCACATTCCAAGTAATATTCGGCATGCTAATTACATTGCCGGTTGCCAAATTGCATTATCTCTTATAGTTTCCGAGATATGGACAATCGGTAATTTACACCTTAGGCTCTGCTTCTAACTTGGGCCCAAATTGTAAAATGGTCTTATCTATTGGCGATTTCGTTCCAATTCACATTCCAAGTAATATCCGGCATGCTAATTACATTGCCGGTTGCCAAATTGAATTATCTCTTATAGTTTCCGAGATATGGACTATCGACAATTTACACCTTAGGCTCTGCTTCTAACTTGGGCCCAAATTGTAAAATGGTCTTACCTATTGGCGATTTCGTTCCAATTCACATTCCAAGTAATATTCGGCATGCTAATTACATTGCCGGTTGCCAAATTGCATTATCTCTTATAGTTTCCGAAATATGGACTATCGATAATTTACACCTTAGGCTCTGCTTCTAACTTGGGCCCAAATTGTAAAATGGTCTTATCTATTGGCGATTTCGTTCCAATTCACATTTCAAGTAATATTCGGCATGCTAATTACATTGCCGGTTGCCAAATTGCATTATCTCTTATAGTTTCCGAGATATGGACTATCGATAATTTACATCTTAGGCTCTGCTTCTAACTTGGGCCCAAATTGTAAAATGGTCTTATCTATTGGCGATTTCGTTCCAATTCACATTCCAAGTAATATTCGGCATGCTAATTACATTGCCGGTTGCCAAATTGCATTATCTCTTATAGTTTCCGAGATATGGACTATCGATAATTTACACCTTAGGCTCTGCTTCTAAGTTGGGCCCAAATTGTAAAATGGTCTTATCTATTGCCGATTTCGTTCCAATTCACATTCCAAGTAATATTCGGCATGCTAATTACATTGCCGGTTGCCAAATTGCATTATCTCTTATAGTTTCCGAGATATGGACTATCGATAATTTACACCTTAGGCTCTGCTTCTAACTTGGGCCCAAATTGTAAAATGGTCTTATCTATTGGCGATTTCATTCCAATTCACATTCCAAGTAATATTCGGCATGCTAATTACATTGCCGGTTGCCAAATTGCATTATCTCTTATAGTTTCCGAGATATGGACTATCGATAATTTACACCTTAGGCTCTGCTTCTAACTTGGGCCCAAATTGTAAAATGGTCTTATCTATTGGCGATTTCGTTCCAATTCACATTCCAAGTAATATTCGGCATGCTAATTACATTGCCGGTTGCCAAATTGCATTATCTCTTATAGTTTCCGAGATATGGACTATCGATAATTTACACCTTAGGCTCTGCTTCTAACTTGGGCCCAAATTGTAAAATGGTCTTATCTATTGGCGATTTCGTTCCAATTCACATTCCAAGTAATATTCGGCGTGCTAATTACATTGCCGGTTGCCAAATTGCATTATCTCTTGTAGTTTCCGAGATATGGACTATCGATAATTTACACCTTAGGCTCTGCTTCTAACTTGGGCCCAAATTGTAAAATGGTCTTATCTATTGGCGATTTCGTTGCAATTCCCATTCCAAGTAATATTCGGCATGCTAATTACATTGCCGGTTGCCAAATTGCATTATCTCTTATAGTTTCCGAGATATGGACTATCGATAATTTACACCTTAGTCTCTGCTTCTAACTTGGGCCCAAATTGTAAAATGGTCTTATCTGTTGGCGATTTCGTTCCAATTCATATTCCAAGTAATATTCGGCATGCTAATTACATTGCCGGTTGCCAAATTGCATTATCTCTTATAGTTTCCGAGATATGGACTATCGATAATTTACACCTTATGCTCTGCTTCTAACTTGGGCCCAAATTGTAAAATGGTCTTATCTATTGGCGATTTCGTTCCAATTCACATTCCAAGAAATATTCGGCATGCTAATTACATTGCCGGTTGCCAAATTGCATTATCTCTTATAGTTTCCGAGATATGGACTATCGATAATTTACACCTTATGCTCTGCTTCTAACTTGGGCCCAAATTGTAAAATGGTCTTATCTATTGGCGATTTCGTTCCAATTCACATTCCAAGTAATATTCGGCATGCTAATTACATTGCCGGTTGCCAAATTGCATTATCTCTTGTAGTTTCCGAGATATGGACTATCGATAATTTACACCTTAGGCTCTGCTTCTAACTTGGGCCCAAATTGTAAAATGGTCTTATCTATTGGCGATTTCGTTCCAATTCACATTCCAAGTAATATTCGGCATGCTAATTACATTGCCGGTTGCCAAATTGCATTATCTCTTGTAGTTTCCGAGATATGGACTATCGATAATTTACACCTTAGGCTCTGCTTCTAACTTGGGCCCAAATTGTAAAATGGTCTTATCTATTGGCGATTTCGTTGCAATTCCCATTCCAAGTAATATTCGGCATGCTAATTACATTGCCGGTTGCGAAATTGCATTATCTCTTATAGTTTCCGAGATATGGACTATCGATAATTTACACCTTAGGCTCTACTTCTAACTTGGGCCCAAATTGTAAAATGGTCTTATCTATTCGCGATTTCGTTCCAATTCACATTCCAAGTAATATTCGGCATGCTAATTACATTGCCGGTTGTCAAATTGCATTATCTCTTTTAGTTTCCGAGATATGGACTATCGATAATATACACCTTAGGCTCTGCTTCCAACTTGGGCCCAAATTGTAAAATGGTCTTATCTATTGGCGATTTCGTTCCAATTCACATTCCAAGTAATATTCGGCATGCTAATTACATTGCCGGTTGCCAAATTGCATTATCTCTTATAGTTTCCGAGATATGGACTATCGATAATTTACACCTTAGGCTCTGCTTCTAACTTGGGCCCAAATTGTAAAATGGCCTTATCTATTGGCGATTTCGTTCCAATTCACATTCCAAGTAATATTCGGCATGCTAATTACATTGCCGGTTGCCAAATTGCATTATCTCTTATAGTTTCCGAGATATGGACTATCGATAATTTACACCTTAGGCTCTGCTTCTAACTTGGGCCCAAATTGTAAAATGGTCTTATCTATTGGCGATTTCGTTCCAATTCACATTCCAAGTAATATTCGGCATGCTAATTACATTGCCGGTGGCCAAATTGAATTATCTCTTATAGTTTCCGAGATATGGACTATCGATAATTTACACCTTAGGCTCTGCTTCTAACTTGGGCCCAAATTGTAAAATGGTCTTACCTATTGGCGATTTCGTTCCAATTCACATTCCATGTAATATTCGGCATGCTAATTACATTGCCGGTTGCCAAATTGCATTATCTCTTATAGTTTCCGAGATATGGACTATCGATAATTTACACCTTAGGCTCTGCTTGTAACTTGGGCCCAAATTGTAAAATGGTCTTATCTATTGGCGATTTCGTTCCAATTCACATTCCAAGTAATATTCGGCATGCTAATTACATTGCCGGTTGCCAAATTGCATTATCTCTTATAGTTTCCGAGATATGGACTATCGATAATTTACACCTTAGGCTCTGCTTCTAACTTGGGCCCAAATTGTAAAATGGTCTTATCTATTGGCGATTTCGTTCCAATTCACATTCCAAGAAATATTCGGCATGCTAATTACATTGCCGGTTGCCAAATTGCATTATCTCTTATAGTTTCCGAGATATGGACTATCGATAATTTATACCTTAGGCTCTGCTTCTAACTTGGGCCCAAATTGTAAAATGGTCTTCTCTATTGGCGATTTCGTTCCAATTCACATTCCAAGTAATATTCGGCATGCTAATTACATTGCCGGTTGCCAAATTGCATTATCTCTTATAGTTTCCGAGATATGGACTATCGATAATTTACACCTTAGGCTCTGCTTCTAACTTGGGCCCAAATTGTAAAATCGTCTTATCTATTGGCGATTTCGTTCCAATTCACATTCCAAGTAATATTCGGCATGCTAATTACATTGCCGGTTGCCAAATTGCATTATCTCTTATAGTTTCCGAGATATGGACAATCGGTAATTTACACCTTAGGCTCTGCTTCTAACTTGGGCCCAAATTGTAAAATGGTCTTATCTATTGGCGATTTCGTTCCAATTCACATTCCAAGTAATATCCGGCATGCTAATTACATTGCCGGTTGCCAAATTGAATTATCTCTTATAGTTTCCGAGATATGGACTATCGACAATTTACACCTTAGGCTCTGCTTCTAACTTGGGCCCAAATTGTAAAATGGTCTTACCTATTGGCGATTTCGTTCCAATTCACATTCCAAGTAATATTCGGCATGCTAATTACATTGCCGGTTGCCAAATTGCATTATCTCTTATAGTTTCCGAAATATGGACTATCGATAATTTACACCTTAGGCTCTGCTTCTAACTTGGGCCCAAATTGTAAAATGGTCTTATCTATTGGCGATTTCGTTCCAATTCACATTTCAAGTAATATTCGGCATGCTAATTACATTGCCGGTTGCCAAATTGCATTATCTCTTATAGTTTCCGAGATATGGACTATCGATAATTTACATCTTAGGCTCTGCTTCTAACTTGGGCCCAAATTGTAAAATGGTCTTATCTATTGGCGATTTCGTTCCAATTCACATTCCAAGTAATATTCGGCATGCTAATTACATTGCCGGTTGCCAAATTGCATTATCTCTTATAGTTTCCGAGATATGGACTATCGATAATTTACACCTTAGGCTCTGCTTCTAAGTTGGGCCCAAATTGTAAAATGGTCTTATCTATTGCCGATTTCGTTCCAATTCACATTCCAAGTAATATTCGGCATGCTAATTACATTGCCGGTTGCCAAATTGCATTATCTCTTATAGTTTCCGAGATATGGACTATCGATAATTTACACCTTAGGCTCTGCTTCTAACTTGGGCCCAAATTGTAAAATGGTCTTATCTATTGGCGATTTCATTCCAATTCACATTCCAAGTAATATTCGGCATGCTAATTACATTGCCGGTTGCCAAATTGCATTATCTCTTATAGTTTCCGAGATATGGACTATCGATAATTTACACCTTAGGCTCTGCTTCTAACTTGGGCCCAAATTGTAAAATGGTCTTATCTATTGGCGATTTCGTTCCAATTCACATTCCAAGTAATATTCGGCATGCTAATTACATTGCCGGTTGCCAAATTGCATTATCTCTTATAGTTTCCGAGATATGGACTATCGATAATTTACACCTTAGGCTCTGCTTCTAACTTGGGCCCAAATTGTAAAATGGTCTTATCTATTGGCGATTTCGTTCCAATTCACATTCCAAGTAATATTCGGCGTGCTAATTACATTGCCGGTTGCCAAATTGCATTATCTCTTGTAGTTTCCGAGATATGGACTATCGATAATTTACACCTTAGGCTCTGCTTCTAACTTGGGCCCAAATTGTAAAATGGTCTTATCTATTGGCGATTTCGTTGCAATTCCCATTCCAAGTAATATTCGGCATGCTAATTACATTGCCGGTTGCCAAATTGCATTATCTCTTATAGTTTCCGAGATATGGACTATCGATAATTTACACCTTAGTCTCTGCTTCTAACTTGGGCCCAAATTGTAAAATGGTCTTATCTGTTGGCGATTTCGTTCCAATTCATATTCCAAGTAATATTCGGCATGCTAATTACATTGCCGGTTGCCAAATTGCATTATCTCTTATAGTTTCCGAGATATGGACTATCGATAATTTACACCTTATGCTCTGCTTCTAACTTGGGCCCAAATTGTAAAATCGTCTTATCTATTGGCGATTTCGTTCCAATTCACATTCCAAGTAATATTCGGCATGCTAATTACATTGCCGGTTGCCAAATTGCATTATCTCTTATAGTTTCCGAGATATGGACTATCGATAATTTACACCTTAGGCTCTGCTTCTAACTTGGGCCCAAATTGTAAAATGGTCTTATCTATTGGCGATTTCGTTCCAATTCACATTCCAAGTAGTATTCGGCATGCTAATTACATTGCCGGTTGCCAAATTGCATTATCTCTTATAGTTTCCGAGATATGGACTATGGATAATTTACACCTTAGGCTCTGCTTCTAACTTGGGCCCAAATTGTAAATTGGTCTTATCTATTGGCGATTTCGTTCCAATTCACATTCCAAGTAATATTCGGCATGCTAATTACATTGCCGGTTGCCAAATTGCATTACCTCTTATAGTTTCCGAGATATGGACTATCGATAATTTACACCTTAGGCTCTGCTTCTAACTTGGGCCCAAATTGTAAAATGGTCTTATCTATTGGCGATTTCGTTCCAATTCACTTTCCAAGTAATATTCGGCATGCTAATTACATTGCCGGTTGCCAAATTGCATATCTCTTATAGTTTCCGAGATATGGACTATCGATAATTTACACCTTAGGCTCTGCTTCTAACTTGGGCCCAAATTGTAAAATGGTCTTATCTATTGGCGATTTCGTTCCAATTCACATTCCAAGTAGTATTCGGCATGCTAATTACATTGCCGGTTGCCAAATTGCATTATCTCTTATAGTTTCCGAGATATGGACTATCGATAATTTACACCTTAGGCTCTGCTTCTAACTTGGGCCCAAATTGTAAAATGGTCTTGTCTATTGGCGATTTCGTTCCAATTCACATTCCAAGTAATATTCGGCATGCTAATTACATTGCCAGTTGCCAAATTGCATTATCTCTTATAGTTTCCGAGATATGGGCTATCGATAATTTACACCTTAGGCTCTGCTTCTAACTTGGGCCCAAATTGTAAAATGGTCTTATCTATTGGCGATTTCGTTCCAATTCACATTCCAAGTAATATTCGGCATGCTAATTACATTGCCAGTTGCCAAATTGCATTATCTCTTATAGTTTCCGAGATATGGACTATGAATAATTTACACCTTAGGCTCTGCTTCTAACTTGGGCCCAAATTGTAAAATGGTCTTATCTATTGGCGATTTCGTTCCAATTCACATTCCAAGTAATATTCGGCATGCTAATTACATTGCCGGTTGCCAAATTGCATTATCTCTTATAGTTTCCGAGATATGGACTATCGATAATTTACACCTTAGGCTCTGCTTCTAACTTGGGCCCAAATTGTAAAATGGTCTTATCTATTGGCGATTTCGTTCCAATTCACATTCCAAGTAATATTCGGCATGCTAATTACATTGCCAGTTGCCAAATTGCATTATCTCTTATAGTTTCCGAGATATGGACTATGAATAATTTACACCTTAGGCTCTGCTTCTAACTTGGGCCCAAATTGTAAAATGGTCTTATCTATTGGCGATATCGTTCCAATTCACATTCCAAGTAATATTCGGCATGCTAATTACATTGCCGGTTGCCAAATTGCATTATCTCTTATAGTTTCCGAGATATGGACTATCGATAATTTACACCTTAGTCTCTGCTTCTAACTTGGCCCCAAATTGTAAAATGGTCTTATCTGTTGGCGATTTCGTTCCAATTCATATTCCAAGTAATATTCGGCATGCTAATTACATTGCCGGTTGCCAAATTGCATTATCTCTTATAGTTTCCGAGATATGGACTATCGATAATTTACACCTTAGGCTCTGCTTCTAACTTGGGCCCAAATTGTTAAATGGTCTTATCTATTGGCGATTTCGTTCCAATTCACATTCCAAGTAATATTCGGCATGCTAATTACATTGCCGGTTGCCAAATTGCATTATCTCTTATAGTTTCCGAGATATGGACTATCGATAATTTACACCTTAGGCTCTGCTTCTAACTTGGGCCCAAATTGTAAAATGGTCTTATCTATTGGCGATTTCGTTCCAATTCACATTCCAAGTAATATTCGGCATGCTAATTACATTGCCGGTTGCCAAATTGCATTATCTCTTATAGTTTCCGAGATATGGACTATCAATAATTTACACCTTAGGCTCTGCTTCTAACTTGGGCCCAAATTGTAAAATGGTCTTATCTATTGGCGATTTCGTTCCAATTCACATTCCAAGTAATATTCGGCATGCTAATTACATTGCCAGTTGCCAAATTGCATTATCTCTTATAGTTTCCGAGATATGGACTATGAATAATTTACACCTTAGGCTCTGCTTCTAACTTGGGCCCAAATTGTAAAATGGTCTTATCTATTGGCGATTTCGTTCCAATTCACATTCCAAGTAATATTCGGCATGCTAATTACATTGCCGGTTGCCAAATTGCATTATCTCTTATAGTTTCCGAGATATGGACTATCGATAATTTACACCTTAGTCTCTGCTTCTAACTTGGGCCCAAATTGTAAAATGGTCTTATCTGTTGGCGATTTCGTTCCAATTCATATTCCAAGTAATATTCGGCATGCTAATTACTTTGCCGGTTGCCAAATTGCATTATCTCTTATAGTTTCCGAGATATGGACTATCGATAATTTACACCTTAGGCTCTGCTTCTAACTTGGGCCCAAATTGTAAAATGGTCTTATCTATTGGCGATTTCGTTCCAATTCACATTCCAAGTAATATTCGGCATGCTAATTACATTGCCAGTTGCCAAATTGCATTATCTCTTATATTTTCCGAGATATGGACTATGAATAATTTACACCTTAGGCTCTGCTTCTAACTTGGGCCCAAATTGTAAAATGGTCTTATCTATTCCCGATTTCGTTCCAATTCACATTCCAAGTAATATTCGGCATGCTAATTACATTGCCGGTTGCCAAATTGCATTATCTCTTATAGTTTCCTAGATATGGACTATCGATAATTTACACCTTAGGCTCTGCTTCTAACTTGGGCCCAAATTGTAAAATGGTCTTATCTATTGGCGATTTCGTTCCAATTCACATTCCAAGTAATATTCGGCATGCTAATTACATTGCCGGTTGCCAAATTGCATTATCTCTTATAGTTTCCGAGAAATGGACTATCGATAATTTACACCTTAGGCTCTGCTTCTAACTTGGGCCCAAATTGTAAAATGGTCTTATCTATTGGCGTTTTCGTTCCAATTCACATTCCAAGTAATATTCGGCATGCTAATTACATTGCCGGTTGCCAAATTGCATTATCTCTTATAGTTTCCGAGATATGGACTATCGATTATTTATATCTTAGGCTCTGCTTCTAACTTGGGCCCAAATTGTAAAATGGTCTTATCTATTGGCGATTTCATTCCAATTCACATTCCAAGTAATATTCGGCATGCTAATTACATTGCCGGTTGCCAAATTGCATTATCTCTTATAGTTTCCGAGATATGGACTATCGATATTTTACACCTTAGGCTCTGCTTCTAACTTGGGCCCAAATTGTAAAATGGTCTTATCTATTGGCGATTTCGTTCCAATTCACATTCCAAGTAATATTCGGCATGCTAATTACATTGCCGGTTGCCAAATTGCATTATCTCTTGTAGTTTCCGAGATATGGACTATCGATAATTTACACCTTAGGCTCTGCTTCTAACTTGGGCCCAAATTGTAAAATGGTCTTATCTATTGGCGATTTCGTTCCAATTCACATTCCAAGTAATATTCGGCGTGCTAATTACATTGCCGGTTGCCAAATTGCATTATCTCTTGTAGTTTCCGAGATATGGACTATCGATAATTTACACCTTAGGCTCTGCTTCTAACTTGGGCCCAAATTGTAAAATGGTCTTATCTATTGGCGATTTCGTTCCAAATCACATTCCAAGTAATATTCGGCATGCTAATTACATTGCCTGTTGCCAAATTGCATTATCTCTTGTAGTTTCCGAGATATGGACTATCGATAATTTACACCTTAGGCTCTGCTTCTAACTTGGGCCCAAATTGTAAAATGGTCTTATCTATTGGCGATTTCGTTCCAATTCACATTCCAAGTAATATTCGGCATGCTAATTACATTGCCGGTTGCCAAATTGCATTATCTCTTGTAGTTTCCGAGATATGGACTATCGATAATTTACACCTTAGGCTCTGCTTCTAACTTGGGCCCAAATTGTAAAATGGTCTTATCTATTGGCGATTTCGTTCCAATTCACATTCCAAGTAATATTCGGCATGCTAATTACATTGCCGGTTGCCAAATTGCATTATCTCTTGTAGTTTCCGAGATATGGACTATCGATAATTTACACCTTAGGCTCTGCTTCTAACTTGGGCCCAAATTGTAAAATGGTCTTATCTATTGGCGATTTCGTTGCAATTCCCATTCCAAGTAATATTCGGCATGCTAATTACATTGCCGGTTGCGAAATTGCATTATCTCTTATAGTTTCCGAGATATGGACTATTGATAATTTACACCTTAGGCTCTACTTCTAACTTGGGCCCAAATTGTAAAATGGTCTTATCTATTCGCGATTTCGTTCCAATTCACATTCCAAGTAATATTCGGCATGCTAATTACATTGCCGGTTGTCAAATTGCATTATCTCTTTTAGTTTCCGAGATATGGACTATCGATAATATACACCTTAGGCTCTGCTTCCAACTTGGGCCCAAATTGTAAAATGGTCTTATCTATTGGCGATTTCGTTCCAATTCACATTCCAAGTAATATTCGGCATGCTAATTACATTGCCGGTTGCCAAATTGCATTATCTCTTATAGTTTCCGAGATATGGACTATCGATAATTTACACCTTAGGCTCTGCTTCTAACTTGGGCCCAAATTGTAAAATGGCCTTATCTATTGGCGATTTCGTTCCAATTCACATTCCAAGTAATATTCGGCATGCTAATTACATTGCCGGTTGCCAAATTGCATTATCTCTTATAGTTTCCGAGATATGGACTATCGATAATTTACACCTTAGGCTCTGCTTCTAACTTGGGCCCAAATTGTAAAATGGTCTTATCTATTGGCGATTTCGTTCCAATTCACATTCCAAGTAATATTCGGCATGCTAATTACATTGCCGGTGGCCAAATTGAATTATCTCTTATAGTTTCCGAGATATGGACTATCGATAATTTACACCTTAGGCTCTGCTTCTAACTTGGGCCCAAATTGTAAAATGGTCTTACCTATTGGCGATTTCGTTCCAATTCACATTCCATGTAATATTCGGCATGCTAATTACATTGCCGGTTGCCAAATTGCATTATCTCTTATAGTTTCCGAGATATGGACTATCGATAATTTACACCTTAGGCTCTGCTTCTAACTTGGGCCCAAATTGTAAAATGGTCTTATCTATTGGCGATTTCGTTCCAATTCACATTCCAAGTAATATTCGGCATGCTAATTACATTGCCGGTTGCCAAATTGCATTATCTCTTATAGTTTCCGAGATATGGACTATCGGTAATTTACACCTTAGGCTCTGCTTCTAACTTGGGCCCAAATTGTAAAATGGTCTTATCTATTGGCGATTTCGTTCCAATTCACATTCCAAGTAATATCCGGCATGCTAATTACATTGCCGGTTGCCAAATTGAATTATCTCTTATAGTTTCCGAGATATGGACTATCGATAATTTACACCTTAGGCTCTGCTTCTAACTTGGGCCCAAATTGTAAGATGGTCTTACCTATTGGCGATTTCGTTCCAATTCACATCCCAAGTAATATTCGGCATGCTAATTACATTGCCGGTTGCCAAATTGCATTATCTCTTATAGTTTCCGAGATATGGACTATCGATAATTTACACCTTAGGCTCTGCTTCTAACTTGGGCCCAAATTGTAAAATGGTCTTATCTATTGGCGATTTCGTTCCAATTCACATTCCATGTAATATTCGGCATGCTAATTACATTGCCGGTTGCCAAAATGCATTATCTCTTATAGTTTCCGAGATATGGACTATCGATAATTTACATCTTAGGCTCTGCTTCTAACTTGGGCCCAAATTGTAAAATGGTCTTATCTATTGGCGATTTCGTTCCAATTCACATTCCAAGTAATATTCGGCATGCTAATTACATTGCCGGTTGCCAAATTGCATTATCTCTTATAGTTTCCGAGATATGGACTATCGATAATTTACACCTTAGGCTCTGCTTCTAACTTGGACCCAAATTGTAAAATGGTCTTATCTATTGCCGATTTCGTTCCAATTCACATTCCAAGTAATATTCGGCATGCTAATTACATTGCCGGTTGCCAAATTGCATTATCTCTTATAGTTTCCGAGATATGGACTATCGATAATTTACACCTTAGGCTCTGCTTCTAACTTGGGCCCAAATTGTAAAATGGTCTTATCTATTTGCGATTTCGTTCCAATTCACATTCCAAGTAATATTCGGCATGCTAATTACATTGCTGGTTGCCAAATTGCATTATCTCTTATAGTTTCCTAGATATGGACTATCGATAATTTACACCTTAGGCTCTGCTTCTAACTTGGGCCCAAATTGTAAAATGGTCTTATCTATTGGCGATTTCGTTCCAATTCACATTCCAAGTAATATTCGGCATGCTAATTACATTGCCGGTTGCCAAATTGCATTATCTCTTATAGTTTCCGAGATATGGACTATCGATAATTTACACCTTAGGCTCTGCTTCTAACTTGGGCCCAAATTGTAAAATCGTCTTATCTATTGGCGATTTCGTTCCAATTCACATTCCAAGTAATATTCGGCATGCTAATTACATTGCCGGTTGCCAAATTGCATTATCTCTTATAGTTTCCGAGATATGGACTATCAATAATTTACACCTTAGGCTCTGCTTCTAACTTGGGCCCAAATTGTAAAATGGTCTTATCTATTGGCGATTTCGTTCCAATTCACATTCCAAGTAGTATTCGGCATGCTAATTACATTGCCGGTTGCCAAATTGCATTATCTCTTATAGTTTCCGAGATATGGACTATCGATAATTTACACCTTAGGCTCTGCTTCTAACTTGGGCCCAAATTGTAAAATGGTCTTATCTATTGGCGATTTCGTCCCAATTCACATTCCAAGTAATATTCGGCATGCTAATTACATTGCCGGTTGCGAAATTGCATTATCTCTTATAGTTTCCGAGATATGGACTATCGATAATTTACACCTTAGGCTCTACTTCTAACTTGGGCCCAAATTGTAAAATGTTCTTATCTATTGGCGATTTCGTTCCAATTCACATTCCAAGTAACATTCGGCATGCTAATTACATTGCCGGTTGTCAAATTGCATTATCTCTTTTAGTTTCCGAGATATGGACTATCGATAATATACACCTTAGGCTCTGCTTCCAACTTGGGCCCAAATTGTAAAATGGTCTTATCTATTGGCGATTTCGTTCCAATTCACATTCCAAGTAATATTCGGCATGCTAATTACATTGCCGGTTGCCAAATTGCATTATCTCTTATAGTTTCCGAGATATGGACTATCGATAATTTACACCTTAGGCTCTGCTTCTAACTTGGGCCCAAATTGTAAAATGGTCTTATCTATTGGCGATTTCGTTCCAATTCACATTCCAAGTAATATTCGGCATGCTAATTACATTGCCGGTTGCCAAATTGCATTATCTCTTATAGTTTCCGAGATATGGACTATCGATAATTTACACCTTAGGCTCTGCTTCTAACTTAGGCCCAAATTGTAAAATGGTCTTATCTATTGGCGATTTCGTTCCAATTCACATTCCAAGAAATATTCGGCATGCTAATTACATTGCCGGTTGCCAAATTGCATTATCTCTTATAGTTTCCGAGATATGGACTATCGATAATTTATACCTTAGGCTCTGCTTCTAACTTGGGCCCAAATTGTAAAATGGTCTTCTCTATTGGCGATTTCGTTCCAATTCACATTCCAAGTAATATTCGGCATGCTAATTACATTGCCGGTTGCCAAATTGCATTATCTCTTATAGTTTCCGAGATATGGACTATAGATAATTTACACCTTAGGCTCTGCTTCTAACTTGGGCCCAAATTGTAAAATCGTCTTATCTATTGGCGATTTCGTTCCAATTCACATTCCAAGTAATATTCGGCATGCTAATTACATTGCCGGTTGCCAAATTGCATTATCTCTTATAGTTTCCGAGATATGGACTATCGGTAATTTACACCTTAGGCTCTGCTTCTAACTTGGGCCCAAATTGTAAAATGGTCTTACCTATTGGCGATTTCGTTCCAATTCACATTCCAAGTAATATTCGGCATGCTAATTACATTGCCGGTTGCCAAATTGCATTATCTCTTATAGTTTCCGAGATATGGACTATCGATAATTTACACCTTAGGCTCTGCTTCTAACTTGGGCCCAAATTGTAAAATGGTCTTATCTATTGGCGATTTCGTTCCAATTCACATTCCAAGTAATATTCGGCATGCTAATTACATTGCCGGTTGCCAAATTGCATTATCTCTTATAGTTTCCGAGATATGGACTATCGATAATTTACATCTTAGGCTCTGCTTCTAACTTGGGCCCAAATTGTAAAATGGTCTTATCTATTGGCGATTTCGTTCCAATTCACATTCCAAGTAATATTCGGCATGCTAATTACATTGCCGGTTGCCAAATTGCATTATCTCTTATAGTTTCCGAGATATGGACTATCGATAATTTACACCTTAGGCTCTGCTTCTAACTTGGGCCCAAATTGTAAAATGGTCTTATCTATTGCCGATTTCGTTCCAATTCACATTCCAAGTAATATTCGGCATGCTAATTACATTGCCGGTTGCCAAATTGCATTATCTCTTATAGTTTCCGAGATATGGACTATCGATAATTTACACCTTAGGCTCTGCTTCTAACTTGGGCCCAAATTGTAAAATGGTCTTATCTATTGGCGATTTCATTCCAATTCACATTCCAAGTAATATTCGGCATGCTAATTACATTGCCGGTTGCCAAATTGCATTATCTCTTATAGTTTCCGAGATATGGACTATCGATAATTTACACCTTAGGCTCTGCTTCTAACTTGGGCCCAAATTGTAAAATGGTCTTATCTATTGGCGATTTCGTTCCAATTCACATTCCAAGTAATATTCGGCATGCTAATTACATTGCCGGTTGCCAAATTGCATTATCTCTTGTAGTTTCCGAGATATGGACTATCGATAATTTACACCTTAGGCTCTGCTTCTAACTTGGGCCCAAATTGTAAAATGGTCTTATCTATTGGCGATTTCGTTCCAATTCACATTCCAAGTAATATTCGGCGTGCTAATTACATTGCCGGTTGCCAAATTGCATTATCTCTTGTAGTTTCCGAGATATGGACTATCGATAATTTACACCTTAGGCTCTGCTTCTAACTTGGGCCCAAATTGTAAAATGGTCTTATCTATTGGCGATTTCGTTCCAATTCACATTCCAAGTAATATTCGGCATGCTAATTACATTGCCTGTTGCCAAATTGCATTATCTCTTGTAGTTTCCGAGATATGGACTATCGATAATTTACACCTTAGGCTCTGCTTCTAACTTGGGCCCAAATTGTAAAATGGTCTTATCTATTGGCGATTTCGTTCCAATTCACATTCCAAGTAATATTCGGCATGCTAATTACATTGCCGGTTGCCAAATTGCATTATCTCTTGTAGTTTCCGAGATATGGACTATCGATAATTTACACCTTAGGCTCTGCTTCTAACTTGGGCCCAAATTGTAAAATGGTCTTATCTATTGGCGATTTCGTTCCAATTCACATTCCAAGTAATATTCGGCATGCTAATTACATTGCCGGTTGCCAAATTGCATTATCTCTTGTAGTTTCCGAGATATGGACTATCGATAATTTACACCTTAGGCTCTGCTTCTAACTTGGGCCCAAATTGTAAAATGGTCTTATCTATTGGCGATTTCGTTGCAATTCCCATTCCAAGTAATATTCGGCATGCTAATTACATTGCCGGTTGCGAAATTGCATTATCTCTTATAGTTTCCGAGATATGGACTATCGATAATTTACACCTTAGGCTCTACTTCTAACTTGGGCCCAAATTGTAAAATGGTCTTATCTATTCGCGATTTCGTTCCAATTCACATTCCAAGTAATATTCGGCATGCTAATTACATTGCCGGTTGTCAAATTGCATTATCTCTTTTAGTTTCCGAGATATGGACTATCGATAATATACACCTTAGGCTCTGCTTCCAACTTGGGCCCAAATTGTAAAATGGTCTTATCTATTGGCGATTTCGTTCCAATTCACATTCCAAGTAATATTCGGCATGCTAATTACATTGCCGGTTGCCAAATTGCATTATCTCTTATAGTTTCCGAGATATGGACTATCGATAATTTACACCTTAGGCTCTGCTTCTAACTTGGGCCCAAATTGTAAAATGGCCTTATCTATTGGCGATTTCGTTCCAATTCACATTCCAAGTAATATTCGGCATGCTAATTACATTGCCGGTTGCCAAATTGCATTATCTCTTATAGTTTCCGAGATATGGACTATCGATAATTTACACCTTAGGCTCTGCTTCTAACTTGGGCCCAAATTGTAAAATGGTCTTATCTATTGGCGATTTCGTTCCAATTCACATTCCAAGTAATATTCGGCATGCTAATTACATTGCCGGTGGCCAAATTGAATTATCTCTTATAGTTTCCGAGATATGGACTATCGATAATTTACACCTTAGGCTCTGCTTCTAACTTGGGCCCAAATTGTAAAATGGTCTTACCTATTGGCGATTTCGTTCCAATTCACATTCCATGTAATATTCGGCATGCTAATTACATTGCCGGTTGCCAAATTGCATTATCTCTTATAGTTTCCGAGATATGGACTATCGATAATTTACACCTTAGGCTCTGCTTCTAACTTGGGCCCAAATTGTAAAATGGTCTTATCTATTGGCGATTTCGTTCCAATTCACATTCCAAGTAATATTCGGCATGCTAATTACATTGCCGGTTGCCAAATTGCATTATCTCTTATAGTTTCCGAGATATGGACTATCGATAATTTACACCTTAGGCTCTGCTTCTAACTTGGGCCCAAATTGTAAAATGGTCTTATCTATTGGCGATTTCGTTCCAATTCACATTCCAAGAAATATTCGGCATGCTAATTACATTGCCGGTTGCCAAATTGCATTATCTCTTATAGTTTCCGAGATATGGACTATCGATAATTTATACCTTAGGCTCTGCTTCTAACTTGGGCCCAAATTGTAAAATGGTCTTCTCTATTGGCGATTTCGTTCCAATTCACATTCCAAGTAATATTCGGCATGCTAATTACATTGCCGGTTGCCAAATTGCATTATCTCTTATAGTTTCCGAGATATGGACTATCGATAATTTACACCTTAGGCTCTGCTTCTAACTTGGGCCCAAATTGTAAAATCGTCTTATCTATTGGCGATTTCGTTCCAATTCACATTCCAAGTAATATTCGGCATGCTAATTACATTGCCGGTTGCCAAATTGCATTATCTCTTATAGTTTCCGAGATATGGACTATCGATAATTTACACCTTAGGCTCTGCAAATTGCATTATCTCTTATAGTTTCCGAGATATGGACTATCGATAATTTACACCTTAGGCTCTGCTTCTAACTTGGGCCCAAATTGTAAAATGGTCTTATCTATTGGCGATTTCGTTCCAATTCACATTTCAAGTAATATTCGGCATGCTAATTACATTGCCGGTTGCCAAATTGCATTATCTCTTATAGTTTCCGAGATATGGACTATCGATAATTTACATCTTAGGCTCTGCTTCTAACTTGGGCCCAAATTGTAAAATGGTCTTATCTATTGGCGATTTCGTTCCAATTCACATTCCAAGTAATATTCGGCATGCTAATTACATTGCCAGTTGCCAAATTGCATTATCTCTTATAGTTTCCGAGATATGGGCTATCGATAATTTACACCTTAGGCTCTGCTTCTAACTTGGGCCCAAATTGTAAAATGGTCTTATCTATTGGCGATTTCGTTCCAATTCACATTCCAAGTAATATTCGGCATGCTAATTACATTGCCAGTTGCCAAATTGCATTATCTCTTATAGTTTCCGAGATATGGACTATGAATAATTTACACCTTAGGCTCTGCTTCTAACTTGGGCCCAAATTGTAAAATGGTCTTATCTATTGGCGATTTCGTTCCAATTCACATTCCAAGTAATATTCGGCATGCTAATTACATTGCCGGTTGCCAAATTGCATTATCTCTTATAGTTTCCGAGATATGGACTATCGATAATTTACACCTTAGGCTCTGCTTCTAACTTGGGCCCAAATTGTTAAATGGTCTTATCTATTGGCGATTTCGTTCCAATTCACATTCCAAGTAATATTCGGCATGCTAATTACATTGCCGGTTGCCAAATTGCATTATCTCTTATAGTTTCCGAGATATGGACTATCGATAATTTACACCTTAGGCTCTGCTTCTAACTTGGGCCCAAATTGTAAAATGGTCTTATCTATTGGCGATTTCGTTCCAATTCACATTCCAAGTAATATTCGGCATGCTAATTACATTGCCAGTTGCCAAATTGCATTATCTCTTATAGTTTCCGAGATATGGACTATGAATAATTTACACCTTAGGCTCTGCTTCTAACTTGGGCCCAAATTGTAAAATGGTCTTATCTATTGGCGATTTCGTTCCAATTCACATTCCAAGTAATATTCGGCATGCTAATTACATTGCCGGTTGCCAAATTGCATTATCTCTTATAGTTTCCGAGATATGGACTATCGATAATTTACACCTTAGTCTCTGCTTCTAACTTGGCCCCAAATTGTAAAATGGTCTTATCTGTTGGCGATTTCGTTCCAATTCATATTCCAAGTAATATTCGGCATGCTAATTACATTTCCGGTTGCCAAATTGCATTATCTCTTATAGTTTCCGAGATATGGACTATCGATAATTTACACCTTAGGCTCTGCTTCTAACTTGGGCCCAAATTGTTAAATGGTCTTATCTATTGGCGATTTCGTTCCAATTCACATTCCAAGTAATATTCGGCATGCTAATTACATTGCCGGTTGCCAAATTGCATTATCTCTTATAGTTTCCGAGATATGGACTATCGATAATTTACACCTTAGGCTCTGCTTCTAACTTGGGCCCAAATTGTAAAATGGTCTTATCTATTGGCGATTTCGTTCCAATTCACATTCCAAGTAATATTCGGCATGCTAATTACATTGCCGGTTGCCAAATTGCATTATCTCTTATAGTTTCCGAGATATGGACTATCGATAATTTACACCTTAGGCTCTGCTTCTAACTTGGGCCCAAATTGTAAAATGGTCTTATCTATTGGCGATTTCGTTCCAATTCACATTCCAAGTAATATTCGGCATGCTAATTACATTGCCAGTTGCCAAATTGCATTATCTCTTATAGTTTCCGAGATATGGACTATGAATAATTTACACCTTAGGCTCTGCTTCTAACTTGGGCCCAAATTGTAAAATGGTCTTATCTATTGGCGATTTCGTTCCAATTCACATTCCAAGTAATATTCGGCATGCTAATTACATTGCCGGTTGCCAAATTGCATTATCTCTTATAGTTTCCGAGATATGGACTATCGATAATTTACACCTTAGTCTCTGCTTCTAACTTGGGCCCAAATTGTAAAATGGTCTTATCTGTTGGCGATTTCGTTCCAATTCATATTCCAAGTAATATTCGGCATGCTAATTACTTTGCCGGTTGCCAAATTGCATTATCTCTTATAGTTTCCGAGATATGGACTATCGATAATTTACACCTTAGGCTCTGCTTCTAACTTGGGCCCAAATTGTAAAATGGTCTTATCTATTGGCGATTTCGTTCCAATTCACATTCCAAGTAATATTCGGCATGCTAATTACATTGCCAGTTGCCAAATTGCATTATCTCTTATATTTTCCGAGATATGGACTATGAATAATTTACACCTTAGGCTCTGCTTCTAACTTGGGCCCAAATTGTAAAATGGTCTTATCTATTCCCGATTTCGTTCCAATTCACATTCCAAGTAATATTCGGCATGCTAATTACATTGCCGGTTGCCAAATTGCATTATCTCTTATAGTTTCCTAGATATGGACTATCGATAATTTACACCTTAGGCTCTGCTTCTAACTTGGGCCCAAATTGTAAAATGGTCTTATCTATTGGCGATTTCGTTCCAATTCACATTCCAAGTAATATTCGGCATGCTAATTACATTGCCGGTTGCCAAATTGCATTATCTCTTATAGTTTCCGAGAAATGGACTATCGATAATTTACACCTTAGGCTCTGCTTCTAACTTGGGCCCAAATTGTAAAATGGTCTTATCTATTGGCGTTTTCGTTCCAATTCACATTCCAAGTAATATTCGGCATGCTAATTACATTGCCGGTTGCCAAATTGCATTATCTCTTATAGTTTCCGAGATATGGACTATCGATTATTTATATCTTAGGCTCTGCTTCTAACTTGGCCCCAAATTGTAAAATGGTCTTATCTGTTGGCGATTTCGTTCCAATTCATATTCCAAGTAATATTCGGCATGCTAATTACATTGCCGGTTGCCAAATTGCATTATCTCTTATAGTTTCCGAGATATGGACTATCGATAATTTACACCTTAGGCTCTGCTTCTAACTTGGGCCCAAATTGTTAAATGGTCTTATCTATTGGCGATTTCGTTCCAATTCACATTCCAAGTAATATTCGGCATGCTAATTACATTGCCGGTTGCCAAATTGCATTATCTCTTATAGTTTCCGAGATATGGACTATCGATAATTTACACCTTAGGCTCTGCTTCTAACTTGGGCCCAAATTGTTAAATGGTCTTATCTATTGGCGATTTCGTTCCAATTCACATTCCAAGTAATATTCGGCATGCTAATTACATTGCCGGTTGCCAAATTGCATTATCTCTTATAGTTTCCGAGATATGGACTATCGATAATTTACACCTTAGGCTCTGCTTCTAACTTGGGCCCAAATTGTAAAATGGTCTTATCTATTGGCGATTTCGTTCCAATTCACATTCCAAGTAATATTCGGCATGCTAATTACATTGCCAGTTGCCAAATTGCATTATCTCTTATAGTTTCCGAGATATGGACTATGAATAATTTACACCTTAGGCTCTGCTTCTAACTTGGGCCCAAATTGTAAAATGGTCTTATCTATTGGCGATTTCGTTCCAATTCACATTCCAAGTAATATTCGGCATGCTAATTACATTGCCGGTTGCCAAATTGCATTATCTCTTATAGTTTCCGAGATATGGACTATCGATAATTTACACCTTAGTCTCTGCTTCTAACTTGGCCCCAAATTGTAAAATGGTCTTATCTGTTGGCGATTTCGTTCCAATTCATATTCCAAGTAATATTCGGCATGCTAATTACATTGCCGGTTGCCAAATTGCATTATCTCTTATAGTTTCCGAGATATGGACTATCGATAATTTACACCTTAGGCTCTGCTTCTAACTTGGGCCCAAATTGTTAAATGGTCTTATCTATTGGCGATTTCGTTCCAATTCACATTCCAAGTAATATTCGGCATGCTAATTACATTGCCGGTTGCCAAATTGCATTATCTCTTATAGTTTCCGAGATATGGACTATCGATAATTTACACCTTAGGCTCTGCTTCTAACTTGGGCCCAAATTGTAAAATGGTCTTATCTATTGGCGATTTCGTTCCAATTCACATTCCAAGTAATATTCGGCATGCTAATTACATTGCCGGTTGCCAAATTGCATTATCTCTTATAGTTTCCGAGATATGGACTATCGATAATTTACACCTTAGGCTCTGCTTCTAACTTGGGCCCAAATTGTAAAATGGTCTTATCTATTGGCGATTTCGTTCCAATTCACATTCCAAGTAATATTCGGCATGCTAATTACATTGCCAGTTGCCAAATTGCATTATCTCTTATAGTTTCCGAGATATGGACTATGAATAATTTACACCTTAGGCTCTGCTTCTAACTTGGGCCCAAATTGTAAAATGGTCTTATCTATTGGCGATTTCGTTCCAATTCACATTCCAAGTAATATTCGGCATGCTAATTACATTGCCGGTTGCCAAATTGCATTATCTCTTATAGTTTCCGAGATATGGACTATCGATAATTTACACCTTAGTCTCTGCTTCTAACTTGGGCCCAAATTGTAAAATGGTCTTATCTGTTGGCGATTTCGTTCCAATTCATATTCCAAGTAATATTCGGCATGCTAATTACTTTGCCGGTTGCCAAATTGCATTATCTCTTATAGTTTCCGAGATATGGACTATCGATAATTTACACCTTAGGCTCTGCTTCTAACTTGGGCCCAAATTGTAAAATGGTCTTATCTATTGGCGATTTCGTTCCAATTCACATTCCAAGTAATATTCGGCATGCTAATTACATTGCCAGTTGCCAAATTGCATTATCTCTTATATTTTCCGAGATATGGACTATGAATAATTTACACCTTAGGCTCTGCTTCTAACTTGGGCCCAAATTGTAAAATGGTCTTATCTATTCCCGATTTCGTTCCAATTCACATTCCAAGTAATATTCGGCATGCTAATTACATTGCCGGTTGCCAAATTGCATTATCTCTTATAGTTTCCTAGATATGGACTATCGATAATTTACACCTTAGGCTCTGCTTCTAACTTGGGCCCAAATTGTAAAATGGTCTTATCTATTGGCGATTTCGTTCCAATTCACATTCCAAGTAATATTCGGCATGCTAATTACATTGCCGGTTGCCAAATTGCATTATCTCTTATAGTTTCCGAGAAATGGACTATCGATAATTTACACCTTAGGCTCTGCTTCTAACTTGGGCCCAAATTGTAAAATGGTCTTATCTATTGGCGTTTTCGTTCCAATTCACATTCCAAGTAATATTCGGCATGCTAATTACATTGCCGGTTGCCAAATTGCATTATCTCTTATAGTTTCCGAGATATGGACTATCGATAATTTACACCTTAGGCTCTGCTTCTAACTTGGACCCAAATTGTAAAATGGTCTTATCTATTGCCGATTTCGTTCCAATTCACACTCCAAGTAATATTCGGCATGCTAATTACATTGCCGGTTGCCAAATTGCATTATCTCTTATAGTTTCCGAGATATGGACTATCGATAATTTACACCTTAGGCTCTGCTTCTAACTTGGGCCCAAATTGTAAAATGGTCTTATCTATTTGCGATTTCGTTCCAATTCACATTCCAAGTAATATTCGGCATGCTAATTACATTGCTGGTTGCCAAATTGCATTATCTCTTATAGTTTCCTAGATATGGACTATCGATAATTTACACCTTAAGCTCTGCTTCTAACTTGGGCCCAAATTGTAAAATGGTCTTATCTATTGGCGATTTCGTTCCAATTCACATTCCAAGTAATATTCGGCATGCTAATTACATTGCCGGTTGCCAAATTGCATTATCTCTTATAGTTTCCGAGATATGGACTATCGATAATTTACACCTTAGGCTCTGCTTCTAACTTGGGCCCAAATTGTAAAATCGTCTTATCTATTGGCGATTTCGTTCCAATTCACATTCCAAGTAATATTCGGCATGCTAATTACATTGCCGGTTGCCAAATTGCATTATCTCTTATAGTTTCCGAGATATGGACTATCAATAATTTACACCTTAGGCTCTGCTTCTAACTTGGGCCCAAATTGTAAAATGGTCTTATCTATTGGCGATTTCGTTCCAATTCACATTCCAAGTAGTATTCGGCATGCTAATTACATTGCCGGTTGCCAAATTGCATTATCTCTTATAGTTTCCGAGATATGGACTATCGATAATTTACACCTTAGGCTCTGCTTCTAACTTGGGCCCAAATTGTAAAATGGTCTTATCTATTGGCGATTTCGTCCCAATTCACATTCCAAGTGATATTCGGCATGCTAATTACATTGCCGGTTGCGAAATTGCATTATCTCTTATAGTTTCCGAGATATGGACTATCGATAATTTACACCTTAGGCTCTACTTCTAACTTGGGCCCAAATTGTAAAATGGTCTTATCTATTGGCGATTTCGTTCCAATTCACATTCCAAGTAATATTCGGCATGCTAATTACATTGCCGGTTGTCAAATTGCATTATCTCTTTTAGTTTCCGAGATATGGACTATCGATAATATACACCTTAGGCTCTGCTTCCAACTTGGGCCCAAATTGTAAAATGGTCTTATCTATTGGCGATTTCGTTCCAATTCACATTCCAAGTAATATTCGGCATGCTAATTACATTGCCGGTTGCCAAATTGCATTATCTCTTATAGTTTCCGAGATATGGACTATCGATAATTTACACCTTAGGCTCTGCTTCTAACTTGGGCCCAAATTGTAAAATGGTCTTATCTATTGGCGATTTCGTTCCAATTCACATTCCAAGTAATATTCGGCATGCTAATTACATTGCCGGTTGCCAAATTGCATTATCTCTTATAGTTTCCGAGATATGGACTATCGATAATTTACACCTTAGGCTCTGCTTCTAACTTAGGCCCAAATTGTAAAATGGTCTTATCTATTGGCGATTTCGTTCCAATTCACATTCCAAGAAATATTCGGCATGCTAATTACATTGCCGGTTGCCAAATTGCATTATCTCTTATAGTTTCCGAGATATGGACTATCGATAATTTATACCTTAGGCTCTGCTTCTAACTTGGGCCCAAATTGTAAAATGGTCTTCTCTATTGGCGATTTCGTTCCAATTCACATTCCAAGTAATATTCGGCATGCTAATTACATTGCCGGTTGTCAAATTGCATTATCTCTTATAGTTTCCGAGATATGGACTATAGATAATTTACACCTTAGGCTCTGCTTCTAACTTGGGCCCAAATTGTAAAATCGTCTTATCTATTGGCGATTTCGTTCCAATTCACATTCCAAGTAATATTCGGCATGCTAATTACATTGCCGGTTGCCAAATTGCATTATCTCTTATAGTTTCCGAGATATGGACTATCGGTAATTTACACCTTAGGCTCTGCTTCTAACTTGGGCCCAAATTGTAAAATGGTCTTACCTATTGGCGATTTCGTTCCAATTCACATTCCAAGTAATATTCGGCATGCTAATTACATTGCCGGTTGCCAAATTGCATTATCTCTTATAGTTTCCGAGATATGGACTATCGATAATTTACACCTTAGGCTCTGCTTCTAACTTGGGCCCAAATTGTAAAATGGTCTTATCTATTGGCGATTTCGTTCCAATTCACATTCCAAGTAATATTCGGCATGCTAATTACATTGCCGGTTGCCAAATTGCATTATCTCTTATAGTTTCCGAGATATGGACTATCGATAATTTACATCTTAGGCTCTGCTTCTAACTTGGGCCCAAATTGTAAAATGGTCTTATCTATTGGCGATTTCGTTCCAATTCACATTCCAAGTAATATTCGGCATGCTAATTACATTGCCGGTTGCCAAATTGCATTATCTCTTATAGTTTCCGAGATATGGACTATCGATAATTTACACCTTAGGCTCTGCTTCTAACTTGGGCCCAAATTGTAAAATGGTCTTATCTATTGCCGATTTCGTTCCAATTCACATTCCAAGTAATATTCGGCATGCTAATTACATTGCCGGTTGCCAAATTGCATTATCTCTTATAGTTTCCGAGATATGGACTATCGATAATTTACACCTTAGGCTCTGCTTCTAACTTGGGCCCAAATTGTAAAATGGTCTTATCTATTGGCGATTTCATTCCAATTCACATTCCAAGTAATATTCGGCATGCTAATTACATTGCCGGTTGCCAAATTGCATTATCTCTTATAGTTTCCGAGATATGGACTATCGATAATTTACACCTTAGGCTCTGCTTCTAACTTGGGCCCAAATTGTAAAATGGTCTTATCTATTGGCGATTTCGTTCCAATTCACATTCCAAGTAATATTCGGCATGCTAATTACATTGCCGGTTGCCAAATTGCATTATCTCTTGTAGTTTCCGAGATATGGACTATCGATAATTTACACCTTAGGCTCTGCTTCTAACTTGGGCCCAAATTGTAAAATGGTCTTATCTATTGGCGATTTCGTTCCAATTCACATTCCAAGTAATATTCGGCGTGCTAATTACATTGCCGGTTGCCAAATTGCATTATCTCTTGTAGTTTCCGAGATATGGACTATCGATAATTTACACCTTAGGCTCTGCTTCTAACTTGGGCCCAAATTGTAAAATGGTCTTATCTATTGGCGATTTCGTTCCAATTCACATTCCAAGTAATATTCGGCATGCTAATTACATTGCCTGTTGCCAAATTGCATTATCTCTTGTAGTTTCCGAGATATGGACTATCGATAATTTATACCTTAGGCTCTGCTTCTAACTTGGGCCCAAATTGTAAAATGGTCTTATCTATTGGCGATTTCGTTCCAATTCACATTCCAAGTAATATTCGGCATGCTAATTACATTGCCGGTTGCCAAATTGCATTATCTCTTGTAGTTTCCGAGATATGGACTATCGATAATTTACACCTTAGGCTCTGCTTCTAACTTGGGCCCAAATTGTAAAATGGTCTTATCTATTGGCGATTTCGTTCCAATTCACATTCCAAGTAATATTCGGCATGCTAATTACATTGCCGGTTGCCAAATTGCATTATCTCTTGTAGTTTCCGAGATATGGACTATCGATAATTTACACCTTAGGCTCTGCTTCTAACTTGGGCCCAAATTGTAAAATGGTCTTATCTATTGGCGATTTCGTTGCAATTCCCATTCCAAGTAATATTCGGCATGCTAATTACATTGCCGGTTGCGAAATTGCATTATCTCTTATAGTTTCCGAGATATGGACTATCGATAATTTACACCTTAGGCTCTACTTCTAACTTGGGCCCAAATTGTAAAATGGTCTTATCTATTCGCGATTTCGTTCCAATTCACATTCCAAGTAATATTCGGCATGCTAATTACATTGCCGGTTGTCAAATTGCATTATCTCTTTTAGTTTCCGAGATATGGACTATCGATAATATACACCTTAGGCTCTGCTTCCAACTTGGGCCCAAATTGTAAAATGGTCTTATCTATTGGCGATTTCGTTCCAATTCACATTCCAAGTAATATTCGGCATGCTAATTACATTGCCGGTTGCCAAATTGCATTATCTCTTATAGTTTCCGAGATATGGACTATCGATAATTTACACCTTAGGCTCTGCTTCTAACTTGGGCCCAAATTGTAAAATGGCCTTATCTATTGGCGATTTCGTTCCAATTCACATTCCAAGTAATATTCGGCATGCTAATTACATTGCCGGTTGCCAAATTGCATTATCTCTTATAGTTTCCGAGATATGGACTATCGATAATTTACACCTTAGGCTCTGCTTCTAACTTGGGCCCAAATTGTAAAATGGTCTTATCTATTGGCGATTTCGTTCCAATTCACATTCCAAGTAATATTCGGCATGCTAATTACATTGCCGGTGGCCAAATTGAATTATCTCTTATAGTTTCCGAGATATGGACTATCGATAATTTACACCTTAGGCTCTGCTTCTAACTTGGGCCCAAATTGTAAAATGGTCTTACCTATTGGCGATTTCGTTCCAATTCACATTCCATGTAATATTCGGCATGCTAATTACATTGCCGGTTGCCAAATTGCATTATCTCTTATAGTTTCCGAGATATGGACTATCGATAATTTACACCTTAGGCTCTGCTTCTAACTTGGGCCCAAATTGTAAAATGGTCTTATCTATTGGCGATTTCGTTCCAATTCACATTCCAAGTAATATTCGGCATGCTAATTACATTGCCGGTTGCCAAATTGCATTATCTCTTATAGTTTCCGAGATATGGACTATCGATAATTTACACCTTAGGCTCTGCTTCTAACTTGGGCCCAAATTGTAAAATGGTCTTATCTATTGGCGATTTCGTTCCAATTCACATTCCAAGAAATATTCGGCATGCTAATTACATTGCCGGTTGCCAAATTGCATTATCTCTTATAGTTTCCGAGATATGGACTATCGATAATTTATACCTTAGGCTCTGCTTCTAACTTGGGCCCAAATTGTAAAATGGTCTTCTCTATTGGCGATTTCGTTCCAATTCACATTCCAAGTAATATTCGGCATGCTAATTACATTGCCGGTTGCCAAATTGCATTATCTCTTATAGTTTCCGAGATATGGACTATCGATAATTTACACCTTAGGCTCTGCTTCTAACTTGGGCCCAAATTGTAAAATCGTCTTATCTATTGGCGATTTCGTTCCAATTCACATTCCAAGTAATATTCGGCATGCTAATTACATTGCCGGTTGCCAAATTGCATTATCTCTTATAGTTTCCGAGATATGGACAATCGGTAATTTACACCTTAGGCTCTGCTTCTAACTTGGGCCCAAATTGTAAAATGGTCTTATCTATTGGCGATTTCGTTCCAATTCACATTCCAAGTAATATCCGGCATGCTAATTACATTGCCGGTTGCCAAATTGAATTATCTCTTATAGTTTCCGAGATATGGACTATCGACAATTTACACCTTAGGCTCTGCTTCTAACTTGGGCCCAAATTGTAAAATGGTCTTACCTATTGGCGATTTCGTTCCAATTCACATTCCAAGTAATATTCGGCATGCTAATTACATTGCCGGTTGCCAAATTGCATTATCTCTTATAGTTTCCGAAATATGGACTATCGATAATTTACACCTTAGGCTCTGCTTCTAACTTGGGCCCAAATTGTAAAATGGTCTTATCTATTGGCGATTTCGTTCCAATTCACATTTCAAGTAATATTCGGCATGCTAATTACATTGCCGGTTGCCAAATTGCATTATCTCTTATAGTTTCCGAGATATGGACTATCGATAATTTACATCTTAGGCTCTGCTTCTAACTTGGGCCCAAATTGTAAAATGGTCTTATCTATTGGCGATTTCGTTCCAATTCACATTCCAAGTAATATTCGGCATGCTAATTACATTGCCGGTTGCCAAATTGCATTATCTCTTATAGTTTCCGAGATATGGACTATCGATAATTTACACCTTAGGCTCTGCTTCTAAGTTGGGCCCAAATTGTAAAATGGTCTTATCTATTGCCGATTTCGTTCCAATTCACATTCCAAGTAATATTCGGCATGCTAATTACATTGCCGGTTGCCAAATTGCATTATCTCTTATAGTTTCCGAGATATGGACTATCGATAATTTACACCTTAGGCTCTGCTTCTAACTTGGGCCCAAATTGTAAAATGGTCTTATCTATTGGCGATTTCATTCCAATTCACATTCCAAGTAATATTCGGCATGCTAATTACATTGCCGGTTGCCAAATTGCATTATCTCTTATAGTTTCCGAGATATGGACTATCGATAATTTACACCTTAGGCTCTGCTTCTAACTTGGGCCCAAATTGTAAAATGGTCTTATCTATTGGCGATTTCGTTCCAATTCACATTCCAAGTAATATTCGGCATGCTAATTACATTGCCGGTTGCCAAATTGCATTATCTCTTATAGTTTCCGAGATATGGACTATCGATAATTTACACCTTAGGCTCTGCTTCTAACTTGGGCCCAAATTGTAAAATGGTCTTATCTATTGGCGATTTCGTTCCAATTCACATTCCAAGTAATATTCGGCGTGCTAATTACATTGCCGGTTGCCAAATTGCATTATCTCTTGTAGTTTCCGAGATATGGACTATCGATAATTTACACCTTAGGCTCTGCTTCTAACTTGGGCCCAAATTGTAAAATGGTCTTATCTATTGGCGATTTCGTTCCAATTCACATTCCAAGTAATATTCGGCATGCTAATTACATTGCCTGTTGCCAAATTGCATTATCTCTTGTAGTTTCCGAGATATGGACTATCGATAATTTACACCTTAGGCTCTGCTTCTAACTTGGGCCCAAATTGTAAAATGGTCTTATCTATTGGCGATTTCGTTCCAATTCACATTCCAAGTAATATTCGGCATGCTAATTACATTGCCGGTTGCCAAATTGCATTATCTCTTGTAGTTTCCGAGATATGGACTATCGATAATTTACACCTTAGGCTCTGCTTCTAACTTGGGCCCAAATTGTAAAATGGTCTTATCTATTGGCGATTTCGTTCCAATTCACATTCCAAGTAATATTCGGCATGCTAATTACATTGCCGGTTGTCAAATTGCATTATCTCTTGTAGTTTCCGAGATATGGACTATCGATAATTTACACCTTAGGCTCTGCTTCTAACTTGGGCCCAAATTGTAAAATGGTCTTATCTATTGGCGATTTCGTTGCAATTCCCATTCCAAGTAATATTCGGCATGCTAATTACATTGCCGGTTGCCAAATTGCATTATCTCTTATAGTTTCCGAGATATGGACTATCGATAATTTACACCTTAGTCTCTGCTTCTAACTTGGGCCCAAATTGTAAAATGGTCTTATCTGTTGGCGATTTCGTTCCAATTCATATTCCAAGTAATATTCGGCATGCTAATTACATTGCCGGTTGCCAAATTGCATTATCTCTTATAGTTTCCGAGATATGGACTATCGATAATTTACACCTTATGCTCTGCTTCTAACTTGGGCCCAAATTGTAAAATCGTCTTATCTATTGGCGATTTCGTTCCAATTCACATTCCAAGTAATATTCGGCATGCTAATTACATTGCCGGTTGCCAAATTGCATTATCTCTTATAGTTTCCGAGATATGGACTATCGATAATTTACACCTTAGGCTCTGCTTCTAACTTGGGCCCAAATTGTAAAATGGTCTTATCTATTGGCGATTTCGTTCCAATTCACATTCCAAGTAGTATTCGGCATGCTAATTACATTGCCGGTTGCCAAATTGCATTATCTCTTATAGTTTCCGAGATATGGACTATGGATAATTTACACCTTAGGCTCTGCTTCTAACTTGGGCCCAAATTGTAAATTGGTCTTATCTATTGGCGATTTCGTTCCAATTCACATTCCAAGTAATATTCGGCATGCTAATTACATTGCCGGTTGCCAAATTGCATTACCTCTTATAGTTTCCGAGATATGGACTATCGATAATTTACACCTTAGGCTCTGCTTCTAACTTGGGCCCAAATTGTAAAATGGTCTTATCTATTGGCGATTTCGTTCCAATTCACTTTCCAAGTAATATTCGGCATGCTAATTACATTGCCGGTTGCCAAATTGCATTATCTCTTATAGTTTCCGAGATATGGACTATCGATAATTTACACCTTAGGCTCTGCTTCTAACTTGGGCCCAAATTGTAAAATGGTCTTATCTATTGGCGATTTCGTTCCAATTCACATTCCAAGTAGTATTCGGCATGCTAATTACATTGCCGGTTGCCAAATTGCATTATCTCTTATAGTTTCCGAGATATGGACTATCGATAATTTACACCTTAGGCTCTGCTTCTAACTTGGGCCCAAATTGTAAAATGGTCTTGTCTATTGGCGATTTCGTTCCAATTCACATTCCAAGTAATATTCGGCATGCTAATTACATTGCCAGTTGCCAAATTGCATTATCTCTTATAGTTTCCGAGATATGGGCTATCGATAATTTACACCTTAGGCTCTGCTTCTAACTTGGGCCCAAATTGTAAAATGGTCTTATCTATTGGCGATTTCGTTCCAATTCACATTCCAAGTAATATTCGGCATGCTAATTACATTGCCAGTTGCCAAATTGCATTATCTCTTATAGTTTCCGAGATATGGACTATGAATAATTTACACCTTAGGCTCTGCTTCTAACTTGGGCCCAAATTGTAAAATGGTCTTATCTATTGGCGATTTCGTTCCAATTCACATTCCAAGTAATATTCGGCATGCTAATTACATTGCCGGTTGCCAAATTGCATTATCTCTTATAGTTTCCGAGATATGGACTATCGATAATTTACACCTTAGGCTCTGCTTCTAACTTGGGCCCAAATTGTTAAATGGTCTTATCTATTGGCGATTTCGTTCCAATTCACATTCCAAGTAATATTCGGCATGCTAATTACATTGCCGGTTGACAAATTGCATTATCTCTTATAGTTTCCGAGATATGGACTATCGATAATTTACACCTTAGGCTCTGCTTCTAACTTGGGCCCAAATTGTAAAATGGTCTTATCTATTGGCGATTTCGTTCCAATTCACATTCCAAGTAATATTCGGCATGCTAATTACATTGCCAGTTGCCAAATTGCATTATCTCTTATAGTTTCCGAGATATGGACTATGAATAATTTACACCTTAGGCTCTGCTTCTAACTTGGGCCCAAATTGTAAAATGGTCTTATCTATTGGCGATTTCGTTCCAATTCACATTCCAAGTAATATTCGGCATGCTAATTACATTGCCGGTTGCCAAATTGCATTATCTCTTATAGTTTCCGAGATATGGACTATCGATAATTTACACCTTAGTCTCTGCTTCTAACTTGGCCCCAAATTGTAAAATGGTCTTATCTGTTGGCGATTTCGTTCCAATTCATATTCCAAGTAATATTCGGCATGCTAATTACATTGCCGGTTGCCAAATTGCATTATCTCTTATAGTTTCCGAGATATGGACTATCGATAATTTACACCTTAGGCTCTGCTTCTAACTTGGGCCCAAATTGTTAAATGGTCTTATCTATTGGCGATTTCGTTCCAATTCACATTCCAAGTAATATTCGGCATGCTAATTACATTGCCGGTTGCCAAATTGCATTATCTCTTATAGTTTCCGAGATATGGACTATCGATAATTTACACCTTAGGCTCTGCTTCTAACTTGGGCCCAAATTGTAAAATGGTCTTATCTATTGGCGATTTCGTTCCAATTCACATTCCAAGTAATATTCGGCATGCTAATTACATTGCCGGTTGCCAAATTGCATTATCTCTTATAGTTTCCGAGATATGGACTATCGATAATTTACACCTTAGGCTCTGCTTCTAACTTGGGCCCAAATTGTAAAATGGTCTTATCTATTGGCGATTTCGTTCCAATTCACATTCCAAGTAATATTCGGCATGCTAATTACATTGCCAGTTGCCAAATTGCATTATCTCTTATAGTTTCCGAGATATGGACTATGAATAATTTACACCTTAGGCTCTGCTTCTAACTTGGGCCCAAATTGTAAAATGGTCTTATCTATTGGCGATTTCGTTCCAATTCACATTCCAAGTAATATTCGGCATGCTAATTACATTGCCGGTTGCCAAATTGCATTATCTCTTATAGTTTCCGAGATATGGACTATCGATAATTTACACCTTAGTCTCTGCTTCTAACTTGGGCCCAAATTGTAAAATGGTCTTATCTGTTGGCGATTTCGTTCCAATTCATATTCCAAGTAATATTCGGCATGCTAATTACTTTGCCGGTTGCCAAATTGCATTATCTCTTATAGTTTCCGAGATATGGACTATCGATAATTTACACCTTAGGCTCTGCTTCTAACTTGGGCCCAAATTGTAAAATGGTCTTATCTATTGGCGATTTCGTTCCAATTCACATTCCAAGTAATATTCGGCATGCTAATTACATTGCCAGTTGCCAAATTGCATTATCTCTTATATTTTCCGAGATATGGACTATGAATAATTTACACCTTAGGCTCTGCTTCTAACTTGGGCCCAAATTGTAAAATGGTCTTATCTATTCCCGATTTCGTTCCAATTCACATTCCAAGTAATATTCGGCATGCTAATTACATTGCCGGTTGCCAAATTGCATTATCTCTTATAGTTTCCTAGATATGGACTATCGATAATTTACACCTTAGGCTCTGCTTCTAACTTGGGCCCAAATTGTAAAATGGTCTTATCTATTGGCGATTTCGTTCCAATTCACATTCCAAGTAATATTCGGCATGCTAATTACATTGCCAGTCGCCAAATTGCATTATCTCTTATAGTTTCAGGTTCGTCCATCGATCGATGGACGAACCTGAGAAATGGACTATCGATAATTTACACCTTAGGCTCTGCTTCTAACTTGGGCCCAAATTGTAAAATGGTCTTATCTATTGGCGTTTTCGTTCCAATTCACATTCCAAGTAATATTCGGCATGCTAATTACATTGCCGGTTGCCAAATTGCATTATCTCTTATAGTTTCCGAGATATGGACTATCGATTATTTATATCTTAGGCTCTGCTTCTAACTTGGGCCCAAATTGTAAAATGGTCTTATCTATTGGCGATTTCATTCCAATTCACATTCCAAGTAATATTCGGCATGCTAATTACATTGCCGGTTGCCAAATTGCATTATCTCTTATAGTTTCCGAGATATGGACTATCGATATTTTACACCTTAGGCTCTGCTTCTAACTTGGGCCCAAATTGTAAAATGGTCTTATCTATTGGCGATTTCGTTCCAATTCACATTCCAAGTAATATTCGGCATGCTAATTACATTGCCGGTTGCCAAATTGCATTATCTCTTGTAGTTTCCGAGATATGGACTATCGATAATTTACACCTTAGGCTCTGCTTCTAACTTGGGCCCAAATTGTAAAATGGTCTTATCTATTGGCGATTTCGTTCCAATTCACATTCCAAGTAATATTCGGCATGCTAATTACATTGCCAGTTGCCAAATTGCATTATCTCTTATAGTTTCCGAGATATGGACTATGAATAATTTACACCTTAGGCTCTGCTTCTAACTTGGGCCCAAATTGTAAAATGGTCTTATCTATTGGCGATTTCGTTCCAATTCACATTCCAAGTAATATTCGGCATGCTAATTACATTGCCGGTTGCCAAATTGCATTATCTCTTATAGTTTCCGAGATATGGACTATCGATAATTTACACCTTAGGCTCTGCTTCTAACTTGGGCCCAAATTGTTAAATGGTCTTATCTATTGGCGATTTCGTTCCAATTCACATTCCAAGTAATATTCGGCATGCTAATTACATTGCCGGTTGCCAAATTGCATTATCTCTTATAGTTTCCGAGATATGGACTATCGATAATTTACACCTTAGGCTCTGCTTCTAACTTGGGCCCAAATTGTAAAATGGTCTTATCTATTGGCGATTTCGTTCCAATTCACATTCCAAGTAATATTCGGCATGCTAATTACATTGCCAGTTGCCAAATTGCATTATCTCTTATAGTTTCCGAGATATGGACTATGAATAATTTACACCTTAGGCTCTGCTTCTAACTTGGGCCCAAATTGTAAAATGGTCTTATCTATTGGCGATTTCGTTCCAATTCACATTCCAAGTAATATTCGGCATGCTAATTACATTGCCGGTTGCCAAATTGCATTATCTCTTATAGTTTCCGAGATATGGACTATCGATAATTTACACCTTAGTCTCTGCTTCTAACTTGGCCCCAAATTGTAAAATGGTCTTATCTGTTGGCGATTTCGTTCCAATTCATATTCCAAGTAATATTCGGCATGCTAATTACATTGCCGGTCGCCAAATTGCATTATCTCTTATAGTTTCCGAGATATGGACTATCGATAATTTACACCTTAGGCTCTGCTTCTAACTTGGGCCCAAATTGTTAAATGGTCTTATCTATTGGCGATTTCGTTCCAATTCACATTCCAAGTAATATTCGGCATGCTAATTACATTGCCGGTTGCCAAATTGCATTATCTCTTATAGTTTCCGAGATATGGACTATCGATAATTTACACCTTAGGCTCTGCTTCTAACTTGGGCCCAAATTGTAAAATGGTCTTATCTATTGGCGATTTCGTTCCAATTCACATTCCAAGTAATATTCGGCATGCTAATTACATTGCCGGTTGCCAAATTGCATTATCTCTTATAGTTTCCGAGATATGGACTATCGATAATTTACACCTTAGGCTCTGCTTCTAACTTGGGCCCAAATTGTAAAATGGTCTTATCTATTGGCGATTTCGTTCCAATTCACATTCCAAGTAATATTCGGCATGCTAATTACATTGCCAGTTGCCAAATTGCATTATCTCTTATAGTTTCCGAGATATGGACTATGAATAATTTACACCTTAGGCTCTGCTTCTAACTTGGGCCCAAATTGTAAAATGGTCTTATCTATTGGCGATTTCGTTCCAATTCACATTCCAAGTAATATTCGGCATGCTAATTACATTGCCGGTTGCCAAATTGCATTATCTCTTATAGTTTCCGAGATATGGACTATCGATAATTTACACCTTAGTCTCTGCTTCTAACTTGGGCCCAAATTGTAAAATGGTCTTATCTGTTGGCGATTTCGTTCCAATTCATATTCCAAGTAATATTCGGCATGCTAATTACTTTGCCGGTTGCCAAATTGCATTATCTCTTATAGTTTCCGAGATATGGACTATCGATAATTTACACCTTAGGCTCTGCTTCTAACTTGGGCCCAAATTGTAAAATGGTCTTATCTATTGGCGATTTCGTTCCAATTCACATTCCAAGTAATATTCGGCATGCTAATTACATTGCCAGTTGCCAAATTGCATTATCTCTTATATTTTCCGAGATATGGACTATGAATAATTTACACCTTAGGCTCTGCTTCTAACTTGGGCCCAAATTGTAAAATGGTCTTATCTATTCCCGATTTCGTTCCAATTCACATTCCAAGTAATATTCGGCATGCTAATTACATTGCCGGTTGCCAAATTGCATTATCTCTTATAGTTTCCTAGATATGGACTATCGATAATTTACACCTTAGGCTCTGCTTCTAACTTGGGCCCAAATTGTAAAATGGTCTTATCTATTGGCGATTTCGTTCCAATTCACATTCCAAGTAATATTCGGCATGCTAATTACATTGCCGGTTGCCAAATTGCATTATCTCTTATAGTTTCCGAGAAATGGACTATCGATAATTTACACCTTAGGCTCTGCTTCTAACTTGGGCCCAAATTGTAAAATGGTCTTATCTATTGGCGTTTTCGTTCCAATTCACATTCCAAGTAATATTCGGCATGCTAATTACATTGCCGGTTGCCAAATTGCATTATCTCTTATAGTTTCCGAGATATGGACTATCGATTATTTATATCTTAGGCTCTGCTTCTAACTTGGGCCCAAATTGTAAAATGGTCTTATCTATTGGCGATTTCATTCCAATTCACATTCCAAGTAATATTCGGCATGCTAATTACATTGCCGGTTGCCAAATTGCATTATCTCTTATAGTTTCCGAGATATGGACTATCGATATTTTACACCTTAGGCTCTGCTTCTAACTTGGGCCCAAATTGTAAAATGGTCTTATCTATTGGCGATTTCGTTCCAATTCACATTCCAAGTAATATTCGGCATGCTAATTACATTGCCGGTTGCCAAATTGCATTATCTCTTGTAGTTTCCGAGATATGGACTATCGATAATTTACACCTTAGGCTCTGCTTCTAACTTGGGCCCAAATTGTAAAATGGTCTTATCTATTGGCGATTTCGTTCCAATTCACATTCCAAGTAATATTCGGCGTGCTAATTACATTGCCGGTTGCCAAATTGCATTATCTCTTGTAGTTTCCGAGATATGGACTATCGATAATTTACACCTTAGGCTCTGCTTCTAACTTGGGCCCAAATTGTAAAATGGTCTTATCTATTGGCGATTTCGTTCCAAATCACATTCCAAGTAATATTCGGCATGCTAATTACATTGCCTGTTGCCAAATTGCATTATCTCTTGTAGTTTCCGAGATATGGACTATCGATAATTTACACCTTAGGCTCTGCTTCTAACTTGGGCCCAAATTGTAAAATGGTCTTATCTATTGGCGATTTCGTTCCAATTCACATTCCAAGTAATATTCGGCATGCTAATTACATTGCCGGTTGCCAAATTGCATTATCTCTTGTAGTTTCCGAGATATGGACTATCGATAATTTACACCTTAGGCTCTGCTTCTAACTTGGGCCCAAATTGTAAAATGGTCTTATCTATTGGCGATTTCGTTCCAATTCACATTCCAAGTAATATTCGGCATGCTAATTACATTGCCGGTTGCCAAATTGCATTATCTCTTGTAGTTTCCGAGATATGGACTATCGATAATTTACACCTTAGGCTCTGCTTCTAACTTGGGCCCAAATTGTAAAATGGTCTTATCTATTGGCGATTTCGTTGCAATTCCCATTCCAAGTAATATTCGGCATGCTAATTACATTGCCGGTTGCGAAATTGCATTATCTCTTATAGTTTCCGAGATATGGACTATCGATAATTTACACCTTAGGCTCTACTTCTAACTTGGGCCCAAATTGTAAAATGGTCTTATCTATTCGCGATTTCGTTCCAATTCACATTCCAAGTAATATTCGGCATGCTAATTACATTGCCGGTTGTCAAATTGCATTATCTCTTTTAGTTTCCGAGATATGGACTATCGATAATATACACCTTAGGCTCTGCTTCCAACTTGGGCCCAAATTGTAAAATGGTCTTATCTATTGGCGATTTCGTTCCAATTCACATTCCAAGTAATATTCGGCATGCTAATTACATTGCCGGTTGCCAAATTGCATTATCTCTTATAGTTTCCGAGATATGGACTATCGATAATTTACACCTTAGGCTCTGCTTCTAACTTGGGCCCAAATTGTAAAATGGCCTTATCTATTGGCGATTTCGTTCCAATTCACATTCCAAGTAATATTCGGCATGCTAATTACATTGCCGGTTGCCAAATTGCATTATCTCTTATAGTTTCCGAGATATGGACTATCGATAATTTACACCTTAGGCTCTGCTTCTAACTTGGGCCCAAATTGTAAAATGGCCTTATCTATTGGCGATTTCGTTCCAATTCACATTCCAAGTAATATTCGGCATGCTAATTACATTGCCGGTGGCCAAATTGAATTATCTCTTATAGTTTCCGAGATATGGACTATCGATAATTTACACCTTAGGCTCTGCTTCTAACTTGGGCCCAAATTGTAAAATGGTCTTATCTATTGGCGATTTCGTTCCAATTCACATTCCAAGTAATATTCGGCATGCTAATTACATTGCCAGTTGCCAAATTGCATTATCTCTTATAGTTTCCGAGATATGGACTATGAATAATTTACACCTTAGGCTCTGCTTCTAACTTGGGCCCAAATTGTAAAATGGTCTTATCTATTGGCGATTTCGTTCCAATTCACATTCCAAGTAATATTCGGCATGCTAATTACATTGCCGGTTGCCAAATTGCATTATCTCTTATAGTTTCCGAGATATGGACTATCGATAATTTACACCTTAGGCTCTGCTTCTAACTTGGGCCCAAATTGTTAAATGGTCTTATCTATTGGCGATTTCGTTCCAATTCACATTCCAAGTAATATTCGGCATGCTAATTACATTGCCGGTTGCCAAATTGCATTATCTCTTATAGTTTCCGAGATATGGACTATCGATAATTTACACCTTAGGCTCTGCTTCTAACTTGGGCCCAAATTGTAAAATGGTCTTATCTATTGGCGATTTCGTTCCAATTCACATTCCAAGTAATATTCGGCATGCTAATTACATTGCCAGTTGCCAAATTGCATTATCTCTTATAGTTTCCGAGATATGGACTATGAATAATTTACACCTTAGGCTCTGCTTCTAACTTGGGCCCAAATTGTAAAATGGTCTTATCTATTGGCGATTTCGTTCCAATTCACATTCCAAGTAATATTCGGCATGCTAATTACATTGCCGGTTGCCAAATTGCATTATCTCTTATAGTTTCCGAGATATGGGACTATCGATAATTTACACCTTAGTCTCTGCTTCTAACTTGGCCCCAAATTGTAAAATGGTCTTATCTGTTGGCGATTTCGTTCCAATTCATATTCCAAGTAATATTCGGCATGCTAATTACATTGCCGGTTGCCAAATTGCATTATCTCTTATAGTTTCCGAGATATGGACTATCGATAATTTACACCTTAGGCTCTGCTTCTAACTTGGGCCCAAATTGTTAAATGGTCTTATCTATTGGCGATTTCGTTCCAATTCACATTCCAAGTAATATTCGGCATGCTAATTACATTGCCGGTTGCCAAATTGCATTATCTCTTATAGTTTCCGAGATATGGACTATCGATAATTTACACCTTAGGCTCTGCTTCTAACTTGGGCCCAAATTGTAAAATGGTCTTATCTATTGGCGATTTCGTTCCAATTCACATTCCAAGTAATATTCGGCATGCTAATTACATTGCCAGTTGCCAAATTGCATTATCTCTTATAGTTTCCGAGATATGGACTATGAATAATTTACACCTTAGGCTCTGCTTCTAACTTGGGCCCAATTGTAAAATGGTCTTATCTATTGGCGATTTCGTTCCAATTCACATTCCAAGTAATATTCGGCATGCTAATTACATTGCCGGTTGCCAAATTGCATTATCTCTTATAGTTTCCGAGATATGGACTATCGATAATTTACACCTTAGGCTCTGCTTCTAACTTGGGCCCAAATTGTAAAATGGTCTTATCTGTTGGCGATTTCGTTCCAATTCATATTCCAAGTAATATTCGGCATGCTAATTACTTTGCCGGTTGCCAAATTGCATTATCTCTTATAGTTTCCGAGATATGGACTATCGATAATTTACACCTTAGGCTCTGCTTCTAACTTGGGCCCAAATTGTAAAATGGTCTTATCTATTGGCGATTTCGTTCCAATTCACATTCCAAGTAATATTCGGCATGCTAATTACATTGCCAGTTGCCAAATTGCATTATCTCTTATATTTTCCGAGATATGGACTATGAATAATTTACACCTTAGGCTCTGCTTCTAACTTGGGCCCAAATTGTAAAATGGTCTTATCTATTCCCGATTTTCGTTCCAATTCACATTCCAAGTAATATTCGGCATGCTAATTACATTGCCGGTTGCCAAATTGCATTATCTCTTATAGTTTCCTAGATATGGACTATCGATAATTTACACCTTAGGCTCTGCTTCTAACTTGGGCCCCAAATTGTAAAATGGTCTTATCTATTGGCGATTTCGTTCCAATTCACATTCCAAGTAATATTCGGCATGCTAATTACATTGCCGGTTGCCAAATTGCATTATCTCTTATAGTTTCCGAGAAATGGACTATCGATAATTTACACCTTAGGCTCTGCTTCTAACTTGGGCCCAAATTGTAAAATGGTCTTATCTATTGGCGTTTTCGTTCCAATTCACATTCCAAGTAATATTCGGCATGCTAATTACATTGCCGGTTGCCAAATTGCATTATCTCTTATAGTTTCCGAGATATGGACTATCGATTATTTATATCTTAGGCTCTGCTTCTAACTTGGGCCCAAATTGTAAAATGGTCTTATCTATTGGCGATTTCATTCCAATTCACATTCCAAGTAATATTCGGCATGCTAATTACATTGCCGGTTGCCAAATTGCATTATCTCTTATAGTTTCCGAGATATGGACTATCGATATTTTACACCTTAGGCTCTGCTTCTAACTTGGGCCCAAATTGTAAAATGGTCTTATCTATTGGCGATTTCGTTCCAATTCACATTCCAAGTAATATTCGGCATGCTAATTACATTGCCGGTTGCCAAATTGCATTATCTCTTGTAGTTTCCGAGATATGGACTATCGATAATTTACACCTTGCTCTGCTTCTAACTTGGGCCCAAATTGTAAAATGGTCTTATCTATTGGCGATTTCGTTCCAATTCACATTCCAAGTAATATTCGGCGTGCTAATTACATTGCCGGTTGCCAAATTGCATTATCTCTTGTAGTTTCCGAGATATGGACTATCGATAATTTACACCTTAGGCTCTGCTTCTAACTTGGGCCCCAAATTGTAAAATGGTCTTATCTATTGGCGATTTCGTTCCAAATCACATTCCAAGTAATATTCGGCATGCTAATTACATTGCCTGTTGCCAAATTGCATTATCTCTTGTAGTTTCCGAGATATGGACTATCGATAATTTACACCTTAGGCTCTGCTTCTAACTTGGGCCCAAATTGTAAAATGGTCTTATCTATTGGCGATTTCGTTCCAATTCACATTCCAAGTAATATTCGGCATGCTAATTACATTGCCGGTTGCCAAATTGCATTATCTCTTGTAGTTTCCGAGATATGGACTATCGATAATTTACACCTTAGGCTCTGCTTCTAACTTGGGCCCAAATTGTAAAATGGTCTTATCTATTGGCGATTTCGTTCCAATTCACATTCCAAGTAATATTCGGCATGCTAATTACATTGCCGGTTGCCAAATTGCATTATCTCTTGTAGTTTCCGAGATATGGACTATCGATAATTTACACCTTAGGCTCTGCTTCTAACTTGGGCCCAAATTGTAAAATGGTCTTATCTATTGGCGATTTCGTTGCAATTCCCATTCCAAGTAATATTCGGCATGCTAATTACATTGCCGGTTGCGAAATTGCATTATCTCTTATAGTTTCCGAGATATGGACTATCGATAATTTACACCTTAGGCTCTACTTCTAACTTGGGCCCAAATTGTAAAATGGTCTTATCTATTCGCGATTTCGTTCCAATTCACATTCCAAGTAATATTCGGCATGCTAATTACATTGCCGGTTGTCAAATTGCATTATCTCTTTTAGTTTCCGAGATATGGACTATCGATAATATACACCTTAGGCTCTGCTTCCAACTTGGGCCCAAATTGTAAAATGGTCTTATCTATTGGCGATTTCGTTCCAATTCACATTCCAAGTAATATTCGGCATGCTAATTACATTGCCGGTTGCCAAATTGCATTATCTCTTATAGTTTCCGAGATATGGACTATCGATAATTTACACCTTAGGCTCTGCTTCTAACTTGGGCCCAAATTGTAAAATGGCCTTATCTATTGGCGATTTCGTTCCAATTCACATTCCAAGTAATATTCGGCATGCTAATTACATTGCCGGTTGCCAAATTGCATTATCTCTTATAGTTTCCGAGATATGGACTATCGATAATTTACACCTTAGGCTCTGCTTCTAACTTGGGCCCAAATTGTAAAATGGTCTTATCTATTGGCGATTTCGTTCCAATTCACATTCCAAGTAATATTCGGCATGCTAATTACATTGCCGGTGGCCAAATTGAATTATCTCTTATAGTTTCCGAGATATGGACTATCGATAATTTACACCTTAGGCTCTGCTTCTAACTTGGGCCCAAATTGTAAAATGGTCTTACCTATTGGCGATTTCGTTCCAATTCACATTCCATGTAATATTCGGCATGCTAATTACATTGCCGGTTGCCAAATTGCATTATCTCTTATAGTTTCCGAGATATGGACTATCGATAATTTACACCTTAGGCTCTGCTTCTAACTTGGGCCCAAATTGTAAAATGGTCTTATCTATTGGCGATTTCGTTCCAATTCACATTCCAAGTAATATTCGGCATGCTAATTACATTGCCGGTTGCCAAATTGCATTATCTCTTATAGTTTCCGAGATATGGACTATCGATAATTTACACCTTAGGCTCTGCTTCTAACTTGGGCCCCAAATTGTAAAATGGTCTTATCTATTGGCGATTTCGTTCCAATTCACATTCCAAGAAATATTCGGCATGCTAATTACATTGCCGGTTGCCAAATTGCATTATCTCTTATAGTTTCCGAGATATGGACTATCGATAATTTATACCTTAGGCTCTGCTTCTAACTTGGGCCCAAATTGTAAAATGGTCTTCTCTATTGGCGATTTCGTTCCAATTCACATTCCAAGTAATATTCGGCATGCTAATTACATTGCCGGTTGCCAAATTGCATTATCTCTTATAGTTTCCGAGATATGGACTATCGATAATTTACACCTTAGGCTCTGCTTCTAACTTATGCCCAAATTGTAAAATCGTCTTATCTATTGGCGATTTCGTTCCAATTCACATTCCAAGTAATATTCGGCATGCTAATTACATTGCCGGTTGCCAAATTGCATTATCTCTTATAGTTTCCGAGATATGGACTATCGGTAATTTACACCTTAGGCTCTGCTTCTAACTTGGGCCCAAATTGTAAAATGGTCTTACCTATTGGCGATTTCGTTCCAATTCACATTCCAAGTAATATTCGGCATGCTAATTACATTGCCGGTTGCCAAATTGCATTATCTCTTATAGTTTCCGAAATATGGACTATCGATAATTTACACCTTAGGCTCTGCTTCTAACTTGGGCCCAAATTGTAAAATGGTCTTATCTATTGGCGATTTCGTTCCAATTCACATTCCAAGTAATATTCGGCATGCTAATTACATTGCCGGTTGCCAAATTGCATTATCTCTTATAGTTTCCGAGATATGGACTATCGATAATTTACATCTTAGGCTCTGCTTCTAACTTGGGCCCAAATTGTAAAATGGTCTTATCTATTGGCGATTTCGTTCCAATTCACATTCCAAGTAATATTCGGCATGCTAATTACATTGCCGGTTGCCAAATTGCATTATCTCTTATAGTTTCCGAGATATGGACTATCGATAATTTACACCTTAGGCTCTGCTTCTAACTTGGGCCCAAATTGTAAAATGGTCTTATCTATTGCCGATTTCGTTCCAATTCACATTCCAAGTAATATTCGGCATGCTAATTACATTGCCGGTTGCCAAATTGCATTATCTCTTATAGTTTCCGAGATATGGACTATCGATAATTTACACCTTAGGCTCTGCTTCTAACTTGGGCCCAAATTGTAAAATGGTCTTATCTATTGGCGATTTCATTCCAATTCACATTCCAAGTAATATTCGGCATGCTAATTACATTGCCGGTTGCCAAATTGCATTATCTCTTATAGTTTCCGAGATATGGACTATCGATAATTTACACCTTAGGCTCTGCTTCTAACTTGGGCCCAAATTGTAAAATGGCCTTATCTATTGGCGATTTCGTTCCAATTCACATTCCAAGTAATATTCGGCATGCTAATTACATTGCCGGTTGCCAAATTGCATTATCTCTTATAGTTTCCGAGATATGGACTATCGATAATTTACACCTTAGGCTCTGCTTCTAACTTGGGCCCAAATTGTAAAATGGTCTTATCTATTGGCGATTTCGTTCCAATTCACATTCCAAGTAATATTCGGCGTGCTAATTACATTGCCGGTTGCCAAATTGCATTATCTCTTGTATTTTCCGAGATATGGACTATCGATAATTTACACCTTAGGCTCTGCTTCTAACTTGGGCCCAAATTGTAAAATGGTCTTATCTATTGGCGATTTCGTTCCAATTCACATTCCAAGTAATATTCGGCATGCTAATTACATTGCCTGTTGCCAAATTGCATTATCTCTTGTAGTTTCCGAGATATGGACTATCGATAATTTACACCTTAGGCTCTGCTTCTAACTTGGGCCCAAATTGTAAAATGGTCTTATCTATTGGCGATTTCGTTCCAATTCACATTCCAAGTAATATTCGGCATGCTAATTACATTGCCGGTTGCCAAATTGCATTATCTCTTGTAGTTTCCGAGATATGGACTATCGATAATTTACACCTTAGGCTCTGCTTCTAACTTGGGCCCAAATTGTAAAATGGTCTTATCTATTGGCGATTTCGTTCCAATTCACATTCCAAGTAATATTCGGCATGCTAATTACATTGCCGGTTGTCAAATTGCATTATCTCTTGTAGTTTCCGAGATATGGACTATCGATAATTTACACCTTAGGCTCTGCTTCTAACTTGGGCCCAAATTGTAAAATGGTCTTATCTATTGGCGATTTCGTTGCAATTCCCATTCCAAGTAATATTCGGCATGCTAATTACATTGCCGGTTGCCAAATTGCATTATCTCTTATAGTTTCCGAGATATGGACTATCGATAATTTACACCTTAGTCTCTGCTTCTAACTTGGGCCCAAATTGTAAAATGGTCTTATCTGTTGGCGATTTCGTTCCAATTCATATTCCAAGTAATATTCGGCATGCTAATTACATTGCCGGTTGCCAAATTGCATTATCTCTTATAGTTTCCGAGATATGGACTATCGATAATTTACACCTTATGCTCTGCTTCTAACTTGGGCCCAAATTGTAAAATCGTCTTATCTATTGGCGATTTCGTTCCAATTCACATTCCAAGTAATATTCGGCATGCTAATTACATTGCCGGTTGCCAAATTGCATTATCTCTTATAGTTTCCGAGATATGGACTATCGATAATTTACACCTTAGGCTCTGCTTCTAACTTGGGCCCAAATTGTAAAATGGTCTTATCTATTGGCGATTTCGTTCCAATTCACATTCCAAGTAGTATTCGGCATGCTAATTACATTGCCGGTTGCCAAATTGCATTATCTCTTATAGTTTCCGAGATATGGACTATGGATAATTTACACCTTAGGCTCTGCTTCTAACTTGGGCCCAAATTGTAAATTGGTCTTATCTATTGGCGATTTCGTTCCAATTCACATTCCAAGTAATATTCGGCATGCTAATTACATTGCCGGTTGCCAAATTGCATTACCTCTTATAGTTTCCGAGATATGGACTATCGATAATTTACACCTTAGGCTCTGCTTCTAACTTGGGCCCAAATTGTAAAATGGTCTTATCTATTGGCGATTTCGTTCCAATTCACTTTCCAAGTAATATTCGGCATGCTAATTACATTGCCGGTTGCCAAATTGCATTATCTCTTATAGTTTCCGAGATATGGACTATCGATAATTTACACCTTAGGCTCTGCTTCTAACTTGGGCCCAAATTGTAAAATGGTCTTATCTATTGGCGATTTCGTTCCAATTCACATTCCAAGTAGTATTCGGCATGCTAATTACATTGCCGGTTGCCAAATTGCATTATCTCTTATAGTTTCCGAGATATGGACTATCGATAATTTACACCTTAGGCTCTGCTTCTAACTTGGGCCCAAATTGTAAAATGGTCTTGTCTATTGGCGATTTCGTTCCAATTCACATTCCAAGTAATATTCGGCATGCTAATTACATTGCCAGTTGCCAAATTGCATTATCTCTTATAGTTTCCGAGATATGGGCTATCGATAATTTACACCTTAGGCTCTGCTTCTAACTTGGGCCCAAATTGTAAAATGGTCTTATCTATTGGCGATTTCGTTCCAATTCACATTCCAAGTAATATTCGGCATGCTAATTACATTGCCAGTTGCCAAATTGCATTATCTCTTATAGTTTCCGAGATATGGACTATGAATAATTTACACCTTAGGCTCTGCTTCTAACTTGGGCCCAAATTGTAAAATGGTCTTATCTATTGGCGATTTCGTTCCAATTCACATTCCAAGTAATATTCGGCATGCTAATTACATTGCCGGTTGCCAAATTGCATTATCTCTTATAGTTTCCGAGATATGGACTATCGATAATTTACACCTTAGGCTCTGCTTCTAACTTGGGCCCAAATTGTTAAATGGTCTTATCTATTGGCGATTTCGTTCCAATTCACATTCCAAGTAATATTCGGCATGCTAATTACATTGCCGGTTGCCAAATTGCATTATCTCTTATAGTTTCCGAGATATGGACTATCGATAATTTACACCTTAGGCTCTGCTTCTAACTTGGGCCCAAATTGTAAAATGGTCTTATCTATTGGCGATTTCGTTCCAATTCACATTCCAAGTAATATTTCGGCATGCTAATTACATTGCCAGTTGCCAAATTGCATTATCTCTTATAGTTTCCGAGATATGGACTATGAATAATTTACACCTTAGGCTCTGCTTCTAACTTGGGCCCAAATTGTAAAATGGTCTTATCTATTGGCGATTTCGTTCCAATTCACATTCCAAGTAATATTCGGCATGCTAATTACATTGCCGGTTGCCAAATTGCATTATCTCTTATAGTTTCCGAGATATGGACTATCGATAATTTACACCTTAGTCTCTGCTTCTAACTTGGCCCCAAATTGTAAAATGGTCTTATCTGTTGGCGATTTCGTTCCAATTCATATTCCAAGTAATATTCGGCATGCTAATTACATTGCCGGTTGCCAAATTGCATTATCTCTTATAGTTTCCGAGATATGGACTATCGATAATTTACACCTTAGGCTCTGCTTCTAACTTGGGCCCAAATTGTTAAATGGTCTTATCTATTGGCGATTTCGTTCCAATTCACATTCCAAGTAATATTCGGCATGCTAATTACATTGCCGGTTGCCAAATTGCATTATCTCTTATAGTTTCCGAGATATGGACTATCGATAATTTACACCTTAGGCTCTGCTTCTAACTTGGGCCCAAATTGTAAAATGGTCTTATCTATTGGCGATTTCGTTCCAATTCACATTCCAAGTAATATTCGGCATGCTAATTACATTGCCGGTTGCCAAATTGCATTATCTCTTATAGTTTCCGAGATATGGACTATCGATAATTTACACCTTAGGCTCTGCTTCTAACTTGGGCCCAAATTGTAAAATGGTCTTATCTATTGGCGATTTCGTTCCAATTCACATTCCAAGTAATATTCGGCATGCTAATTACATTGCCAGTTGCCAAATTGCATTATCTCTTATAGTTTCCGAGATATGGACTATGAATAATTTACACCTAAGGCTCTGCTTCTAACTTGGGCCCAAATTGTAAAATGGTCTTATCTATTGGCGATTTCGTTCCAATTCACATTCCAAGTAATATTCGGCATGCTAATTACATTGCCGGTTGCCAAATTGCATTATCTCTTATAGTTTCCGAGATATGGACTATCGATAATTTACACCTTAGTCTCTGCTTCTAACTTGGGCCCAAATTGTAAAATGGTCTTATCTGTTGGCGATTTCGTTCCAATTCATATTCCAAGTAATATTCGGCATGCTAATTACTTTGCCGGTTGCCAAATTGCATTATCTCTTATAGTTTCCGAGATATGGACTATCGATAATTTACACCTTAGGCTCTGCTTCTAACTTGGGCCCAAATTGTAAAATGGTCTTATCTATTGGCGATTTCGTTCCAATTCACATTCCAAGTAATATTCGGCATGCTAATTACATTGCCAGTTGCCAAATTGCATTATCTCTTATATTTTCCGAGATATGGACTATGAATAATTTACACCTTAGGCTCTGCTTCTAACTTGGGCCCAAATTGTAAAATGGTCTTATCTATTCCCGATTTCGTTCCAATTCACATTCCAAGTAATATTCGGCATGCTAATTACATTGCCGGTTGCCAAATTGCATTATCTCTTATAGTTTCCTAGATATGGACTATCGATAATTTACACCTTAGGCTCTGCTTCTAACTTGGGCCCAAATTGTAAAATGGTCTTATCTATTGGCGATTTCGTTCCAATTCACATTCCAAGTAATATTCGGCATGCTAATTACATTGCCGGTTGCCAAATTGCATTATCTCTTATAGTTTCCGAGAAATGGACTATCGATAATTTACACCTTAGGCTCTGCTTCTAACTTGGGCCCAAATTGTAAAATGGTCTAATCTATTGGCGTTTTCGTTCCAATTCACATTTCAAGTAATATTCGGCATGCTAATTACATTGCCGGTTGCCAAATTGCATTATCTCTTATAGTTTCCGAGATATGGACTATCGATTATTTATATCTTAGGCTCTGCTTCTAACTTGGGCCCAAATTGTAAAATGGTCTTATCTATTGGCGATTTCGTTCCAATTCACATTCCAAGTAATATTCGGCATGCTAATTACATTGCCGGTTGCCAAATTGCATTACCTCTTATAGTTTCCGAGATATGGACTATCGATAATTTACACCTTAGGCTCTGCTTCTAACTTGGGCCCAAATTGTAAAATGGTCTTATCTATTGGCGATTTCGTTCCAATTCACTTTCCAAGTAATATTCGGCATGCTAATTACATTGCCGGTTGCCAAATTGCATTATCTCTTATAGTTTCCGAGATATGGACTATCGATAATTTACACCTTAGGCTCTGCTTCTAACTTGGGCCCAAATTGTAAAATGGTCTTATCTATTGGCGATTTCGTTCCAATTCACATTCCAAGTAGTATTCGGCATGCTAATTACATTGCCGGTTGCCAAATTGCATTATCTCTTATAGTTTCCGAGATATGGACTATCGATAATTTACACCTTAGGCTCTGCTTCTAACTTGGGCCCAAATTGTAAAATGGTCTTGTCTATTGGCGATTTCGTTCCAATTCACATTCCAAGTAATATTCGGCATGCTAATTACATTGCCAGTTGCCAAATTGCATTATCTCTTATAGTTTCCGAGATATGGGCTATCGATAATTTACACCTTAGGCTCTGCTTCTAACTTGGGCCCAAATTGTAAAATGGTCTTATCTATTGGCGATTTCGTTCCAATTCACATTCCAAGTAATATTCGGCATGCTAATTACATTGCCAGTTGCCAAATTGCATTATCTCTTATAGTTTCCGAGATATGGACTATGAATAATTTACACCTTAGGCTCTGCTTCTAACTTGGGCCCAAATTGTAAAATGGTCTTATCTATTGGCGATTTCGTTCCAATTCACATTCCAAGTAATATTCGGCATGCTAATTACATTGCCGGTTGCCAAATTGCATTATCTCTTATAGTTTCCGAGATATGGACTATCGATAATTTACACCTTAGGCTCTGCTTCTAACTTGGGCCCAAATTGTTAAATGGTCTTATCTATTGGCGATTTCGTTCCAATTCACATTCCAAGTAATATTCGGCATGCTAATTACATTGCCGGTTGCCAAATTGCATTATCTCTTATAGTTTCCGAGATATGGACTATCGATAATTTACACCTTAGGCTCTGCTTCTAACTTGGGCCCAAATTGTAAAATGGTCTTATCTATTGGCGATTTCGTTCCAATTCACATTCCAAGTAATATTCGGCATGCTAATTACATTGCCAGTTGCCAAATTGCATTATCTCTTATAGTTTCCGAGATATGGACTATGAATAATTTACACCTTAGGCTCTGCTTCTAACTTGGGCCCAAATTGTAAAATGGTCTTATCTATTGGCGATTTCGTTCCAATTCACATTCCAAGTAATATTCGGCATGCTAATTACATTGCCGGTTGCCAAATTGCATTATCTCTTATAGTTCCGAGATATGGACTATCGATAATTTACACCTTAGTCTCTGCTTCTAACTTGGCCCCAAATTGTAAAATGGTCTTATCTGTTGGCGATTTCGTTCCAATTCATATTCCAAGTAATATTCGGCATGCTAATTACATTGCCGGTTGCCAAATTGCATTATCTCTTATAGTTTCCGAGATATGGACTATCGATAATTTACACCTTAGGCTCTGCTTCTAACTTGGGCCCAAATTGTTAAATGGTCTTATCTATTGGCGATTTCGTTCCAATTCACATTCCAAGTAATATTCGGCATGCTAATTACATTGCCGGTTGCCAAATTGCATTATCTCTTATAGTTTCCGAGATATGGACTATCGATAATTTACACCTTAGGCTCTGCTTCTAACTTGGGCCCAAATTGTAAAATGGTCTTATCTATTGGCGATTTCGTTCCAATTCACATTCCAAGTAATATTCGGCATGCTAATTACATTGCCGGTTGCCAAATTGCATTATCTCTTATAGTTTCCGAGATATGGACTATCGATAATTTACACCTTAGGCTCTGCTTCTAACTTGGGCCCAAATTGTAAAATGGTCTTATCTATTGGCGATTTCGTTCCAATTCACATTCCAAGTAATATTCGGCATGCTAATTACATTGCCAGTTGCCAAATTGCATTATCTCTTATAGTTTCCGAGATATGGACTATGAATAATTTACACCTTAGGCTCTGCTTCTAACTTGGGCCCAAATTGTAAAATGGTCTTATCTATTGGCGATTTCGTTCCAATTCACATTCCAAGTAATATTCGGCATGCTAATTACATTGCCGGTTGCCAAATTGCATTATCTCTTATAGTTTCCGAGATATGGACTATCGATAATTTACACCTTAGTCTCTGCTTCTAACTTGGGCCCAAATTGTAAAATGGTCTTATCTGTTGGCGATTTCGTTCCAATTCATATTCCAAGTAATATTCGGCATGCTAATTACTTTGCCGGTTGCCAAATTGCATTATCTCTTATAGTTTCCGAGATATGGACTATCGATAATTTACACCTTAGGCTCTGCTTCTAACTTGGGCCCAAATTGTAAAATGGTCTTATCTATTGGCGATTTCGTTCCAATTCACATTCCAAGTAATATTCGGCATGCTAATTACATTGCCAGTTGCCAAATTGCATTATCTCTTATATTTTCCGAGATATGGACTATGAATAATTTACACCTTAGGCTCTGCTTCTAACTTGGGCCCAAATTGTAAAATGGTCTTATCTATTCCCGATTTCGTTCCAATTCACATTCCAAGTAATATTCGGCATGCTAATTACATTGCCGGTTGCCAAATTGCATTATCTCTTATAGTTTCCTAGATATGGACTATCGATAATTTACACCTTAGGCTCTGCTTCTAACTTGGGCCCAAATTGTAAAATGGTCTTATCTATTGGCGATTTCGTTCCAATTCACATTCCAAGTAATATTCGGCATGCTAATTACATTGCCGGTTGCCAAATTGCATTATCTCTTATAGTTTCCGAGAAATGGACTATCGATAATTTACACCTTAGGCTCTGCTTCTAACTTGGGCCCAAATTGTAAAATGGTCTAATCTATTGGCGTTTTCGTTCCAATTCACATTTCAAGTAATATTCGGCATGCTAATTACATTGCCGGTTGCCAAATTGCATTATCTCTTATAGTTTCCGAGATATGGACTATCGATTATTTATATCTTAGGCTCTGCTTCTAACTTGGGCCCAAATTGTAAAATGGTCTTATCTATTGGCGATTTCGTTCCAATTCACATTCCAAGTAATATTCGGCATGCTAATTACATTGCCGGTTACCAAATTGCATTATCTCTTATAGTTTTCGAGATATGGACTATCGATAATTTACACTTTAGGCTCTGCTTCTAACTTGGGCCCAAATTGTAAAATGGTCTTATCTATTGGCGATTTCGTTCCAATTCACATTCCAAGTAATATTCGGCATGCTAATTACATTGCCGGTTGCCAAATTGCATTATCTCTTATAGTTTCCGAGATATGGACTATCGATAATTTACACCTTAGGCTCTGCTTCTAACTTGGGCCCAAATTGTAAAATGGTCTTATCTATTGGCGATTTCGTTCCAATTCACATTCCAAGTAATATTCGGCATGCTAATTACATTGCCGGTTGCCAAATTGAATTATCTCCTATAGTTTCCGAGATATGGACTATCGATAATTTACAACTTAGGCTCTGCTTCTAACTTGGGCCCAAATTGTAAAATGGTCTTACCTATTGGCGATTTCGTTCCAATTCACATTCCAAATAATATTCGGCATGCTAATTACATTGCCGGTGGCCAAGTTGCATTATCTCTTATAGTTTCCGAGATATGGACTATCGATAATTTACACCTTAGGCTCTGCTTCTAACTTGGGCCCAAATTATAAAATGGTCTAATCTATTGGCGATTTCGTTCCAATTCACATTCCAAGTAATATTCGGTATGCTAATTACATTGCCGGTTGCCAAATTGCATTATCTCTTGTAGTTTCCGAGATATGGACTATCGATAATTTACCCCTTAGGCTCTGCTTCTAACTTGGGCCCAAATTGTAAAATCGCCTTATCTATTGGCGATTTCGTTCCAATTCACATTCCAAGTAATATTCGGCATGCTAATTACATTGAAGGTTGCCAAATTGCATTATCTCTTATAGTTTCCGAGATATGGACTATCGATAATTTACACCTTAGGCTCTGCTTCTAACTTGGGCCCAAATTGTAAAATGGTCTTATCTATTGGCGATTTCGTTCCAATTCACATTCCAAGTAATATTCGGCATGCTAATTACATTGCCGGTTGCCAAATTGCATTATCTCTTATAGTTTCCGAGATATGGACTATCGATTATTTATATCTTAGGCTCTGCTTCTAACTTGGGCCCAAATTGTAAAATGGTCTTATCTATTGGCGATTTCGTTCCAATTCACATTCCAAGTAATATTCGGCATGCTAACTACATTGCCGGTTGCCAAATTGCATTATCTCTTATAGTTTCCGAGATATGGACTATCGATTATTTATATCTTAGGGTCTGCTTCTAACTTGGGCCCAAATTGTAAAATGGTCTTATCTATTGGCGATTTCGTTCCAATTCACATTCCAAGTAATATTCGGCATGCTAATTACATTGCCGGTTGCCAAATTGCATTATCTCTTATGGTTTTCGAGATATGGACTATCGATAATTTACACTTTAGGCTCTGCTTCTAACTTGGGCCCAAATTGTAAAATGGTCTTATCTATTGGCGATTTCGTTCCAATTCACATTCCAAGTAATATTCGGCATGCTAATTACATTGCCGGTTGCCAAATTGCATTATCTCTTATAGTTTCCGAGATATGGACTATCGATAATTTACACCTTAGGCTCTGCTTCTAACTTGGGCCCAAATTGTAAAATGGTCTTATCTATTGGCGATTTCGTTCCAATTCACATTCCAAGTAATATTCGGCATGCTAATTACATTGCCGGTTGCCAAATTGCATTATCTCTTATAGTTTCCGAGATATGGACTATCGATAATTTACACCTTAGGCTCTGCTTCTAACTTGGGCCCAAATTGTAAAATCGTCTTATCTATTGGCGATTTCGTTCCAATTCACATTCCAAGTAATATTCGGCATGCTAATTACATTGCCGGTTGCCAAATTGCATTATCTCTTATAGTTTCCGAGATATGGACTATCGATAATTTACACCTTAGGCTCTGCTTCTAACTTGGGCCCAAATTGTAAAATGGTCTTATCTATTGGCGATTTCGTTCCAATTCACATTCCAAGTAATATCCGGCATGCTAATTACATTGCCAGTTTCGTCCATCGATCGATGACGAACCTGCCAAATTGCATTATCTCTTATAGTTTCCGAGATATGGACTATCGATAATTTACACCTTAGGCTCTGCTTCTAACTTGGGCCCAAATTGTAAAATGGTCTTATCTATTGGCGATTTCGTTCCAATTCACATTCCAAGTAATATTCGGCATGCCAATTACATTGCCGGTTGCCAAATTGCATTATCTCTTATAGTTTCCGAGATATGGACTATCGATAATTTACACCTTAGGCTCTGCTTCTAACTTGGGCCCAAATTGTAAAATGGTCTTATCTATTGGCGATTTCGTTCCAATTCACATTCCAATTAATATTCGGCATGCTAATTACATTGCCGGTTGCCAAATTGCATTATCTCTTATAGTTTCCGAGATATGGACTATCGATTATTTATATCTTAGGCTCTGCTTCTAACTTGGGCCCAAATTGTAAAATGGTCTTATCTATTGGCGATTTCGTTCCAATTCACATTCCAAGTAATATTCGGCATGCTAATTACATTGCCGGTTCCCAAAATGCATTATCCCTTATAGTTTTCGAGATATGGACTATCGATAATTTACACTTTAGGCTCTGCTTCTAACTTGGGCCCAAATTGTAAAATGGTCTTATCTATTGGCGATTTCGTTCCAATTCACATTCCAAGTAATATTAGGCATGCTAATTACATTGCCGGTTGCCAAATTGCATTATCTCTTATAGTTTCCGAGATATGGACTATCGATAATTTACACCTTAGGCTCTGCTTCTAACTTGGGCCCAAATTGTAAAATGGTCTTATCTATTGGCGATTTCGTTCCAATTCACATTCCAAGTAATATTCGGCATGCTAATTACATTGCCGGTTGCCAAATTGCATTATCTCTTATAGTTTCCGAGATATGGACTATCGATAATTTACACCTTAGGCTCTGCTTCTAACTTGGGCCCAAATTGTAAAATCGTCTTATCTATTGGCGATTTCGTTCCAATTCACTTTCCAAGTAATATTCGGCATGCTAATTACATTGCCGGTTGCCAAATTGCATTATCTCTTATAGTTTCCGAGATATGGACTATCGATAATTTACACCTTAGGCTCTGCTTCTAAGTTGGGCCCAAATTGTAAAATGGTCTTATCTATTGGCGATTTCGTTCCAATTCACATTCCAAGTAATATTCGGCATGCTAATTACATTGCCGGTTGCCAAATTGCATTATCTCTTATAGTTTCAGAGATATGGACTATCGATAATTTACACCTTAGGCTCTGCTTCTAACTTGGGCCCAAATTGTTAAATGGTCTTATCTATTGGGGATTTCGTTCCAATTCACATTCCAAGTAATATTCGGCATGCTAATTACATTGCCGGTTGCCAAATTGCATTATCTCTTATAGTTTCCGAGATATGGACTATCGATAATTTACACCTTAGGCTCTGCTTCTAACTTGGGCCCAAATTGTAAAATGGTCTTATCTATTGGCGATTTCGTTCCAATTCACATTGCAAGTAATATTCGGCATGCTAATTACATTGCCAGTTGCCAAATTGCATTATCTCTTATAGTTTCCGAGATATGGACTATGAATAATTTACACCTTAGGCTCTGCTTCTAACTTGGGCCCAAATTGTAAAATGGTCTTATCTATTGGCGATTTCGTTCCAATTCACATTCCAAGTAATATTCGGCATGCTAATTACATTGCCGGTTGCCAAATTGCATTATCTCTTATAGTTTCCGAGATATGGACTATCGATAATTTACACCTTAGTCTCTGCTTCTAACTTGGCCCCAAATTGTAAAATGGTCTTATCTGTTGGCGATTTCGTTCCAATTCATATTCCAAGTAATATTCGGCATGCTAATTACATTGCCGGTTGCCAAATTGCATTATCTCTTATAGTTTCCGAGATATGGACTATCGATAATTTACACCTTAGGCTCTGCTTCTAACTTGGGCCCAAATTGTTAAATGGTCTTATCTATTGGCGATTTCGTTCCAATTCACATTCCAAGTAATATTCGGCATGCTAATTACATTGCCGGTTGCCAAATTGCATTATCTCTTATAGTTTCCGAGATATGGACTATCGATAATTTACACCTTAGGCTCTGCTTCTAACTTGGGCCCAAATTGTAAAATGGTCTTATCTATTGGCGATTTCGTTCCAATTCACATTCCAAGTAATATTCGGCATGCTAATTACATTGCCAGTTGCCAAATTGCATTATCTCTTATAGTTTCCGAGATATGGACTATGAATAATTTACACCTTAGGCTCTGCTTCTAACTTGGGCCCAAATTGTAAAATGGTCTTATCTATTGGCGATTTCGTTCCAATTCACATTCCAAGTAATATTCGGCATGCTAATTACATTGCCGGTTGCCAAATTGCATTATCTCTTATAGTTTCCGAGATATGGACTATCGATAATTTACACCTTAGGCTCTGCTTCTAACTTGGGCCCAAATTGTAAAATGGTCTTATCTATTGCCGATTTCGTTCCAATTCACATTCCAAGTAATATTCGGCATGCTAATTACATTGCCGGTTGCCAAATTGCATTATCTCTTATAGTTTCCGAGATATGGACTATCGATAATTTACACCTTAGGCTCTGCTTCTAACTTGGGCCCAAATTGTAAAATGGTCTTATCTATTGGCGATTTCATTCCAATTCACATTCCAAGTAATATTCGGCATGCTAATTACATTGCCGGTTGCCAAATTGCATTATCTCTTATAGTTTCCGAGATATGGACTATCGATAATTTACACCTTAGGCTCTGCTTCTAACTTGGGCCCAAATTGTAAAATGGTCTTATCTATTGGCGATTTCGTTCCAATTCACATTCCAAGTAATATTCGGCATGCTAATTACATTGCCGGTTGCCAAATTGCATTATCTCTTGTAGTTTCCGAGATATGGACTATCGATAATTTACACCTTAGGCTCTGCTTCTAACTTGGGCCCAAATTGTAAAATGGTCTTATCTATTGGCGATTTCGTTCCAATTCACATTCCAAGTAATATTCGGCGTGCTAATTACATTGCCGGTTGCCAAATTGCATTATCTCTTGTAGTTTCCGAGATATGGACTATCGATAATTTACACCTTAGGCTCTGCTTCTAACTTGGGCCCAAATTGTAAAATGGTCTTATCTATTGGCGATTTCGTTCCAATTCACATTCCAAGTAATATTCGGTATGCTAATTACATTGCCTGTTGCCAAATTGCATTATCTCTTGTAGTTTCCGAGATATGGACTATCGATAATTTACACCTTAGGCTCTGCTTCTAACTTGGGCCCAAATTGTAAAATGGTCTTATCTATTGGCGATTTCGTTCCAATTCACATTCCAAGTAATATTCGGCATGCTAATTACATTGCCGGTTGCCAAATTGCATTATCTCTTGTAGTTTCCGAGATATGGACTATCGATAATTTACACCTTAGGCTCTGCTTCTAACTTGGGCCCAAATTGTAAAATGGTCTTATCTATTGGCGATTTCGTTCCAATTCACATTCCAAGTAATATTCGGCATGCTAATTACATTGCCGGTTGCCAAATTGCATTATCTCTTGTAGTTTCCGAGATATGGACTATCGATAATTTACACCTTAGGCTCTGCTTCTAACTTGGGCCCAAATTGTAAAATGGTCTTATCTATTGGCGATTTCGTTGCAATTCCCATTCCAAGTAATATTCGGCATGCTAATTACATTGCCGGTTGCGAAATTGCATTATCTCTTATAGTTTCCGAGATATGGACTATCGATAATTTACACCTTAGTCTCCACTTCTAACTTGGGCCCAAATTGTAAAATGGTCTTATCTATTCGCGATTTCGTTCCAATTCACATTCCAAGTAATATTCGGCATGCTAATTACATTGCCGGTTGTCAAATTGCATTATCTCTTTTAGTTTCCGAGATATGGACTATCGATAATATACACCTTAGGCTCTGCTTCCAACTTGGGCCCAAATTGTAAAATGGTCTTATCTATTGGCGATTTCGTTCCAATTCACATTCCAAGTAATATTCGGCATGCTAATTACATTGCCGGTTGCCAAATTGCATTATCTCTTATAGTTTCCGAGATATGGACTATCGATAATTTACACCTTAGGCTCTGCTTCTAACTTGGGCCCAAATTGTAAAATGGTCTTATCTATTGCCGATTTCGTTCCAATTCACATTCCAAGTAATATTCGGCATGCTAATTACATTGCCGGTTGCCAAATTGCATTATCTCTTATAGTTTCCGAGATATGGACTATCGATAATTTACACCTTAGGCTCTGCTTCTAACTTGGGCCCAAATTGTAAAATGGTCTTATCTATTGGCGATTTCATTCCAATTCACATTCCAAGTAATATTCGGCATGCTAATTACATTGCCGGTTGCCAAATTGCATTATCTCTTATAGTTTCCGAGATATGGACTATCGATAATTTACACCTTAGGCTCTGCTTCTAACTTGGGCCCAAATTGTAAAATGGTCTTATCTATTGGCGATTTCGTTCCAATTCACATTCCAAGTAATATTCGGCATGCTAATTACATTGCCGGTTGCCAAATTGCATTATCTCTTGTAGTTTCCGAGATACGGACTATCGATAATTTACACCTTAGGCTCTGCTTCTAACTTGGGCCCAAATTGTAAAATGGTCTTATCTATTGGCGATTTCGTTCCAATTCACATTCCAAGTAATATTCGGCGTGCTAATTACATTGCCGGTTGCCAAATTGCATTATCTCTTGTAGTTTCCGAGATATGGACTATCGATAATTTACACCTTAGGCTCTGCTTCTAACTTGGGCCCAAATTGTAAAATGGTCTTATCTATTGGCGATTTCGTTCCAATTCACATTCCAAGTAATATTCGGCATGCTAATTACATTGCCTGTTGCCAAATTGCATTATCTCTTGTAGTTTCCGAGATATGGACTATCGATAATTTACACCTTAGGCTCTGCTTCTAACTTGGGCCCAAATTGTAAAATGGTCTTATCTATTGGCGATTTCGTTCCAATTCACATTCCAAGTAATATTCGGCATGCTAATTACATTGCCGGTTGCCAAATTGCATTATCTCTTGTAGTTTCCGAGATATGGACTATCGATAATTTACACCTTAGGCTCTGCTTCTAACTTGGGCCCAAATTGTAAAATGGTCTTATCTATTGGCGATTTCGTTCCAATTCACATTCCAAGTAATATTCGGCATGCTAATTACATTGCCGGTTGTCAAATTGCATTATCTCTTGTAGTTTCCGAGATATGGACTATCGATAATTTACACCTTAGGCTCTGCTTCTAACTTGGGCCCAAATTGTAAAATGGTCTTATCTATTGGCGATTTCGTTGCAATTCCCATTCCAAGTAATATTCGGCATGCTAATTACATTGCCGGTTGCCAAATTGCATTATCTCTTATAGTTTCCGAGATATGGACTATCGATAATTTACACCTTAGTCTCTGCTTCTAACTTGGGCCCAAATTGTAAAATGGTCTTATCTGTTGGCGATTTCGTTCCAATTCATATTCCAAGTAATATTCGGCATGCTAATTACATTGCCGGTTGCCAAATTGCATTATCTCTTATAGTTTCCGAGATATGGACTATCGATAATTTACACCTTATGCTCTGCTTCTAACTTGGGCCCAAATTGTAAAATCGTCTTATCTATTGGCGATTTCGTTCCAATTCACATTCCAAGTAATATTCGGCATGCTAATTACATTGCCGGTTGCCAAATTGCATTATCTCTTGTAGTTTCCGAGATATGGACTATCGATAATTTACACCTTAGGCTCTGCTTCTAACTTGGGCCCAAATTGTAAAATGGTCTTATCTATTGGCGATTTCGTTGCAATTCCCATTCCAAGTAATATTCGGCATGCTAATTACATTGCCGGTTGCCAAATTGCATTATCTCTTATAGTTTCCGAGATATGGACTATCGATAATTTACACCTTAGTCTCTGCTTCTAACTTGGGCCCAAATTGTAAAATGGTCTTATCTGTTGGCGATTTCGTTCCAATTCATATTCCAAGTAATATTCGGCATGCTAATTACATTGCCGGTTGCCAAATTGCATTATCTCTTATAGTTTCCGAGATATGGACTATCGATAATTTACACCTTATGCTCTGCTTCTAACTTGGGCCCAAATTGTAAAATCGTCTTATCTATTGGCGATTTCGTTCCAATTCACATTCCACGTAATATTCGGCATGCTAATTACATTGCCGGTTGCCAAATTGCATTATCTCTTATAGTTTCCGAGATATGGACTATCGATAATTTACACCTTAGGCTCTGCTTCTAACTTGGGCCCAAATTGTAAAATGGTCTTATCTATTGGCGATTTCGTTCCAATTCACATTCCAAGTAGTATTCGGCATGCTAATTACATTGCCGGTTGCCAAATTGCATTATCTCTTATAGTTTCCGAGATATGGACTATGGATAATTTACACCTTAGGCTCTGCTTCTAACTTGGGCCCAAATTGTAAATTGGTCTTATCTATTGGCGATTTCGTTCCAATTCACATTCCAAGTAATATTCGGCATGCTAATTACATTGCCGGTTGCCAAATTGCATTACCTCTTATAGTTTCCGAGATATGGACTATCGATAATTTACACCTTAGGCTCTGCTTCTAACTTGGGCCCAAATTGTAAAATGGTCTTATCTATTGGCGATTTCGTTCCAATTCACTTTCCAAGTAATATTCGGCATGCTAATTACATTGCCGGTTGCCAAATTGCATTATCTCTTATAGTCTCCGAGATATGGACTATCGATAATTTACACCTTAGGCTCTGCTTCTAACTTGGGCCCAAATTGTAAAATGGTCTTATCTATTGGCGATTTCGTTCCAATTCACATTCCAAGTAGTATTCGGCATGCTAATTACATTGCCGGTTGCCAAATTGCATTATCTCTTATAGTTTCCGAGATATGGACTATCGATAATTTACACCTTAGGCTCTGCTTCTAACTTGGGCCCAAATTGTAAAATGGTCTTGTCTATTGGCGATTTCGTTCCAATTCACATTCCAAGTAATATTCGGCATGCTAATTACATTGCCAGTTGCCAAATTGCATTATCTCTTATAGTTTCCGAGATATGGGCTATCGATAATTTACACCTTAGGCTCTGCTTCTAACTTGGGCCCAAATTGTAAAATGGTCTTATCTATTGGCGATTTCGTTCCAATTCACATTCCAAGTAATATTCGGCATGCTAATTACATTGCCAGTTGCCAAATTGCATTATCTCTTATAGTTTCCGAGATATGGACTATGAATAATTTACACCTTAGGCTCTGCTTCTAACTTGGGCCCAAATTGTAAAATGGTCTTATCTATTGGCGATTTCGTTCCAATTCACATTCCAAGTAATATTCGGCATGCTAATTACATTGCCGGTTGCCAAATTGCATTATCTCTTATAGTTTCCGAGATATATATTATCGATAATTTACACCTTAGGCTCTGCTTCTAACTTGGGCCCAAATTGTTAAATGGTCTTATCTATTGGCGATTTCGTTCCAATTCACATTCCAAGTAATATTCGGCATGCTAATTACATTGCCGGTTGCCAAATTGCATTATCTCTTATAGTTTCCGAGATATGGACTATCGATAATTTACACCTTAGGCTCTGCTTCTAACTTGGGCCCAAATTGTAAAATGGTCTTATCTATTGGCGATTTCGTTCCAATTCACATTCCAAGTAATATTCGGCATGCTAATTACATTGCCAGTTGCCAAATTGCATTATCTCTTATAGTTTCCGAGATATGGACTATGAATAATTTACACCTTAGGCTCTGCTTCTAACTTGGGCCCAAATTGTAAAATGGTCTAATCTATTGGCGATTTCGTTCCAATTCACATTCCAAGTAATATTCGGCATGCTAATTACATTGCCGGTTGCCAAATTGCATTATCTCTTATAGTTTCCGAGATATGGACTATCGATAATTTACACCTTAGTCTCTGCTTCTAACTTGGCCCCAAATTGTAAAATGGTCTTATCTGTTGGCGATTTCGTTCCAATTCATATTCCAAGTAATATTCGGCATGCTAATTACATTGCCGGTTGCCAAATTGCATTATCTCTTATAGTTTCCGAGATATGGACTATCGATAATTTACACCTTAGGCTCTGCTTCTAACTTGGGCCCAAATTGTTAAATGGTCTTATCTATTGGCGATTTCGTTCCAATTCACATTCCAAGTAATATTCGGCATGCTAATTACATTGCCGGTTGCCAAATTGCATTATCTCTTATAGTTTCCGAGATATGGACTATCGATAATTTACACCTTAGGCTCTGCTTCTAACTTGGGCCCAAATTGTAAAATGGTCTTATCTATTGGCGATTTCGTTCCAATTCACATTCCAAGTAATATTCGGCATGCTAATTACATTGCCGGTTGCCAAATTGCATTATCTCTTATAGTTTCCGAGATATGGACTATCGATAATTTACACCTTAGGCTCTGCTTCTAACTTGGGCCCAAATTGTAAAATGGTCTTATCTATTGGCGATTTCGTTCCAATTCACATTCCAAGTAATATTCGGCATGCTAATTACATTGCCAGTTGCCAAATTGCATTATCTCTTATAGTTTCCGAGATATGGACTATGAATAATTTACACCTTAGGCTCTGCTTCTAACTTGGGCCCAAATTGTAAAATGGTCTTATCTATTGGCGATTTCGTTCCAATTCACATTCCAAGTAATATTCGGCATGCTAATTACATTGCCGGTTGCCAAATTGCATTATCTCTTATAGTTTCCGAGATATGGACTATCGATAATTTACACCTTAGTCTCTGCTTCTAACTTGGGCCCAAATTGTAAAATGGTCTTATCTATTGGCGATTTCGTTCCAATTCACATTCCAAGTAATATTCGGCATGCTAATTACATTGCCGGTTGCCAAATTGCATTATCTCTTATAGTTACCGAGATATGGACTATCGATAATTTACACCTTAGGCTCTGCTTCTAACTTGGGCCCAAATTGTAAAATGGTCTTATCTATTGGCGATTTCGTTCCAATTCACATTCCAAGTAATATTCGGCATGCTAATTACATTGCCGGTTGCCAAATTGCATTATCTCTTATAGTTTCCGAGATATGGACTATCGATAATTTACACCTTAGTCTCTGCTTCTAACTTGGGCCCAAATTGTAAAATGGTCTTATCTATTGGCGATTTCGTTCCAATTCACATTCCAAGTAATATTCGGCATGCTAATTACATTGCCGGTTGCCAAATTGCATTATCTCTTATAGTTTCCGAGATATGGACTATCGATAATTTACACCTTATGCTCTGCTTCTAACTTGGGCCCAAATTGTAAAATCGTCTTATCTATTGGCGATTTCGTTCCAATTCACATTCCAAGTAATATTCGGCATGCTAATTACATTGCCGGTTGCCAAATTGCATTATCTCTTGTAGTTTCCGAGATATGGACTATCGATAATTTACACCTTAGGCTCTGCTTCTAACTTGGGCCCAAATTGTAAAATGGTCTTATCTATTGGCGATTTCGTTGCAATTCCCATTCCAAGTAATATTCGGCATGCTAATTACATTGCCGGTTGCCAAATTGCATTATCTCTTATAGTTTCCGAGATATGGACTATCGATAATTTACACCTTAGTCTCTGCTTCTAACTTGGGCCCAAATTGTAAAATGGTCTTATCTGTTGGCGATTTCGTTCCAATTCATATTCCAAGTAATATTCGGCATGCTAATTACATTGCCGGTTGCCAAATTGCATTATCTCTTATAGTTTCCGAGATATGGACTATCGATAATTTACACCTTATGCTCTGCTTCTAACTTGGGCCCAAATTGTAAAATCGTCTTATCTATTGGCGATTTCGTTCCAATTCACATTCCACGTAATATTCGGCATGCTAATTACATTGCCGGTTGCCAAATTGCATTATCTCTTATAGTTTCCGAGATATGGACTATCGATAATTTACACCTTAGGCTCTGCTTCTAACTTGGGCCCAAATTGTAAAATGGTCTTATCTATTGGCGATTTCGTTCCAATTCACATTCCAAGTAGTATTCGGCATGCTAATTACATTGCCGGTTGCCAAATTGCATTATCTCTTATAGTTTCCGAGATATGGACTATGGATAATTTACACCTTAGGCTCTGCTTCTAACTTGGGCCCAAATTGTAAATTGGTCTTATCTATTGGCGATTTCGTTCCAATTCACATTCCAAGTAATATTCGGCATGCTAATTACATTGCCGGTTGCCAAATTGCATTACCTCTTATAGTTTCCGAGATATGGACTATCGATAATTTACACCTTAGGCTCTGCTTCTAACTTGGGCCCAAATTGTAAAATGGTCTTATCTATTGGCGATTTCGTTCCAATTCACTTTCCAAGTAATATTCGGCATGCTAATTACATTGCCGGTTGCCAAATTGCATTATCTCTTATAGTCTCCGAGATATGGACTATCGATAATTTACACCTTAGGCTCTGCTTCTAACTTGGGCCCAAATTGTAAAATGGTCTTATCTATTGGCGATTTCGTTCCAATTCACATTCCAAGTAGTATTCGGCATGCTAATTACATTGCCGGTTGCCAAATTGCATTATCTCTTATAGTTTCCGAGATATGGACTATCGATAATTTACACCTTAGGCTCTGCTTCTAACTTGGGCCCAAATTGTAAAATGGTCTTGTCTATTGGCGATTTCGTTCCAATTCACATTCCAAGTAATATTCGGCATGCTAATTACATTGCCAGTTGCCAAATTGCATTATCTCTTATAGTTTCCGAGATATGGGCTATCGATAATTTACACCTTAGGCTCTGCTTCTAACTTGGGCCCAAATTGTAAAATGGTCTTATCTATTGGCGATTTCGTTCCAATTCACATTCCAAGTAATATTCGGCATGCTAATTACATTGCCAGTTGCCAAATTGCATTATCTCTTATAGTTTCCGAGATATGGACTATGAATAATTTACACCTTAGGCTCTGCTTCTAACTTGGGCCCAAATTGTAAAATGGTCTTATCTATTGGCGATTTCGTTCCAATTCACATTCCAAGTAATATTCGGCATGCTAATTACATTGCCGGTTGCCAAATTGCATTATCTCTTATAGTTTCCGAGATATATATTATCGATAATTTACACCTTAGGCTCTGCTTCTAACTTGGGCCCAAATTGTTAAATGGTCTTATCTATTGGCGATTTCGTTCCAATTCACATTCCAAGTAATATTCGGCATGCTAATTACATTGCCGGTTGCCAAATTGCATTATCTCTTATAGTTTCCGAGATATGGACTATCGATAATTTACACCTTAGGCTCTGCTTCTAACTTGGGCCCAAATTGTAAAATGGTCTTATCTATTGGCGATTTCGTTCCAATTCACATTCCAAGTAATATTCGGCATGCTAATTACATTGCCAGTTGCCAAATTGCATTATCTCTTATAGTTTCCGAGATATGGACTATGAATAATTTACACCTTAGGCTCTGCTTCTAACTTGGGCCCAAATTGTAAAATGGTCTAATCTATTGGCGATTTCGTTCCAATTCACATTCCAAGTAATATTCGGCATGCTAATTACATTGCCGGTTGCCAAATTGCATTATCTCTTATAGTTTCCGAGATATGGACTATCGATAATTTACACCTTAGTCTCTGCTTCTAACTTGGCCCCAAATTGTAAAATGGTCTTATCTGTTGGCGATTTCGTTCCAATTCATATTCCAAGTAATATTCGGCATGCTAATTACATTGCCGGTTGCCAAATTGCATTATCTCTTATAGTTTCCGAGATATGGACTATCGATAATTTACACCTTAGGCTCTGCTTCTAACTTGGGCCCAAATTGTTAAATGGTCTTATCTATTGGCGATTTCGTTCCAATTCACATTCCAAGTAATATTCGGCATGCTAATTACATTGCCGGTTGCCAAATTGCATTATCTCTTATAGTTTCCGAGATATGGACTATCGATAATTTACACCTTAGGCTCTGCTTCTAACTTGGGCCCAAATTGTAAAATGGTCTTATCTATTGGCGATTTCGTTCCAATTCACATTCCAAGTAATATTCGGCATGCTAATTACATTGCCGGTTGCCAAATTGCATTATCTCTTATAGTTTCCGAGATATGGACTATCGATAATTTACACCTTAGGCTCTGCTTCTAACTTGGGCCCAAATTGTAAAATGGTCTTATCTATTGGCGATTTCGTTCCAATTCACATTCCAAGTAATATTCGGCATGCTAATTACATTGCCAGTTGCCAAATTGCATTATCTCTTATAGTTTCCGAGATATGGACTATGAATAATTTACACCTTAGGCTCTGCTTCTAACTTGGGCCCAAATTGTAAAATGGTCTTATCTATTGGCGATTTCGTTCCAATTCACATTCCAAGTAATATTCGGCATGCTAATTACATTGCCGGTTGCCAAATTGCATTATCTCTTATAGTTTCCGAGATATGGACTATCGATAATTTACACCTTAGTCTCTGCTTCTAACTTGGGCCCAAATTGTAAAATGGTCTTATCTATTGGCGATTTCGTTCCAATTCACATTCCAAGTAATATTCGGCATGCTAATTACATTGCCGGTTGCCAAATTGCATTATCTCTTATAGTTTCCGAGATATGGACTATCGATAATTTACACCTTAGGCTCTGCTTCTAACTTGGGCCCAAATTGTAAAATGGTCTTATCTATTGGCGATTTCGTTCCAATTCACATTCCAAGTAATATTCGGCATGCTAATTACATTGCCGGTTGCCAAATTGCATTATCTCTTATAGTTTCCGAGATATGGACTATCGATAATTTACACCTTAGGCTCTGCTTCTAACTTGGGCCCAAATTGTAAAATCGTCTTATCTATTGGCGATTTCGTTCCAATTCACTTTCCAAGTAATATTCGGCATGCTAATTACATTGCCGGTTGCCAAATTGCATTATCTCTTATAGTTTCCGAGATATGGACTATCGATAATTTACACCTTAGGCTCTGCTTCTAAGTTGGGCCCAAATTGTAAAATGGTCTTATCTATTGGCGATTTCGTTCCAATTCACATTCCAAGTAATATTCGGCATGCTAATTACATTGCCGGTTGCCAAATTGCATTATCTCTTATAGTTTCAGAGATATGGACTATCGATAATTTACACCTTAGGCTCTGCTTCTAACTTGGGCCCAAATTGTTAAATGGTCTTATCTATTGGCGATTTCGTTCCAATTCACATTCCAAGTAATATTCGGCATGCTAATTACATTGCCGGTTGCCAAATTGCATTATCTCTTATAGTTTCCGAGATATGGACTATCGATAATTTACACCTTAGGCTCTGCTTCTAACTTGGGCCCAAATTGTAAAATGGTCTTATCTATTGGCGATTTCGTTCCAATTCACATTGCAAGTAATATTCGGCATGCTAATTACATTGCCAGTTGCCAAATTGCATTATCTCTTATAGTTTCCGAGATATGGACTATGAATAATTTACACCTTAGGCTCTGCTTCTAACTTGGGCCCAAATTGTAAAATGGTCTTATCTATTGGCGATTTCGTTCCAATTCACATTCCAAGTAATATTCGGCATGCTAATTACATTGCCGGTTGCCAAATTGCATTATCTCTTATAGTTTCCGAGATATGGACTATCGATAATTTACACCTTAGTCTCTGCTTCTAACTTGGCCCCAAATTGTAAAATGGTCTTATCTGTTGGCGATTTCGTTCCAATTCATATTCCAAGTAATATTCGGCATGCTAATTACATTGCCGGTTGCCAAATTGCATTATCTCTTATAGTTTCCGAGATATGGACTATCGATAATTTACACCTTAGGCTCTGCTTCTAACTTGGGCCCAAATTGTTAAATGGTCTTATCTATTGGCGATTTCGTTCCAATTCACATTCCAAGTAATATTCGGCATGCTAATTACATTGCCGGTTGCCAAATTGCATTATCTCTTATAGTTTCCGAGATATGGACTATCGATAATTTACACCTTAGGCTCTGCTTCTAACTTGGGCCCAAATTGTAAAATGGTCTTATCTATTGGCGATTTCGTTCCAATTCACATTCCAAGTAATATTCGGCATGCTAATTACATTGCCAGTTGCCAAATTGCATTATCTCTTATAGTTTCCGAGATATGGACTATGAATAATTTACACCTTAGGCTCTGCTTCTAACTTGGGCCCAAATTGTAAAATGGTCTTATCTATTGGCGATTTCGTTCCAATTCACATTCCAAGTAATATTCGGCATGCTAATTACATTGCCGGTTGCCAAATTGCATTATCTCTTATAGTTTCCGAGATATGGACTATCGATAATTTACACCTTAGGCTCTGCTTCTAACTTGGGCCCAAATTGTAAAATGGTCTTATCTATTGCCGATTTCGTTCCAATTCACATTCCAAGTAATATTCGGCATGCTAATTACATTGCCGGTTGCCAAATTGCATTATCTCTTATAGTTTCCGAGATATGGACTATCGATAATTTACACCTTAGGCTCTGCTTCTAACTTGGGCCCAAATTGTAAAATGGTCTTATCTATTGGCGATTTCATTCCAATTCACATTCCAAGTAATATTCGGCATGCTAATTACATTGCCGGTTGCCAAATTGCATTATCTCTTATAGTTTCCGAGATATGGACTATCGATAATTTACACCTTAGGCTCTGCTTCTAACTTGGGCCCAAATTGTAAAATGGTCTTATCTATTGGCGATTTCGTTCCAATTCACATTCCAAGTAATATTCGGCATGCTAATTACATTGCCGGTTGCCAAATTGCATTATCTCTTGTAGTTTCCGAGATATGGACTATCGATAATTTACACCTTAGGCTCTGCTTCTAACTTGGGCCCAAATTGTAAAATGGTCTTATCTATTGGCGATTTCGTTCCAATTCACATTCCAAGTAATATTCGGCGTGCTAATTACATTGCCGGTTGCCAAATTGCATTATCTCTTGTAGTTTCCGAGATATGGACTATCGATAATTTACACCTTAGGCTCTGCTTCTAACTTGGGCCCAAATTGTAAAATGGTCTTATCTATTGGCGATTTCGTTCCAATTCACATTCCAAGTAATATTCGGCATGCTAATTACATTGCCTGTTGCCAAATTGCATTATCTCTTGTAGTTTCCGAGATATGGACTATCGATAATTTACACCTTAGGCTCTGCTTCTAACTTGGGCCCAAATTGTAAAATGGTCTTATCTATTGGCGATTTCGTTCCAATTCACATTCCAAGTAATATTCGGCATGCTAATTACATTGCCGGTTGCCAAATTGCATTATCTCTTGTAGTTTCCGAGATATGGACTATCGATAATTTACACCTTAGGCTCTGCTTCTAACTTGGGCCCAAATTGTAAAATGGTCTTATCTATTGGCGATTTCGTTCCAATTCACATTCCAAGTAATATTCGGCATGCTAATTACATTGCCGGTTGCCAAATTGCATTATCTCTTGTAGTTTCCGAGATATGGACTATCGATAATTTACACCTTAGGCTCTGCTTCTAACTTGGGCCCAAATTGTAAAATGGTCTTATCTATTGGCGATTTCGTTGCAATTCCCGTTCCAAGTAATATTCGGCATGCTAATTACATTGCCGGTTGCGAAATTGCATTATCTCTTATAGTTTCCGAGATATGGACTATCGATAATTTACACCTTAGTCTCTACTTCTAACTTGGGCCCAAATTGTAAAATGGTCTTATCTATTCGCGATTTCGTTCCAATTCACATTCCAAGTAATATTCGGCATGCTAATTACATTGCCGGTTGTCAAATTGCATTATCTCTTTTAGTTTCCGAGATATGGACTATCGATAATATACACCTTAGGCTCTGCTTCCAACTTGGGCCCAAATTGTAAAATGGTCTTATCTATTGGCGATTTCGTTCCAATTCACATTCCAAGTAATATTCGGCATGCTAATTACATTGCCGGTTGCCAAATTGCATTATCTCTTATAGTTTCCGAGATATGGACTATCGATAATTTACACCTTAGGCTCTGCTTCTAACTTGGGCCCAAATTGTAAAATGGTCTTATCTATTGCCGATTTCGTTCCAATTCACATTCCAAGTAATATTCGGCATGCTAATTACATTGCCGGTTGCCAAATTGCATTATCTCTTATAGTTTCCGAGATATGGACTATCGATAATTTACACCTTAGGCTCTGCTTCTAACTTGGGCCCAAATTGTAAAATGGTCTTATCTATTGGCGATTTCATTCCAATTCACATTCCAAGTAATATTCGGCATGCTAATTACATTGCCGGTTGCCAAATTGCATTATCTCTTATAGTTTCCGAGATATGGACTATCGATAATTTACACCTTAGGCTCTGCTTCTAACTTGGGCCCAAATTGTAAAATGGTCTTATCTATTGGCGATTTCGTTCCAATTCACATTCCAAGTAATATTCGGCATGCTAATTACATTGCCGGTTGCCAAATTGCATTATCTCTTGTAGTTTCCGAGATACGGACTATCGATAATTTACACCTTAGGCTCTGCTTCTAACTTGGGCCCAAATTGTAAAATGGTCTTATCTATTGGCGATTTCGTTCCAATTCACATTCCAAGTAATATTCGGCGTGCTAATTACATTGCCGGTTGCCAAATTGCATTATCTCTTGTAGTTTCCGAGATATGGACTATCGATAATTTACACCTTAGGCTCTGCTTCTAACTTGGGCCCAAATTGTAAAATGGTCTTATCTATTGGCGATTTCGTTCCAATTCACATTCCAAGTAATATTCGGCATGCTAATTACATTGCCTGTTGCCAAATTGCATTATCTCTTGTAGTTTCCGAGATATGGACTATCGATAATTTACACCTTAGGCTCTGCTTCTAACTTGGGCCCAAATTGTAAAATGGTCTTATCTATTGGCGATTTCGTTCCAATTCACATTCCAAGTAATATTCGGCATGCTAATTACATTGCCGGTTGCCAAATTGCATTATCTCTTGTAGTTTCCGAGATATGGACTATCGATAATTTACACCTTAGGCTCTGCTTCTAACTTGGGCCCAAATTGTAAAATGGTCTTATCTATTGGCGATTTCGTTCCAATTCACATTCCAAGTAATATTCGGCATGCTAATTACATTGCCGGTTGTCAAATTGCATTATCTCTTGTAGTTTCCGAGATATGGACTATCGATAATTTACACCTTAGGCTCTGCTTCTAACTTGGGCCCAAATTGTAAAATGGTCTTATCTATTGGCGATTTCGTTGCAATTCCCATTCCAAGTAATATTCGGCATGCTAATTACATTGCCGGTTGCCAAATTGCATTATCTCTTATAGTTTCCGAGATATGGACTATCGATAATTTACACCTTAGTCTCTGCTTCTAACTTGGGCCCAAATTGTAAAATGGTCTTATCTGTTGGCGATTTCGTTCCAATTCATATTCCAAGTAATATTCGGCATGCTAATTACATTGCCGGTTGCCAAATTGCATTATCTCTTATAGTTTCCGAGATATGGACTATCGATAATTTACACCTTATGCTCTGCTTCTAACTTGGGCCCAAATTGTAAAATCGTCTTATCTATTGGCGATTTCGTTCCAATTCACATTCCAAGTAATATTCGGCATGCTAATTACATTGCCGGTTGCCAAATTGCATTATCTCTTATAGTTTCCGAGATATGGACTATCGATAATTTACACCTTAGGCTCTGCTTCTAACTTGGGCCCAAATTGTAAAATGGTCTTATCTATTGGCGATTTCGTTCCAATTCACATTCCAAGTAGTATTCGGCATGCTAATTACATTGCCGGTTGCCAAATTGCATTATCTCTTATAGTTTCCGAGATATGGACTATGGATAATTTACACCTTAGGCTCTGCTTCTAACTTGGGCCCAAATTGTAAATTGGTCTTATCTATTGGCGATTTCGTTCCAATTCACATTCCAAGTAATATTCGGCATGCTAATTACATTGCCGGTTGCCAAATTGCATTACCTCTTATAGTTTCCGAGATATGGACTATCGATAATTTACACCTTAGGCTCTGCTTCTAACTTGGGCCCAAATTGTAAAATGGTCTTATCTATTGGCGATTTCGTTCCAATTCACTTTCCAAGTAATATTCGGCATGCTAATTACATTGCCGGTTGCCAAATTGCATTATCTCTTATAGTCTCCGAGATATGGACTATCGATAATTTACACCTTAGGCTCTGCTTCTAACTTGGGCCCAAATTGTAAAATGGTCTTATCTATTGGCGATTTCGTTCCAATTCACATTCCAAGTAGTATTCGGCATGCTAATTACATTGCCGGTTGCCAAATTGCATTATCTCTTATAGTTTCCGAGATATGGACTATCGATAATTTACACCTTAGGCTCTGCTTCTAACTTGGGCCCAAATTGTAAAATGGTCTTGTCTATTGGCGATTTCGTTCCAATTCACATTCCAAGTAATATTCGGCATGCTAATTACATTGCCAGTTGCCAAATTGCATTATCTCTTATAGTTTCCGAGATATGGGCTATCGATAATTTACACCTTAGGCTCTGCTTCTAACTTGGGCCCAAATTGTAAAATGGTCTTATCTATTGGCGATTTCGTTCCAATTCACATTCCAAGTAATATTCGGCATGCTAATTACATTGCCAGTTGCCAAATTGCATTATCTCTTATAGTTTCCGAGATATGGACTATGAATAATTTACACCTTAGGCTCTGCTTCTAACTTGGGCCCAAATTGTAAAATGGTCTTATCTATTGGCGATTTCGTTCCAATTCACATTCCAAGTAATATTCGGCATGCTAATTACATTGCCGGTTGCCAAATTGCATTATCTCTTATAGTTTCCGAGATATATACTATCGATAATTTACACCTTAGGCTCTGCTTCTAACTTGGGCCCAAATTGTTAAATGGTCTTATCTATTGGCGATTTCGTTCCAATTCACATTCCAAGTAATATTCGGCATGCTAATTACATTGCCGGTTGCCAAATTGCATTATCTCTTATAGTCTCCGAGATATGGACTATCGATAATTTACACCTTAGGCTCTGCTTCTAACTTGGGCCCAAATTGTAAAATGGTCTTATCTATTGGCGATTTCGTTCCAATTCACATTCCAAGTAGTATTCGGCATGCTAATTACATTGCCGGTTGCCAAATTGCATTATCTCTTATAGTTTCCGAGATATGGACTATCGATAATTTACACCTTAGGCTCTGCTTCTAACTTGGGCCCAAATTGTAAAATGGTCTTGTCTATTGGCGATTTCGTTCCAATTCACATTCCAAGTAATATTCGGCATGCTAATTACATTGCCAGTTGCCAAATTGCATTATCTCTTATAGTTTCCGAGATATGGGCTATCGATAATTTACACCTTAGGCTCTGCTTCTAACTTGGGCCCAAATTGTAAAATGGTCTTATCTATTGGCGATTTCGTTCCAATTCACATTCCAAGTAATATTCGGCATGCTAATTACATTGCCAGTTGCCAAATTGCATTATCTCTTATAGTTTCCGAGATATGGACTATGAATAATTTACACCTTAGGCTCTGCTTCTAACTTGGGCCCAAATTGTAAAATGGTCTTATCTATTGGCGATTTCGTTCCAATTCACATTCCAAGTAATATTCGGCATGCTAATTACATTGCCGGTTGCCAAATTGCATTATCTCTTATAGTTTCCGAGATATATACTATCGATAATTTACACCTTAGGCTCTGCTTCTAACTTGGGCCCAAATTGTTAAATGGTCTTATCTATTGGCGATTTCGTTCCAATTCACATTCCAAGTAATATTCGGCATGCTAATTACATTGCCAGTTGCCAAATTGCATTATCTCTTATAGTTTCCGAGATATGGACTATGAATAATTTACACCTTAGGCTCTGCTTCTAACTTGGGCCCAAATTGTAAAATGGTCTTATCTATTGGCGATTTCGTTCCAATTCACATTCCAAGTAATATTCGGCATGCTAATTACATTGCCGGTTGCCAAATTGCATTATCTCTTATAGTTTCCGAGATATGGACTATCGATAATTTACACCTTAGGCTCTGCTTCTAACTTGGGCCCAAATTGTAAAATGGTCTTATCTATTGGCGATTTCGTTCCAATTCACATTCCAAGTAATATTCGGCATGCTAATTACATTGCCAGTTGCCAAATTGCATTATCTCTTATGGTTTCCGAGATATGGACTATGAATAATTTACACCTTAGGCTCTGCTTCTAACTTGGGCCCAAATTGTAAAATGGTCTAATCTATTGGCGATTTCGTTCCAATTCACATTCCAAGTAATATTCGGCATGCTAATTACATTGCCGGTTGCCAAATTGCATTATCTCTTATAGTTTCCGAGATATGGACTATCGATAATTTACACCTTAGTCTCTGCTTCTAACTTGGCCCCAAATTGTAAAATGGTCTTATCTGTTGGCGATTTCGTTCCAATTCATATTCCAAGTAATATTCGGCATGCTAATTACATTGCCGGTTGCCAAATTGCATTATCTCTTATAGTTTCCGAGATATGGACTATCGATAATTTACACCTTAGGCTCTGCTTCTAACTTGGGCCCAAATTGTTAAATGGTCTTATCTATTGGCGATTTCGTTCCAATTCACATTCCAAGTAATATTCGGCATGCTAATTACATTGCCGGTTGCCAAATTGCATTATCTCTTATAGTTTCCGAGATATGGACTATCGATAATTTACACCTTAGGCTCTGCTTCTAACTTGGGCCCAAATTGTAAAATGGTCTTATCTATTGGCGATTTCGTTCCAATTCACATTCCAAGTAATATTCGGCATGCTAATTACATTGCCGGTTGCCAAATTGCATTATCTCTTATAGTTTCCGAGATATGGACTATCGATAATTTACACCTTAGGCTCTGCTTCTAACTTGGGCCCAAATTGTAAAATGGTCTTATCTATTGGCGATTTCGTTCCAATTCACATTCCAAGTAATATTCGGCATGCTAATTACATTGCCAGTTGCCAAATTGCATTATCTCTTATAGTTTCCGAGATATGGACTATGAATAATTTACACCTTAGGCTCTGCTTCTAACTTGGGCCCAAATTGTAAAATGGTCTTATCTATTGGCGATTTCGTTCCAATTCACATTCCAAGTAATATTCGGCATGCTAATTACATTGCCGGTTGCCAAATTGCATTATCTCTTATAGTTTCCGAGATATGGACTATCGATAATTTACACCTTAGTCTCTGCTTCTAACTTGGGCCCAAATTGTAAAATGGTCTTATCTGTTGGCGATTTCGTTCCAATTCATATTCCAAGTAATATTCGGCATGCTAATTACTTTGCCGGTTGCCAAATTGCATTATCTCTTATAGTTTCCGAGATATGGACTATCGATAATTTACACCTTAGGCTCTGCTTCTAACTTGGGCCCAAATTGTAAAATGGTCTTATCTATTGGCGATTTCGTTCCAATTCACATTCCAAGTAATATTCGGCATGCTAATTACATTGCCAGTTGCCAAATTGCATTATCTCTTATATTTTCCGAGATATGGACTATGAATAATTTACACCTTAGGCTCTGCTTCTAACTTGGGCCCAAATTGTAAAATGGTCTTATCTATTCCCGATTTCGTTCCAATTCACATTCCAAGTAATATTCGGCATGCTAATTACATTGCCGGTTGCCAAATTGCATTATCTCTTATAGTTTCCTAGATATGGACTATCGATAATTTACACCTTAGGCTCTGCTTCTAACTTGGGCCCAAATTGTAAAATGGTCTTATCTATTGGCGATTTCGTTCCAATTCACATTCCAAGTAATATTCGGCATGCTAATTACATTGCCGGTTGCCAAATTGCATTATCTCTTATAGTTTCCGAGAAATGGACTATCGATAATTTACACCTTAGGCTCTGCTTCTAACTTGGGCCCAAATTGTAAAATGGTCTTATCTATTGGCGTTTTCGTTCCAATTCACATTCCAAGTAATATTCGGCATGCTAATTACATTGCCGGTTGCCAAATTGCATTATCTCTTATAGTTTCCGAGATATGGACTATCGATTATTTATATCTTAGGCTCTGCTTCTAACTTGGGCCCAAATTGTAAAATGGTCTTATCTATTGGCGATTTCGTTCCAATTCACATTCCAAGTAATATTCGGCATGCTAATTACATTGCCGGTTACCAAATTGCATTATCTCTTATAGTTTTCGAGATATGGACTATCGATAATTTACACTTTAGGCTCTGCTTCTAACTTGGGCCCAAATTGTAAAATGGTCTTATCTATTGGCGATTTCGTTCCAATTCACATTCCAAGTAATATTCGGCATGCTAATTACATTGCCGTTTGCCAAATTGCATTATCTCTTATAGTTTCCGAGATATGGACTATCGATAATTTACACCTTAGGCTCTGCTTCTAACTTGGGCCCAAATTGTAAAATGGTCTTATCTATTGGCGATTTCGTTCCAATTCACATTCCAAGTAATATTCGGCATGCTAATTACATTGCCGGTTGCCAAATTGAATTATCTCCTATAGTTTCCGAGATATGGACTATCGATAATTTACAACTTAGGCTCTGCTTCTAACTTGGGCCCAAATTGTAAAATGGTCTTACCTATTGGCGATTTCGTTCCAATTCACATTCCAAATAATAATTGGCATGCTAATTACATTGCCGGTGGCCAAGTTGCATTATCTCTTATAGTTTCCGAGATATGGACTATCGATAATTTACACCTTAGGCTCTGCTTCTAACTTGGGACCAAATTATAAAATGGTCTAATCTATTGGCGATTTCGTTCCAATTCACATTCCAAGTAATATTCGGCATGCTAATTACATTGCCGGTTGCCAAATTGCATTATCTCTTGTAGTTTCCGAGATATGGACTATCGATAATTTACCCCTTAGGCTCTGCTTCTAATTTGGGCCCAAATTGTAAAATCGCCTTATCTATTGGCGATTTCGTTCCAATTCACATTCCAAGTAATATTCGGCATGCTAATTACATTGCCGGTTGCCAAATTGCATTATCTCTTATAGTTTCCGAGATATGGACTATCGATAATTTACACCTTAGGCTCTGCTTCTAACTTGGGCCCAAATTGTAAAATGGTCTTATCTATTGGCGATTTCGCTCCAATTCACATTCCGAGTAATATTCGGCATGCTAATTACATTGCCGGTTGCCAAATTGCATTATCTCTTATAGTTTCCGAGATATGGACTATCGATTATTTATATCTTAGGCTCTGCTTCTAACTTGGGCCCAAATTGTAAAATGGTCTTATCTATTGGCGATTTCGTTCCAATTCACATTCCAAGTAATATTCGGCATGCTAATTACATTGCCGGTTGCCAAATTGCATTATCTCTTATAGTTTCCGAGATATGGACTATCGATAATTTACACCTTAGGCTCTGCTTCTAACTTGGGCCCAAATTGTAAAATGGTCTTATCTATTGGCGATTTCGTTCCAATTCACATTCCAAGTAATATTCGGCATGCTAATTACATTGCCGGTTGCCAAATTGCATTATCTCTTATAGTTTCCGAGATATGGACTATCGATAATTTACACCTTAGGCTCTGCTTCTAACTTGGGCCCAAATTGTAAAATCGTCTTATCTATTGGCGATTTCGTTCCAATTCACATTCCAAGTAATATTCGGCATGCTAATTACATTGCCGGTTGCCAAATTGCATTATCTCTTATAGTTTCCGAGATATGGACTATCGATAATTTACACCTTAGGCTCTGCTTCTAACTTGGGCCCAAATTGTAAAATGGTCTTATCTATTGGCGATTTCGTTCCAATTCACATTCCAAGTAATATTCGGCATGCTAATTACATTGCCAGTTGCCAAATTGCATTATCTCTTATAGTTTCCGAGATATGGACTATGGATAATTTACACCTTAGGCTCTGCTTCTAACTTGGGCCCAAATTGTAAAATGGTCTTATCTATTGGCGATTTCGTTCCAATTCACATTCCAAGTAATATTCGGCATGCTAATTACATTGCCGGTTGCCAAATTGCATTATCTTTTATAGTTTCCGAGATATGGACTATCGATAATTTACACCTTAGGCTCTGCTTCTAACTTGGGCCCAAATTGTAAAATGGTCTTATCTATTGGCGATTTCGTTCCAATTCACATTCCAAGTAATATTCGGCATGCTAATTACATTGCCGGTTGCCAAATTGCATTATCTCTTGTAGTTTCCGAGATATGGACTATCGATAATTTACCCCTTAGGCTCTGCTTCTAACTTGGGCCCAAATTGTAAAATCGCCTTATCTATTGGCGATTTCGTTCCAATTCACATTCCAAGTAATATTCGGCATGCTAATTACATTGCCGGTTGCCAAATTGCATTATCTCTTATAGTTTCCGAGATATGGACTATCGATAATTTACACCTTAGGCTCTGCTTCTAACTTGGGCCCAAATTGTAAAATGGTCTTATCTATTGGCGATTTCGTTCCAATTCACATTCCAAGTAATATTCGGCATGCTAATTACATTGCCGGTTGCCAAATTGCATTATCTCTTATAGTTTCCGAGATATGGACTATCGATTATTTATATCTTAGGCTCTGCTTCTAACTTGGGCCCAAATTGTAAAATGGTCTTATCTATTGGCGATTTCGTTCCAATTCACATTCCAAGTAATATTCGGCATGCTAATTACATTGCCGGTTGCCAAATTGCATTATCTCTTATAGTTTCCGAGATATGGACTATCGATAATTTACACCTTAGGCTCTGCTTCTAACTTGGGCCCAAATTGTAAAATGGTCTTATCTATTGGCGATTTCGTTCCAATTCACATTCCAAGTAATATTCGGCATGCTAATTACATTGCCGGTTGCCAAATTGCATTATCTCTTATAGTTTCCGAGATATGGACTATCGATAATTTACACCTTAGGCTCTGCTTCTAACTTGGGCCCAAATTGTAAAATGGTCTTATCTATTGGCGATTTCGTTCCAATTCACATTCCAAGTAATATTCGGCATGCTAATTACATTGCCGGTTGCCAAATTGCATTATCTCTTATAGTTTCCGAGATATGGACTATCGATTATTTATATCTTAGGCTCTGCTTCTAACTTGGGCCCAAATTGTAAAATGGTCTTATCTATTGGCGATTTCGTTCCAATTCACATTCCAAGTAATATTCGGCATGCTAATTACATTGCCGGTTCCCAAATTGCATTATCCCTTATAGTTTTCGAGATATGGACTATCGATAATTTACACTTTAGGCTCTGCTTCTAACTTGGGCCCAAATTGTAAAATGGTCTTATCTATTGGCGATTTCGTTCCAATTCACATTCCAAGTAATATTAGGCATGCTAATTACATTGCCGGTTGCCAAATTGCATTATCTCTTATAGTTTCCGAGATATGGACTATCGATAATTTACACCTTAGGCTCTGCTTCTAACTTGGGCCCAAATTGTAAAATGGTCTTATCTATTGGCGATTTCGTTCCAATTCACATTCCAAGTAATATTCGGCATGCTAATTACATTGCCGGTTGCCAAATTGCATTATCTCTTATAGTTTCCGAGATATGGACTATCGATAATTTACACCTTAGGCTCTGCTTCTAACTTGGGCCCAAATTGTAAAATCGTCTTATCTATTGGCGATTTCGTTCCAATTCACTTTCCAAGTAATATTCGGCGTGCTAATTACATTGCCGGTTGCCAAATTGCATTATCTCTTATAGTTTCCGAGATATGGACTATCGATCATTTACACCTTAGGCTCTGCTTCTAAGTTGGGCCCAAATTGTAAAATGGTCTTATCTATTGGCGATTTCGTTCCAATTCACATTCCAAGTAATATTCGGCATGCTAATTACATTGCCGGTTGCCAAATTGCATTATCTCTTATAGTTTCAGAGATATGGACTATCGATAATTTACACCTTAGGCTCTGCTTCTAACTTGGGCCCAAATTGTTAAATGGTCTTATCTATTGGCGATTTCGTTCCAATTCACATTCCAAGTAATATTCGGCATGCTAATTACATTGCCGGTTGCCAAATTGCATTATCTCTTATAGTTTCCGAGATATGGACTATCGATAATTTACACCTTAGGCTCTGCTTCTAACTTGGGCCCAAATTGTAAAATGGTCTTATCTATTGGCGATTTCGTTCCAATTCACATTCCAAGTAATATTCGGCATGCTAATTACATTGCCAGTTGCCAAATTGCATTATCTCTTATAGTTTCCGAGATATGGACTATGAATAATTTACACCTTAGGCTCTGCTTCTAACTTGGGCCCAAATTGTAAAATGGTCTTATCTATTGGCGATTTCGTTCCAATTCACATTCCAAGTAATATTCGGCATGCTAATTACATTGCCGGTTGCCAAATTGCATTATCTCTTATAGTTTCCGAGATATGGACTATCGATAATTTACACCTTAGTCTCTGCTTCTAACTTGGCCCCAAATTGTAAAAAGGTCTTATCTGTTGGCGATTTCGTTCCAATTCATATTCCAAGTAATATTCGGCATGCTAATTACATTGCCGGTTGCCAAATTGCATTATCTCTTATAGTTTCCGAGATATGGACTATCGATAATTTACACCTTAGGCTCTGCTTCTAACTTGGGCCCAAATTGTTAAATGGTCTTATCTATTGGCGATTTCGTTCCAATTCACATTCCAAGTAATATTCGGCATGCTAATTACATTGCCGGTTGCCAAATTGCATTATCTCTTATGGTTTCCGAGATATGGACTATCGATAATTTACACCTTAGGCTCTGCTTCTAACTTGGGCCCAAATTGTAAAATGGTCTTATCTATTGGCGATTTCGTTCCAATTCACATTCCAAGTAATATTCGGCATGCTAATTACATTGCCGGTTGCCAAATTGCATTATCTCTTATAGTTTCCGAGATATGGACTATCGATAATTTACACCTTAGGCTCTGCTTCTAACTTGGGCCCAAATTGTAAAATGGTCTTATCTATTGGCGATTTCGTTCCAATTCACATTCCAAGTAATATTCGGCATGCTAATTACATTGCCAGTTGCCAAATTGCATTATCTCTTATAGTTTCCGAGATATGGACTATGAATAATTTACACCTTAGGCTCTGCTTCTAACTTGGGCCCAAATTGTAAAATGGTCTTATCTATTGGCGATTTCGTTCCAATTCACATTCCAAGTAATATTCGGCATGCTAATTACATTGCCGGTTGCCAAATTGCATTATCTCTTATAGTTTCCGAGATATGGACTATCGATAATTTACACCTTAGTCTCTGCTTCTAACTTGGGCCCAAATTGTAAAATGGTCTTATCTGTTGGCGATTTCGTTCCAATTCATATTCCAAGTAATATTCGGCATGCTAATTACTTTGCCGGTTGCCAAATTGCATTATCTCTTATAGTTTCCGAGATATGGACTATCGATAATTTACACCTTAGGCTCTGCTTCTAACTTGGGCCCAAATTGTAAAATGGTCTTATCTATTGGCTATTTCGTTCCAATTCACATTCCAAGTAATATCCGGCATGCTAATTACATTGCCGGTTGCCAAATTGAATTATCTCTTATAGTTTCCGAGATATGGACTATCGATAATTTACACCTTAGGCTCTGCTTCTAACTTGGGCCCAAATTGTAAAATGGTCTTACCTATTGGCGATTTCGTTCCAATTCACATTCCAAGTAATATTCGGCATGCTAATTACATTGCCGGTTGCCAAATTGCATTATCTCTTATAGTTTCCGAGATATGGACTATCGATAATTTACACCTTAGGCTCTGCTTCTAACTTGGGCCCAAATTGTAAAATGGTCTTATCTATTGGCGTTTTCGTTCCAATTCACATTCCAAGTAATATTCGGCATGCTAATTACATTGCCGGTTGCCAAATTGCATTATCTCTTATAGTTTCCGAGATATGGACTATCGATTATTTATATCTTAGGCTCTGCTTCTAACTTGGGCCCAAATTGTAAAATGGTCTTATCTATTGGCGATTTCGTTCCAATTCACATTCCAAGTAATATTCGGCATGCTAATTACATTGCCGGTTACCAAATTGCATTATCTCTTATAGTTTTCGAGATATGGACTATCGATAATTTACACTTTAGGCTCTGCTTCTAACTTGGGCCCAAATTGTAAAATGGTCTTATCTATTGGCGATTTCGTTCCAATTCACATTCCAAGTAATATTCGGCATGCTAATTACATTGCCGGTTGCCAAATTGCATTATCTGTTATAGTTTCCGAGATATGGACTATCGATAATTTACACCTTAGGCTCTGCTTCTAACTTGGGCCCAAATTGTAAAATGGTCTTATCTATTGGCGATTTCGTTCCAATTCACATTCCAAGTAATATTCGGCATGCTAATTACATTGCCGGTTGCCAAATTGAATTATCTCCTATAGTTTCCGAGATATGGACTATCGATAATTTACACCTTTGGCTCTGCTTCTAACTTGGGCCCAAATTGTAAAATGGTCTTACCTATTGGCGATTTCGTTCCAATTCACATTCCAACTTGGGCCCAAATTGTAAAATGGTCTTATCTATTGGCGATTTCGTTCCAATTCACATTCCAAGTAATATTCGGCATGCTAATTACATTGCCGGTTGCCAAATTGCATTATCTCTTGTAGTTTCCGAGATATGGACTATCGATAATTTACCCCTTAGGCTCTGCTTCTAACTTGGGCCCAAATTGTAAAATCGCCTTATCTATTGGCGATTTCGTTCCAATTCACATTCCAAGTAATATTTGGCATGCTAATTACATTTCCGGTTGCCAAATTGCATTATCTCTTATAGTTTCCGAGATATGGACTATCGATAATTTACACCTTAGGCTCTGCTTCTAACTTGGGCCCAAATTGTAAAATGGTCTTATCTATTGGCGATTTCGTTCCAATTCACATTCCAAGTAATATTCGGCATGCTAATTACATTGCCGGTTGCCAAATTGCATTATCTCTTATAGTTTCCGAGATATGGACTATCGATTATTTATATCTTAGGCTCTGCTTCTAACTTGGGCCCAAATTGTAAAATGGTCTTATCTATTGGCGATTTCGTTCCAATTCACATTCCAAGTAATATTCGGCATGCTAATTACATTGCCGGTTGCCAAATTGCATTATCTCTTATAGTTTCCGAGATATGGACTATCGATTATTTATATCTTAGGCTCTGCTTCTAACTTGGGCCCAAATTGTAAAATGGTCTTATCTATTGGCGATTTCGTTCCAATTCACATTCCAAGTAATATTCGGCATGCTAATTACATTGCCGGTTGCCAAATTGCATTATCTCTTATGGTTTTCGAGATATGGACTATCGATAATTTACACTTTAGGCTCTGCTTCTAACTTGGGCCCAAATTGTAAAATGGTCTTATCTATTGGCGATTTTGTTCCAATTCACATTCCAAGTAATATTCGGCATGCTAATTACATTGCCGGTTGCCAAATTGCATTATCTCTTATAGTTTCCGAGATATGGACTATCGATAATTTACACCTTAGGCTCTGCTTCTAACTTGGGCCCAAATTGTAAAATGGTCTTATCTATTGGCGATTTCGTTCCAATTCACATTCCAAGTAATATTCGGCATGCTAATTACATTGCCGGTTGCCAAATTGCATTATCTCTTATAGTTTCCGAGATATGGACTATCGATAATTTACACCTTAGGCTCTGCTTCTAACTTGGGCCCAAATTGTAAAATCGTCTTATCTATTGGCGATTTCGTTCCAATTCACATTCCAAGTAATATTCGGCATGCTAATTACATTGCCGGTTGCCAAATTGCATTATCTCTTATAGTTTCCGAGATATGGACTATCGATAATTTACACCTTAGGCTCTGCTTCTAACTTGGGCCCAAATTGTAAAATGGTCTTATCTATTGGCGATTTCGTTCCAATTCACATTCCAAGTAATATTCGGCATGCTAATTACATTGCCAGTTGCCAAATTGCATTATCTCTTATAGTTTCCGAGATATGGACTATGGATAATTTACACCTTAGGCTCTGCTTCTAACTTGGGCCCAAATTGTAAAATGGTCTTATCTATTGGCGATTTCGTTCCAATTCACATTCCAAGTAATATTCGGCATGCTAATTACATTGCCGGTTGCCAAATTGCATTATCTTTTATAGTTTCCGAGATATGGACTATCGATAATTTACACCTTAGGCTCTGCTTCTAACTTGGGCCCAAATTGTAAAATGGTCTTATCTAATGGCGATTTCGTTCCAATTCACATTCCAAGTAATATTCGGCATGCTAATTACATTGCCGGTTGCCAAATTGCATTATCTCTTGTAGTTTCCGAGATATGGACTATCGATAATTTACCCCTTAGGCTCTGCTTCTAACTTGGGCCCAAATTGTAAAATCGCCTTATCTATTGGCGATTTCGTTCCAATTCACATTCCAAGTAATATTCGGCATGCTAATTACATTGCCGGTTGCCAAATTGCATTATCTCTTATAGTTTCCGAGATATGGACTATCGATAATTTACACCTTAGGCTCTGCTTCTAACTTGGGCCCAAATTGTAAAATGGTCTTATCTATTGGCGATTTCGTTCCAATTCACATTCCAAGTAATATCCGGCATGCTAATTACATTGCCGGTTGCCAAATTGAATTATCTCTTATAGTTTCCGAGATATGGACTATCGATAATTTACACCTTAGGCTCTGCTTCTAACTTGGGCCCAAATTGTAAAATGGTCTTACCTATTGGCGATTTCGTTCCAATTCACATTCCAAGTAATATTCGGCATGCTAATTACATTGCCGGTTGCCAAATTGCATTATCTCTTATAGTTTCCGAGATATGGACTATCGATAATTTACACCTTAGGCTCTGCTTCTAACTTGGGCCCAAATTGTAAAATGGTCTTATCTATTGGCGATTTCGTTCCAATTCACATTCCAAGTAATATTCGGCATGCTAATTACATTGCCGGTTGCCAAATTGCATTATCTCTTATAGTTTCCGAGATATGGACTATCGATTATTTATATCTTAGGCTCTGCTTCTAACTTGGGCCCAAATTGTAAAATGGTCTTATCTATTGGCGATTTCGTTCCAATTCACATTCCAAGTAATATTCGGCATGTTAATTACATTGCCGGTTCCCAAATTGCATTATCTCTTATAGTTTTCGAGATATGGACTATCGATAATTTACACTTTAGGCTCTGCTTCTAACTTGGGCCCAAATTGTAAAATGGTCTTATCTATTGGCGATTTCGTTCCAATTCACATTCCAAGTAATATTAGGCATGCTAATTACATTGCCGGTTGCCAAATTGCATTATCTCTTATAGTTTCCGAGATATGGACTATCGATAATTTACACCTTAGGCTCTGCTTCTAACTTGGGCCCAAATTGTAAAATGGTCTTATCTATTGGCGATTTCGTTCCAATTCACATTCCAAGTAATATTCGGCATGCTAATTACATTGCCGGTTGCCAAATTGCATTATCTCTTATAGTTTCCGAGATATGGACTATCGATAATTTACACCTTAGGCTCTGCTTCTAACTTGGGCCCAAATTGTAAAATCGTCTTATCTATTGGCGATTTCGTTCCAATTCACTTTCCAAGTAATATTCGGCATGCTAATTACATTGCCGGTTGCCAAATTGCATTATCTCTTATAGTTTCCGAGATATGGACTATCGATAATTTACACCTTAGGCTCTGCTTCTAACTTGGGCCCAAATTGTAAAATGGTCTTATCTATGGGCGATTTCGTTCCAATTCACATTCCAAGTAATATTCGGCATGCTAATTACATTGCCGGTTGCCAAATTGCATTATCTCTTATAGTTTCAGAGATATGGACTATCGATAATTTACACCTTAGGCTCTGCTTCTAACTTGGGCCCAAATTGTTAAATCGTCTTATTTATTGGCGATTTCGTTCCAATTCACATTCCAAGTAATATTCGGCATGCTAAATACATTGCCGGTTGCCAAATTGCATTATCTCTTATAGTTTCCGAGATATGGACTATCGATAATTTACACCTTAGGCTCTGCTTCTAACTTGGGCCCAAATTGTAAAATGGTCTTATCTATTGGCGATTTCGTTCCAATTCACATTCCAAGTAATATTCGGCATGCTAATTACATTGCCGGTTACCAAATTGAATTATCTCCTATAGTTTCCAAGATATGGACTATCGATAATTTACACCTTAGGCTCTGCTTCTAACTTGGGCCCAAATTGTAAAATGGTCTTACCTATTGGCGATTTCGTTCCAATTCACATTCCAAGTAATATTCGGCATGCCAATTACATTGCCGGTGGCCAAGCTGCATTATCTCTTATAGTTTCCGAGATATGGACTATCGATAATTTACACCTTAGGCTCTGCTTCTAACTTGGGCCCAAATTGTAAAATGGTCTTATCTATTGGCGATTTCGTTCCAATTCACATTCCAAGTAATATCCGGCATGCTAATTACATTGCCGGTTGCCAAATTGAATTATCTCTTATAGTTTCCGAGATATGGACTATCGATAATTTACACCTTAGGCTCTGTTTCTAACTTGGGCCCAAATTGTAAAATGGTCTTACCTATTGGCGATTTCGTTCCAATTCACATTCCAAGTAATACTCGGCATGCTAATTACATTGCCGGTTGCCAAATTGCATTATCTCTTATAGTTTCCGAGATATGGACTATCGATAATTTACACCTTAGGCTCTGCTTCTAACTTGGGCCCAAATTGTAAAATGGTCTTATCTATTGGCGATTTCGTTCCAATTCACATTCCAAGTAATATTCGGCATGCTAATTACATTGCCGGTTGCCAAATTGCTTATCTCTTATAGTTTTCGAGATATGGACTATCGATAATTTACACTTTAGGCTCTGCTTCTAACTTGGGCCCAAATTGTAAAATGGTCTTATCTATTGGCGATTTCGTTCCAATTCACATTCCAAGTAATATTCGGCATGCTAATTACATTGCCGGTTGCCAAATTGCTTATCTCTTATAGTTTTCGAGATATGGACTATCGATAATTTACACTTTAGGCTCTGCTTCTAACTTGGGCCCAAATTGTAAAATGGTCTTATCTTTTGGCGATTTCGTTCCAATTCACATTCCAAGTAATATTCGGCATGCTAATTACATTGCCGGTTGCCAAATTGCATTATCTCTTATAGTTTCCGAGATATGGACTATCGATAATTTACACCTTAGGCTCTGCTTCTAACTTGGGCCCAAATTGTAAAATGGTCTTATCTATTGGCGATTTCGTTCCAATTCACATTCCAAGTAATATTCGGCATGCTAATTACATTGCCGGTTGCCAAATTGCATTATCTCTTATAGTTTCCGAGATATGGACTATCGATAATTTACACCTTAGGCTCTGCTTCTAACTTGGGCCCAAATTGTAAAATGGTCTTATCTATTGACGATTTCATTCCAATTCACATTCCAAGTAATATTCGGCATGCTAAATACATTGCCGGTTGCCAAATTGCATTATATCTTATAGTTTCCGAGATATGGACTATCGATAATTTACACCTTAGGCTCTGCTTCTAACTTGGGCCCAAATTGTAAAATGGTCTTATCTATTGGCGATTTCGTTCCAATTCACATTCCAAGTAATATTCGACATGCTAATTACATTGCCGGTGGCCAAGTTGCATTATCTCTTATAGTTTCCGAGATATGGACTATCGATAATTTACACCTTAGGCTCTGCTTCTAACTTGGGCCCAAATTGTAAAATGGTCTTATCTATTGGCGATTTCGTTCCAATTCACATTCCAAGTAATATTCGGCATGCTAATTACATTGCCGGTTCCCAAATTGCATTATCTCTTATAGTTTCCGAGATATGGACTATCGATTATTTTTAACCTTAGGCTCTGCTTCTAACTTGGGCCCAAACTGTAAAATGGCCTTATATATTGGCGATTTCGTTCCAATTCACATTCCAAGTAGTATTCGGCATGCTAATTACAGTGCCGGTTGCCAAATTGCATTATCTCTTATAGTTTCCGAGATATGGACTATCGATAATTTACACCTTAGGCTCTGCTTCTAACTTGGGCCCAAATTGTAAAATGGTCTTATCTATTGGCGATTTCGTTCCAATTCACATTCCAAGTAATATTCGGCATGCTAATTACATTGCCAGTTGCCAAATTGCTTTATCTCTTATAGTTTCCGAGATATGGACTATGGATAATTTACACCTTAGGCTCTGCTTCTAACTTGGGCCCAAATTGTAAAATGGTCTTATCTATTGCCGATTTCGTTCCAATTCACATTCCAAGTAATATTCGGCATGCTAATTACATTGCCGGTTGCCAAATTGCATTATCTCTTATAGTTTCCGAGATATGGACTATCGATAATTTACACCTTAGGCTCTGCTTCTAACTTGGGCCCAAATTGTAAAATGGTCTTATCTATTGGCGATTTCACTCCAATTCACATTCCAAGTAATATTCGGCATGCTAATTACATTGCCGGTTGCCAAATTGCATTATCTCTTATAGTTTCCGAGATATGGACTATCGATAATTTACACCTTAGGCTCTGCTTCTAACTTGGGCCCAAATTGTAAAATGGTCTTATCTATTGGCGATTTCGTTCCAATTCACATTCCAAGTAATATTCGGCATGCTAATTACATTGCCGGTTGCCAAATTGCATTATCTCTTATAGTTTCCGAGATATGGACTATCGATAATTTACACCTTAGGCTCTGCTTCTAACTTGGGCCCAAATTGTAAAATCGTCTTATCTATTGGCGATTTCGTTCCAATTCACATTCCAAGTGGTATTCGGCATGCTAATTACATTGCCGGTTGCCAAATTGCATTATCTCTTATAGTTTCCGAGATATGGACTATCGATAATTTACACCTTAGGCTCTGCTTCTAACTTGGGCCCAAATTGTAAAATGGTCTTATCTATTGGCGATTTCGTTCCAATTCACATTTCAAGTAATATTCGGCATGCTAATTACATTGCCGGTTGCCAAATTGCATTATCTCTTATAGTTTCCGAGATATGGACTATCGATAATTTACACCTTAGGCTCTGCTTCTAACTTGGGCCCAAATTGTAAAATGGTCTTATCTATTGGCGATTTCGTACCAATTCACATTCCAAGTAATATTCAGCATGCTAATTACATTGCCGGTTGCGAAACTGCATTATCTCTTATAGTTTCCGAGATATGGACCATCGATAATTTACACCTTATTCTCTGCTTCTAACTTGGGCCCAAATTGTAAAATGGCCTTATCTATTGGCGATTTCGTTCCAATTCACATTCCAAGTAATATTCGGCATGCTAATTACATTGCCGGTTGCCAAATTGCATTATCTCTTATAGTTTCCGAGATATGGACTATCGATAATTTACACCTTAGGCTCTGCTTCTAACTTGGGCCCAAATTGTAAAATGGTCTTATCTATTGGCGATTTCGTTCCAATTCACATTCCAAGTAATATTCGGCATGCTAATTACATTGCCGGTGGCCAAATTGAATTATCTCTTATAGTTTCCGAGATATGGACTATCGATAATTTACACCTTAGGCTCTGCTTCTAACTTGGGCCCAAATTGTAAAATGGTCTTACCTATTGGCGATTTCGTTCCAATTCACATTCCAAGTAATATTCGGCATGCTAATTACATTGCCGGTTGCCAAATTGCATTATCTCTTATAGTTTCCGAGATATGGACTATCGATAATTTACACCTTAGGCTCTGCTTCTAACTTGGGCCCAAATTGTAAAATGGTCTTATCTATTGGCGATTTCGTTCCAATTCACATTCCAAGTAATATTCATCATGCTAATTACATTGCCAGTTGCCAAATTGCTTTATCTCTTATAGTTTCCGAGATATGGACTATGGATAATTTACACCTTAGGCTCTGCTTCTAACTTGGGCCCAAATTGTAAAATGGTCTTATCTATTGCCGATTTCGTTCCAATTCACATTCCAAGTAATATTCGGCATGCTAATTACATTGCCGGTTGCCAAATTGCATTATCTCTTATAGTTTCCGAGATATGGACTATCGATAATTTACACCTTAGGCTCTGCTTCTAACTTGGGCCCAAATTGTAAAATGGTCTTATCTATTGGCGATTTCACTCCAATTCACATTCCAAGTAATATTCGGCATGCTAATTACATTGCCGGTTGCCAAATTGCATTATCTCTTATAGTTTCCGAGATATGGACTATCGATAATTTACACCTTAGGCTCTGCTTCTAACTTGGGCCCAAATTGTAAAATGGTCTTATCTATTGGCGATTTCGTTCCAATTCACATTCCAAGTAATATTCGGCATGCTAATTACATTGCCGGTTGCCAAATTGCTTATCTCTTATAGTTTTCGAGATATGGACTATCGATAATTTACACTTTAGGCTCTGCTTCTAACTTGGGCCCAAATTGTAAAATGGTCTTATCTATTGGCGATTTCGTTCCAATTCACATTCCAAGTAATATTCGGCATGCTAATTACATTGCCGGTTGCCAAATTGCTTATCTCTTATAGTTTTCGAGATATGGACTATCGATAATTTACACTTTAGGCTCTGCTTCTAACTTGGGCCCAAATTGTAAAATGGTCTTATCTTTTGGCGATTTCGTTCCAATTCACATTCCAAGTAATATTCGGCATGCTAATTACATTGCCGGTTGCCAAATTGCATTATCTCTTATAGTTTCCGAGATATGGACTATCGATAATTTACACCTTAGGCTCTGCTTCTAACTTGGGCCCAAATTGTAAAATGGTCTTATCTATTGGCGATTTCGTTCCAATTCACATTCCAAGTAATATTCGGCATGCTAATTACATTGCCGGTTGCCAAATTGCATTATCTCTTATAGTTTCCGAGATATGGACTATCGATAATTTACACCTTAGGCTCTGCTTCTAACTAGGGCCCAAATTGTAAAATGGTCTTATCTATTGACGATTTCATTCCAATTCACATTCCAAGTAATATTCGGCATGCTAAATACATTGCCGGTTGCCAAATTGCATTATATCTTATAGTTTCCGAGATATGGACTATCGATAATTTACACCTTAGGCTCTGCTTCTAACTTGGGCCCAAATTGTAAAATGGTCTTATCTATTGGCGATTTCGTTCCAATTCACATTCCAAGTAATATTCGGCATGCTAATTACATTGCCGGTGGCCAAGTTGCATTATCTCTTATAGTTTCCGAGATATGGACTATCGATAATTTACACCTTAGGCTCTGCTTCTAACTTGGGCCCAAATTGTAAAATGGTCTTATCTATTGGCGATTTCGTTCCAATTCACATTCCAAGTAATATTCGGCATGCTAATTACATTGCCGGTTCCCAAATTGCATTATCTCTTATAGTTTCCGAGATATGGACTATCGATTATTTTTAACCTTAGGCTCTGCTTCTAACTTGGGCCCAAACTGTAAAATGGCCTTATCTATTGGCGATTTCGTTCCAATTCACATTCCAAGTAGTATTCGGCATGCTAATTACAGTGCCGGTTGCCAAATTGCATTATCTCTTATAGTTTCCGAGATATGGACTATCGATAATTTACACCTTAGGCTCTGCTTCTAACTTGGGCCCAAATTGTAAAATGGTCTTATCTATTGGCGATTTCGTTCCAATTCACATTCCAAGTAATATTCGGCATGCTAATTACATTGCCAGTTGCCAAATTGCTTTATCTCTTATAGTTTCCGAGATATGGACTATGGATAATTTACACCTTAGGCTCTGCTTCTAACTTGGGCCCAAATTGTAAAATGGTCTTATCTATTGCCGATTTCGTTCCAATTCACATTCCAAGTAATATTCGGCATGCTAATTACATTGCCGGTTGCCAAATTGCATTATCTCTTATAGTTTCCGAGATATGGACTATCGATAATTTACACCTTAGGCTCTGCTTCTAACTTGGGCCCAAATTGTAAAATGGTCTTATCTATTGGCGATTTCACTCCAATTCACATTCCAAGTAATATTCGGCATGCTAATTACATTGCCGGTTGCCAAATTGCATTATCTCTTATAGTTTCCGAGATATGGACTATCGATAATTTACACCTTAGGCTCTGCTTCTAACTTGGGCCCAAATTGTAAAATGGTCTTATCTATTGGCGATTTCGTTCCAATTCACATTCCAAGTAATATTCGGCATGCTAATTACATTGCCGGTTGCCAAATTGCATTATCTCTTATAGTTTCCGAGATATGGACTATCGATAATTTACACCTTAGGCTCTGCTTCTAACTTGGGCCCAAATTGTAAAATCGTCTTATCTATTGGCGATTTCGTTCCAATTCACATTCCAAGTGGTATTCGGCATGCTAATTACATTGCCGGTTGCCAAATTGCATTATCTCTTATAGTTTCCGAGATATGGACTATCGATAATTTACACCTTAGGCTCTGCTTCTAACTTGGGCCCAAATTGTAAAATGGTCTTATCTATTGGCGATTTCGTTCCAATTCACATTTCAAGTAATATTCGGCATGCTAATTACATTGCCGGTTGCCAAATTGCATTATCTCTTATAGTTTCCGAGATATGGACTATCGATAATTTACACCTTAGGCTCTGCTTCTAACTTGGGCCCAAATTGTAAAATGGTCTTATCTATTGGCGATTTCGTACCAATTCACATTCCAAGTAATATTCAGCATGCTAATTACATTGCCGGTTGCGAAACTGCATTATCTCTTATAGTTTCCGAGATATGGACCATCGATAATTTACACCTTATTCTCTGCTTCTAACTTGGGCCCAAATTGTAAAATGGCCTTATCTATTGGCGATTTCGTTCCAATTCACATTCCAAGTAATATTCGGCATGCTAATTACATTGCCGGTTGCCAAATTGCATTATCTCTTATAGTTTCCGAGATATGGACTATCGATAATTTACACCTTAGGCTCTGCTTCTAACTTGGGCCCAAATTGTAAAATGGTCTTATCTATTGGCGATTTCGTTCCAATTCACATTCCAAGTAATATTCGGCATGCTAATTACATTGCCGGTGGCCAAATTGAATTATCTCTTATAGTTTCCGAGATATGGACTATCGATAATTTACACCTTAGGCTCTGCTTCTAACTTGGGCCCAAATTGTAAAATGGTCTTACCTATTGGCGATTTCGTTCCAATTCACATTCCAAGTAATATTCGGCATGCTAATTACATTGCCGGTTGCCAAATTGCATTATCTCTTATAGTTTCCGAGATATGGACTATCGATAATTTACACCTTAGGCTCTGCTTCTAACTTGGGCCCAAATTGTAAAATGGTCTTATCTATTGGCGATTTCGTTCCAATTCACATTCCAAGTAATATTCATCATGCTAATTACATTGCCGGTTGCCAAATTGCATTATCTCTTATAGTTTCCGAGATATGGACCATCGATAATTTACACCTTAGGCTCTGCTTCTAACTTGGGCCCAAATTGTAAAATGGCCTTATCTATTGGCGATTTCGTTCCAATTCACATTCCAAGTAATATTCGGCATGCTAATTACATTGCCGGTTGCCAAATTGCATTATCTCTTATAGTTTCCGAGATATGGACTATCGATAATTTACACCTTAGGCTCTGCTTCTAACTTGGGCCCAAATTGTAAAATGGTCTTATCTATTGGCGATTTCGTTCCAATTCACATTCCAAGTAATATTCGGCATGCTAATTACATTGCCGGTGGCCAAATTGAATTATCTCTTATAGTTTCCGAGATATGGACTATCGATAATTTACACCTTAGGCTCTGCTTCTAACTTAGGCCCAAATTGTAAAATGGTCTTACCTATTGGCGATTTCGTTCCAATTCACATTCCAAGTAATATTCGGCATGCTAATTACATTGCCGGTTGCCAAATTGCATTATCTCTTATAGTTTCCGAGATATGGACTATCGATAATTTACACCTTAGGCTCTGCTTCTAACTTGGGCCCAAATTGTAAAATGGTCTTATCTATTGGCGATTTCGTTCCAATTCACATTCCAAGTAATATTCGTCATGCTAATTACATTGCCGGTTGCCAAATTGCATTATCTCTTATAGTTTCCGAGATATGGACTATCGATAATTTACACCTTAGGCTCTGCTTCTAACTTGGGCCCAAATTGTAAAATGGTCTTATCTATTGGCGATTTCGTTCCAATTCACATTCCAAGTAATATTCGGCATGCTAATTACATTGCCGGTTGCCAAATTGCATTATCTCTTATAGTTTCCGAGATATGGACTATCGGTAATTTACACCTTAGGCTCTGCTTCTAACTTGGGCCCAAATTGTAAAATGGTCTTATCTATTGGCGATTTCGTTCCAATTCACATTCCAAGTAATATTCGGCATGCTAATTACATTGCCGGTTGCCAAATTGCATTATCTCTTATAGTTTCCGAGATACGGACTATCGATAATTTACACCTTAGGCTCTGCTTCTAACTTGGGCCCAAATTGTGAAATGGTCTTATCTATTGGCGATTTCGTTCCAATTCACATTCCAAGTAATATTCGTCATGCTAATTACATTGCCGGTTGCCAAATTGCATTATCTCTTATAGTTTCCGAGATATGGACTATCGATAATTTACACCTTAGGCTCTGCTTCTAACTTGGGCCCAAATTGTAAAATGGTCTTATCTATTGGCGATTTCGTTCCAATTCACATTCCAAGTAATATTCGGCAAGCTAATTACATTGCCGGTTGCCAAATTGCATTATCTCTTATAGTTTCCGAGATATGGACTATCGATAATTTACACCTTAGGCTCTGCTTCTAACTTGGGCCCAAATTGTAAAATGGTCTTATCTATTGGCGATTTCGTTCCAATTCACATTCCAAGTAATATTCGGCATGCTAATTACATTGCCGGTTGCCAAATTGCATTATCTCTTATAGTTTCCGAGATATGGACTATCGATAATTTACACCTTAGGCTCTGCTTCTAACTTGGGCCCAAATTGTAAAATGGTCTTATCTATTGGCGATTTCGTTCCAATTCACATTCCAAGTAATATTCGGCATGCTAATTACATTGCCGGTTGCCAAATTGCATTATCTCTTATAGTTTCCGAGATACGGACTATCGATAATTTACACCTTAGGCTCTGCTTCTAACTTGGGCCCAAATTGTAAAATGGTCTTATCTATTGGCGATTTCGTTCCAATTCACATTCCAAGTAATATTCGGCATGCTAATTACATTGCCGGTTGCCAAATTGCATTATCTCTTATAGTTTCCGAGATATGGACTATCGATTATTTATATCTTAGGCTCTGCTTCTAAGTTGGGCCCAAATTGTAAAATGGTCTTATCTATTGGCGATTTCGTTCCAATTCACATTCCAAGTAATATTCGGCATGCTAATTACATTGCCGGTTGCCAAATTGCATTATCTCTTATAGTTTCCGAGATATGGACTATCGATTATTTATATCTTAGGCTCTGCTTCTAACTTGGGCCCAAATTGTAAAATGGTCTTATCTATTGGCGATTTCGTTCCAATTCACATTCCAAGTAATATTCGGCATGCTAATTACATTGCCGGTTGCCAAATTGCATTATCTCTTATGGTTTTCGAGATATGGACTATCGATAATTTACACTTTAGGCTCTGCTTCTAACTTGGGCCCAAATTGTAAAATGGTCTTATCTATTGGCGATTTCGTTCCAATTCACATTCCAAGTAATATTCGGCATGCTAATTACATTGCCGGTTGCCAAATTGCATTATCTCTTATAGTTTCCGAGATATGGACTATCGATAATTTACACCTTAGGCTCTGCTTCTAACTTGGGCCCAAATTGTAAAATGGTCTTATCTATTGGCGATTTCGTTCCAATTCACATTCCAAGTAATATTCGGCATGCTAATTACATTGCCGGTTGCCAAATTGCATTATCTCTTATAGTTTCCGAGATATGGACTATCGATAATTTACACCTTAGGCTCTGCTTCTAACTTGGGCCCAAATTGTAAAATCGTCTTATCTATTGGCGATTTCGTTCCAATTCACATTCCAAGTAATATTCGGCATGCTAATTACATTGCCGGTTGCCAAATTGCATTATCTCTTATAGTTTCCGAGATATGGACTATCGATAATTTACACCTTAGGCTCTGCTTCTAACTTGGGCCCAAATTGTAAAATGGTCTTATCTATTGGCGATTTCGTTCCAATTCACATTCCAAGTAATATTCGGCATGCTAATTACATTGCCAGTTGCCAAATTGCATTATCTCTTATAGTTTCCGAGATATGGACTATGGATAATTTACACCTTAGGCTCTGCTTCTAACTTGGGCCCAAATTGTAAAATGGTCTTATCTATTGGCGATTTCGTTCCAATTCACATTCCAAGTAATATTCGGCATGCTAATTACATTGCCGGTTGCCAAATTGCATTATCTTTTATAGTTTCCGAGATATGGACTATCGATAATTTACACCTTAGGCTCTGCTTCTAACTTGGGCCCAAATTGTAAAATGGTCTTATCTATTGGCGATTTCGTTCCAATTCACATTCCAAGTAATATTCGGCATGCTAATTACATTGCCGGTTGCCAAATTGCATTATCTCTTGTAGTTTCCGAGATATGGACTATCGATAATTTACCCCTTAGGCTCTGCTTCTAACTTGGGCCCAAATTGTAAAATCGCCTTATCTATTGGCGATTTCGTTCCAATTCACATTCCAAGTAATATTCGGCATGCTAATTACATTGCCGGTTGCCAAATTGCATTATCTCTTATAGTTTCCGAGATATGGACTATCGATAATTTACACCTTAGGCTCTGCTTCTAACTTGGGCCCAAATTGTAAAATGGTCTTATCTATTGGCGATTTCGTTCCAATTCACATTCCAAGTAATATCCGGCATGCTAATTACATTGCCGGTTGCCAAATTGAATTATCTCTTATAGTTTCCGAGATATGGACTATCGATAATTTACACCTTAGGCTCTGCTTCTAACTTGGGCCCAAATTGTAAAATGGTCTTACCTATTGGCGATTTCGTTCCAATTCACATTCCAAGTAATATTCGGCATGCTAATTACATTGCCGGTTGCCAAATTGCATTATCTCTTATAGTTTCCGAGATATGGACTATCGATAATTTACACCTTAGGCTCTGCTTCTAACTTGGGCCCAAATTGTAAAATGGTCTTATCTATTGGCGATTTCGTTCCAATTCACATTCCAAGTAATATTCGGCATGCTAATTACATTGCCGGTTGCCAAATTGCATTATCTCTTATAGTTTCCGAGATATGGACTATCGATTATTTATATCTTAGGCTCTGCTTCTAACTTGTGCCCAAATTGTAAAATGGTCTTATCTATTGGCGATTTCGTTCCAATTCACATTCCAAGTAATATTCGGCATGCTAATTACATTGCCGGTTCCCAAATTGCATTATCTCTTATAGTTTTCGAGATATGGACTATCGATAATTTACACTTTAGGCTCTGCTTCTAACTTGGGCCCAAATTGTAAAATGGTCTTATCTATTGGTGATTTCGTTCCAATTCACATTCCAAGTAATATTAGGCATGCTAATTACATTGCCGGTTGCCAAATTGCATTATCTCTTATAGTTTCCGAGATATGGACTATCGATAATTTACACCTTAGGCTCTGCTTCTAACTTGGGCCCAAATTGTAAAATGGTCTTATCTATTGGCGATTTCGTTCCAATTCACATTCCAAGTAATATTCGGCATGCTAATTACATTGCCGGTTGCCAAATTGCATTATCTCTTATAGTTTCCGAGATATGGACTATCGATAATTTACACCTTAGGCTCTGCTTCTAACTTGGGCCCAAATTGTAAAATCGTCTTATCTATTGGCGATTTCGTTCCAATTCACTTTCCAAGTAATATTCGGCATGCTAATTACAATGCCGATTGCCAAATTGCATTATCTCTTATAGTTTCCGAGATATGGACTATCGATAATTTACACCTTAGGCTCTGCTTCTAACTTGGGCCCAAATTGTAAAATGGTCTTATCTATGGGCGATTTCGTTCCAATTCACATTCCAAGTAATATTCGGCATGCTAATTACATTGCCGGTTGCCAAATTGCATTATCTCTTATAGTTTCAGAGATATGGACTATCGATAATTTACACCTTAGGCTCTGCTTCTAACTTGGGCCCAAATTGTAAAATCGTCTTATTTATTGGCGATTTCGTTCCAATTCACATTCCAAGTAATATTCGGCATGCTAAATACATTGCCGGTTGCCAAATTGCATTATCTCTTATAGTTTCCGAGATATGGACTATCGATAATTTACACCTTAGGCTCTGCTTCTAACTTGGGCCCAAATTGTAAAATGGTCTTATATATTGGCGATTTCGTTCCAATTCACATTCCAAGTAATATTCGGCATGCTAATTACATTGCCGGTTGCCAAATTGAATTATCTCCTATAGTTTCCAAGATATGGACTATCGATAATTTACACCTTAGGCTCTGCTTCTAACTTGGGCCCAAATTGTAAAATGGTCTTACCTATTGGCGATTTCGTTCCAATTCACATTCCAAGTAATATTCGGCATGCCAATTACATTGCCGGTGGCCAAGCTGCATTATCTCTTATAGTTTCCGAGATATGGACTATCGATAATTTACACCTTAGGCTCTGCTTCTAACTTGGGCCCAAATTGTAAAATGGTCTTATCTATTGGCGATTTCGTTCCAATTAACATTCCAAATAATATCCGGCATGCTAATTACATTGCCGGTTGCCAAATTGAATTATCTCTTATAGTTTCCGAGATATGGACTATCGATAATTTACACCTTAGGCTCTGCTTCTAACTTGGGCCCAAATTGTAAAATGGTCTTACCTATTGGCGATTTCGTTCCAATTCACATTCCAAGTAATATTCGGCATGCTAATTACATTGCCGGTTGCCAAATTGCATTATCTCTTATAGTTTCCGAGATATGGACTATCGATAATTTACACCTTAGGCTCTGCTTCTAACTTGGGCCCAAATTGTAAAATGGTCTTATCTATTGGCGATTTCGTTCCAATTCACATTCAAAGTAATATTCGGCATGCTAATTACATTGCCGGTTGCCAAATTGCTTATCTCTTATAGTTTTCGAGATATGGACTATCGATAATTTACACTTTAGGCTCTGCTTCTAACTTGGGCCCAAATTGTAAAATGGTCTTATCTATTGGCGATTTCGTTCCAATTCACATTCCAAGTAATATTCGGCATGCTAATTACATTGCCGGTTGCCAAATTGCTTATCTCTTATAGTTTTCGAGATATGGACTATCGATAATTTACACTTTAGGCTCTGCTTCTAACTTGGGCCCAAATTGTAAAATGGTCTTATCTTTTGGCGATTTCGTTCCAATTCACATTCCAAGTAATATTCGGCATGCTAATTACATTGCCGGTTGCCAAATTGCATTATCTCTTATAGTTTCCGAGATATGGACTATCGATAATTTACACCTTAGGCTCTGCTTCTAACTTGGGCCCAAATTGTAAAATGGTCTTATCTATTGGCGATTTCGTTCCAATTCACATTCCAAGTAATATTCGGCATGCTAATTACATTGCCGGTTGCCAAATTGCATTATCTCTTATAGTTTCCGAGATATGGACTATCGATAATTTACACCTTAGGCTCTGCTTCTAACTTGGGCCCAAATTGTAAAATGGTCTTATCTATTGACGATTTCATTCCAATTCACATTCCAAGTAATATTCGGCATGCTAAATACATTGCCGGTTGCCAAATTGCATTATCTCTTATAGTTTCCGAGATATGGACTATCGATAATTTACACCTTAGGCTCTGCTTCTAACTTGGGCCCAAATTGTAAAATGGTCTTATCTATTGGCGATTTCGTTCCAATTCACATTCCAAGTAATATTCGGCATGCTAATTACATTGCCGGTGGCCAAGTTGCATTATCTCTTATAGTTTCCGAGATATGGACTATCGATAATTTACACCTTAGGCTCTGCTTCTAACTTGGGCCCAAATTGTAAAATGGTCTTATCTATTGGCGATTTCGTTCCAATTCACATTCCAAGTAATATTCGGCATGCTAATTACATTGCCGGTTCCCAAATTGCATTATCTCTTATAGTTTCCGAGATATGGACTATCGATTATTTTTAACCTTAGGCTCTGCTTCTAACTTGGGCCCAAACTGTAAAATGGCCTTATCTATTGGCGATTTCGTTCCAATTCACATTCCAAGTAGTATTCGGCATGCTAATTACAGTGCCGGTTGCCAAATTGCATTATCTCTTATAGTTTCCGAGATATGGACTATCGATAATTTACACCTTAGGCTCTGCTTCTAACTTGGGCCCAAATTGTAAAATGGTCTTATCTATTGGCGATTTCGTTCCAATTCACATTCCAAGTAATATTCGGCATGCTAATTACATTGCCGGTTGCCAAATTGCTTTATCTCTTATAGTTTCCGAGATATGGACTATGGATAATTTACACCTTAGGCTCTGCTTCTAACTTGGGCCCAAATTGTAAAATGGTCTTATCTATTGCCGATTTCGTTCCAATTCACATTCCAAGTAATATTCGGCATGCTAATTACATTGCCGGTTGCCAAATTGCATTATCTCTTATAGTTTCCGAGATATGGACTATCGATAATTTACACCTTAGGCTCTGCTTCTAACTTGGGCCCAAATTGTAAAATGGTCTTATCTATTGGCGATTTCGTTCCAATTCACATTCCAAGTAATATTCGGCATGCTAATTACATTGCCGGTTGCCAAATTGCTTATCTCTTATAGTTTTCGAGATATGGACTATCGATAATTTACACTTTAGGCTCTGCTTCTAACTTGGGCCCAAATTGTAAAATGGTCTTATCTTTTGGCGATTTCGTTCCAATTCACATTCCAAGTAATATTCGGCATGCTAATTACATTGCCGGTTGCCAAATTGCATTATCTCTTATAGTTTCCGAGATATGGACTATCGATAATTTACACCTTAGGCTCTGCTTCTAACTTGGGCCCAAATTGTAAAATGGTCTTATCTATTGGCGATTTCGTTCCAATTCACATTCCAAGTAATATTCGGCATGCTAATTACATTGCCGGTTGCCAAATTGCATTATCTCTTATAGTTTCCGAGATATGGACTATCGATAATTTACACCTTAGGCTCTGCTTCTAACTTGGGCCCAAATTGTAAAATGGTCTTATCTATTGACGATTTCATTCCAATTCACATTCCAAGTAATATTCGGCATGCTAAATACATTGCCGGTTGCCAAATTGCATTATCTCTTATAGTTTCCGAGATATGGACTATCGATAATTTACACCTTAGGCTCTGCTTCTAACTTGGGCCCAAATTGTAAAATGGTCTTATCTATTGGCGATTTCGTTCCAATTCACATTCCAAGTAATATTCGGCATGCTAATTACATTGCCGGTGGCCAAGTTGCATTATCTCTTATAGTTTCCGAGATATGGACTATCGATAATTTACACCTTAGGCTCTGCTTCTAACTTGGGCCCAAATTGTAAAATGGTCTTATCTATTGGCGATTTCGTTCCAATTCACATTCCAAGTAAGATTCGGCATGCTAATTACATTGCCGGTTCCCAAATTGCATTATCTCTTATAGTTTCCGAGATATGGACTATCGATTATTTTTAACCTTAGGCTCTGCTTCTAACTTGGGCCCAAACTGTAAAATGGCCTTATCTATTGGCGATTTCGTTCCAATTCACATTCCAAGTAGTATTCGGCATGCTAATTACAGTGCCGGTTGCCAAATTGCATTATCTCTTATAGTTTCCGAGATATGGACTATCGATAATTTACACCTTAGGCTCTGCTTCTAACTTGGGCCCAAATTGTAAAATGGTCTTATCTATTGGCGATTTCGTTCCAATTCACATTCCAAGTAATATTCGGCATGCTAATTACATTGCCAGTTGCCAAATTGCTTTATCTCTTATAGTTTCCGAGATATGGACTATGGATAATTTACACCTTAGGCTCTGCTTCTAACTTGGGCCCAAATTGTAAAATGGTCTTATCTATTGCCGATTTCGTTCCAATTCACATTCCAAGTAATATTCGGCATGCTAATTACATTGCCGGTTGCCAAATTGCATTATCTCTTATAGTTTCCGAGATATGGACTATCGATAATTTACACCTTAGGCTCTGCTTCTAACTTGGGCCCAAATTGTAAAATGGTCTTATCTATTGGCGATTTCGTTCCAATTCACATTCCAAGTAATATTCGGCATGCTAATTACATTGCCGGTTGCCAAATTGCATTATCTCTTATAGTTTCCGAGATATGGACTATCGATAATTTACACCTTAGGCTCTGCTTCTAACTTGGGCCCAAATTGTAAAATCGTCTTATCTATTGGCGATTTCGTTCCAATTCACATTCCAAGTAATATTCGGCATGCTAATTACATTGCCGGTTGCCAAATTGCATTATCTCTTATAGTTTCCGAGATATGGACTATCGATAATTTACACCTTAGGCTCTGCTTCTAACTTGGGCCCAAATTGTAAAATGGTCTTATCTATTGGCGATTTCGTTCCAATTCACATTCCAAGTAATATTCGGCATGCTAATTACATTGCCAGTTGCCAAATTGCATTATCTCTTATAGTTTCCGAGATATGGACTATGGATAATTTACACCTTAGGCTCTGCTTCTAACTTGGGCCCAAATTGTAAAATGGTCTTATCTATTGGCGATTTCGTTCCAATTCACATTCCAAGTAATATTCGGCATGCTAATTACATTGCCGGTTGCCAAATTGCATTATCTTTTATAGTTTCCGAGATATGGACTATCGATAATTTACACCTTAGGCTCTGCTTCTAACTTGGGCCCAAATTGTAAAATGGTCTTATCTATTGGCGATTTCGTTCCAATTCACATTCCAAGTAATATTCGGCATGCTAATTACATTGCCGGTTGCCAAATTGCATTATCTCTTGTAGTTTCCGAGATATGGACTATCGATAATTTACCCCTTAGGCTCTGCTTCTAACTTGGGCCCAAATTGTAAAATCGCCTTATCTATTGGCGATTTCGTTCCAATTCACATTCCAAGTAATATTCGGCATGCTAATTACATTGCCGGTTGCCAAATTGCATTATCTCTTATAGTTTCCGAGATATGGACTATCGATAATTTACACCTTAGGCTCTGCTTCTAACTTGGGCCCAAATTGTAAAATGGTCTTATCTATTGGCGATTTCGTTTCGTTCCAATTCACATTCCAAGTAATATCCGGCATGCTAATTACATTGCCGGTTGCCAAATTGAATTATCTCTTATAGTTTCCGAGATATGGACTATCGATAATTTACACCTTAGGCTCTGCTTCTAACTTGGGCCCAAATTGTAAAATGGTCTTACCTATTGGCGATTTCGTTCCAATTCACATTCCAAGTAATATTCGGCATGCTAATTACATTGCCGGTTGCCAAATTGCATTATCTCTTATAGTTTCCGAGATATGGACTATCGATAATTTACACCTTAGGCTCTGCTTCTAACTTGGGCCCAAATTGTAAAATGGTCTTATCTATTGGCGATTTCGTTCCAATTCACATTCCAAGTAATATTCGGCATGCTAATTACATTGCCGGTTGCCAAATTGCATTATCTCTTATAGTTTCCGAGATATGGACTATCGATTATTTATATCTTAGGCTCTGCTTCTAACTTGGGCCCAAATTGTAAAATGGTCTTATCTATTGGCGATTTCGTTCCAATTCACATTCCAAGTAATATTCGGCATGCTAATTACATTGCCGGTTCCCAAATTGCATTATCTCTTATAGTTTTCGAGATATGGACTATCGATAATTTACACTTTAGGCTCTGCTTCTAACTTGGGCCCAAATTGTAAAATGGTCTTATCTATTGGTGATTTCGTTCCAATTCACATTCCAAGTAATATTAGGCATGCTAATTACATTGCCGGTTGCCAAATTGCATTATCTCTTATAGTTTCCGAGATATGGACTATCGATAATTTACACCTTAGGCTCTGCTTCTAACTTGGGCCCAAATTGTAAAATGGTCTTATCTATTGGCGATTTCGTTCCAATTCACATTCCAAGTAATATTCGGCATGCTAATTACATTGCCGGTTGCCAAATTGCATTATCTCTTATAGTTTCCGAGATATGGACTATCGATAATTTACACCTTAGGCTCTGCTTCTAACTTGGGCCCAAATTGTAAAATCGTCTTATCTATTGGCGATTTCGTTCCAATTCACTTTCCAAGTAATATTCGGCATGCTAATTACAATGCCGATTGCCAAATTGCATTATCTCTTATAGTTTCCGAGATATGGACTATCGATAATTTACACCTTAGGCTCTGCTTCTAACTTGGGCCCAAATTGTAAAATGGTCTTATCTATGGGCGATTTCGTTCCAATTCACATTCCAAGTAATATTCGGCATGCTAATTACATTGCCGGTTGCCAAATTGCATTATCTCTTATAGTTTCAGAGATATGGACTATCGATAATTTACACCTTAGGCTCTGCTTCTAACTTGGGCCCAAATTGTAAAATCGTCTTATTTATTGGCGATTTCGTTCCAATTCACATTCCAAGTAATATTCGGCATGCTAAATACATTGCCGGTTGCCAAATTGCATTATCTCTTATAGTTTCCGAGATATGGACTATCGATAATTTACACCTTAGGCTCTGCTTCTAACTTGGGCCCAAATTGTAAAATGGTCTTATATATTGGCGATTTCGTTCCAATTCACATTCCAAGTAATATTCGGCATGCTAATTACATTGCCGGTTGCCAAATTGAATTATCTCCTATAGTTTCCAAGATATGGACTATCGATAATTTACACCTTAGGCTCTGCTTCTAACTTGGGCCCAAATTGTAAAATGGTCTTACCTATTGGCGATTTCGTTCCAATTCACATTCCAAGTAATATTCGGCGTGCCAATTACATTGCCGGTAGCCAAGCTGCATTATCTCTTATAGTTTCCGAGATATGGACTATCGATAATTTACACCTTAGGCTCTGCTTCTAACTTGGGCCCAAATTGTAAAATGGTCTTATCTATTGGCGATTTCGTTCCAATTAACATTCCAAATAATATCCGGCATGCTAATTACATTGCCGGTTGCCAAATTGAATTATCTCTTATAGTTTCCGAGATATGGACTATCGATAATTTACACCTTAGGCTCTGCTTCTAACTTGGGCCCAAATTGTAAAATGGTCTTACCTATTGGCGATTTCGTTCCAATTCACATTCCAAGTAATATTCGGCATGCTAATTACATTGCCGGTTGCCAAATTGCATTATCTCTTATAGTTTCCGAGATATGGACTATCGATAATTTACACCTTAGGCTCTGCTTCTAACTTGGGCCCAAATTGTAAAATGGTCTTATCTATTGGCGATTTCGTTCCAATTCACATTCAAAGTAATATTCGGCATGCTAATTACATTGCCGGTTGCCAAATTGCTTATCTCTTATAGTTTTCGAGATATGGACTATCGATAATTTACACTTTAGGCTCTGCTTCTAACTTGGGCCCAAATTGTAAAATGGTCTTATCTATTGGCGATTTCGTTCCAATTCACATTCCAAGTAATATTCGGCATGCTAATTACATTGCCGGTTGCCAAATTGCTTATCTCTTATAGTTTTCGAGATATGGACTATCGATAATTTACACTTTAGGCTCTGCTTCTAACTTGGGCCCAAATTGTAAAATGGTCTTATCTTTTGGCGATTTCGTTCCAATTCACATTCCAAGTAATATTCGGCATGCTAATTACATTGCCGGTTGCCAAATTGCATTATCTCTTATAGTTTCCGAGATATGGACTATCGATAATTTACACCTTAGGCTCTGCTTCTAACTTGGGCCCAAATTGTAAAATGGTCTTATCTATTGGCGATTTCGTTCCAATTCACATTCCAAGTAATATTCGGCATGCTAATTACATTGCCGGTTGCCAAATTGCATTATCTCTTATAGTTTCCGAGATATGGACTATCGATAATTTACACCTTAGGCTCTGCTTCTAACTTGGGCCCAAATTGTAAAATGGTCTTATCTATTGACGATTTCATTCCAATTCACATTCCAAGTAATATTCGGCATGCTAAATACATTGCCGGTTGCCAAATTGCATTATCTCTTATAGTTTCCGAGATATGGACTATCGATAATTTACACCTTAGGCTCTGCTTCTAACTTGGGCCCAAATTGTAAAATGGTCTTATCTATTGGCGATTTCGTTCCAATTCACATTCCAAGTAATATTCGGCATGCTAATTACATTGCCGGTGGCCAAGTTGCATTATCTCTTATAGTTTCCGAGATATGGACTATCGATAATTTACACCTTAGGCTCTGCTTCTAACTTGGGCCCAAATTGTAAAATGGTCTTATCTATTGGCGATTTCGTTCCAATTCACATTCCAAGTAATATTCGGCATGCTAATTACATTGCCGGTTCCCAAATTGCATTATCTCTTATAGTTTCCGAGATATGGACTATCGATTATTTTTAACCTTAGGCTCTGCTTCTAACTTGGGCCCAAACTGTAAAATGGCCTTATCTATTGGCGATTTCGTTCCAATTCACATTCCAAGTAGTATTCGGCATGCTAATTACAGTGCCGGTTGCCAAATTGCATTATCTCTTATAGTTTCCGAGATATGGACTATCGATAATTTACACCTTAGGCTCTGCTTCTAACTTGGGCCCAAATTGTAAAATGGTCTTATCTATTGGCGATTTCGTTCCAATTCACATTCCAAGTAATATTCGGCATGCTAATTACATTGCCAGTTGCCAAATTGCTTTATCTCTTATAGTTTCCGAGATATGGACTATGGATAATTTACACCTTAGGCTCTGCTTCTAACTTGGGCCCAAATTGTAAAATGGTCTTATCTATTGCCGATTTCGTTCCAATTCACATTCCAAGTAATATTCGGCATGCTAATTACATTGCCGGTTGCCAAATTGCATTATCTCTTATAGTTTCCGAGATATGGACTATCGATAATTTACACCTTAGGCTCTGCTTCTAACTTGGGCCCAAATTGTAAAATGGTCTTATCTATTGGCGATTTCGTTCCAATTCACATTCCAAGTAATATTCGGCATGCTAATTACATTGCCGGTTGCCAAATTGCATTATCTCTTATAGTTTCCGAGATATGGACTATCGATAATTTACACCTTAGGCTCTGCTTCTAACTTGGGCCCAAATTGTAAAATCGTCTTATCTATTGGCGATTTCGTTCCAATTCACATTCCAAGTAATATTCGGCATGCTAATTACATTGCCGGTTGCCAAATTGCATTATCTCTTATAGTTTCCGAGATATGGACTATCGATAATTTACACCTTAGGCTCTGCTTCTAACTTGGGCCCAAATTGTAAAATGGTCTTATCTATTGGCGATTTCGTTCCAATTCACATTCCAAGTAATATTCGGCATGCTAATTACATTGCCAGTTGCCAAATTGCATTATCTCTTATAGTTTCCGAGATATGGACTATGGATAATTTACACCTTAGGCTCTGCTTCTAACTTGGGCCCAAATTGTAAAATGGTCTTATCTATTGGCGATTTCGTTCCAATTCACATTCCAAGTAATATTCGGCATGCTAATTACATTGCCGGTTGCCAAATTGCATTATCTTTTATAGTTTCCGAGATATGGACTATCGATAATTTACACCTTAGGCTCTGCTTCTAACTTGGGCCCAAATTGTAAAATGGTCTTATCTATTGGCGATTTCGTTCCGATTCACATTCCAAGTAATATTCGGCATGCTAATTACATTGCCGGTTGCCAAATTGCATTATCTCTTGTAGTTTCCGAGATATGGACTATCGATAATTTACCCCTTAGGCTCTGCTTCTAACTTGGGCCCAAATTGTAAAATCGCCTTATCTATTGGCGATTTCGTTCCAATTCACATTCCAAGTAATATTCGGCATGCTAATTACATTGCCGGTTGCCAAATTGCATTATCTCTTATAGTTTCCGAGATATGGACTATCGATAATTTACACCTTAGGCTCTGCTTCTAACTTGGGCCCAAATTGTAAAATGGTCTTATCTATTGGCGATTTCGTTCCAATTCACATTCCAAGTAATATCCGGCATGCTAATTACATTGCCGGTTGCCAAATTGAATTATCTCTTATAGTTTCCGAGATATGGACTATCGATAATTTACACCTTAGGCTCTGCTTCTAACTTGGGCCCAAATTGTAAAATGGTCTTACCTATTGGCGATTTCGTTCCAATTCACATTCCAAGTAATATTCGGCATGCTAATTACATTGCCGGTTGCCAAATTGCATTATCTCTTATAGTTTCCGAGATATGGACTATCGATAATTTACACCTTAGGCTCTGCTTCTAACTTGGGCCCAAATTGTAAAATGGTCTTATCTATTGGCGATTTCGTTCCAATTCACATTCCAAGTAATATTCGGCATGCTAATTACATTGCCGGTTGCCAAATTGCATTATCTCTTATAGTTTCCGAGATATGGACTATCGATTATTTATATCTTAGGCTCTGCTTCTAACTTGGGCCCAAATTGTAAAATGGTCTTATCTATTGGCGATTTCGTTCCAATTCACATTCCAAGTAATATTCGGCATGCTAATTACATTGCCGGTTCCCAAATTGCATTATCTCTTATAGTTTTCGAGATATGGACTATCGATAATTTACACTTTAGGCTCTGCTTCTAACTTGGGCCCAAATTGTAAAATGGTCTTATCTATTGGTGATTTCGTTCCAATTCACATTCCAAGTAATATTAGGCATGCTAATTACATTGCCGGTTGCCAAATTGCATTATCTCTTATAGTTTCCGAGATATGGACTATCGATAATTTACACCTTAGGCTCTGCTTCTAACTTGGGCCCAAATTGTAAAATGGTCTTATCTATTGGCGATTTCGTTCCAATTCACATTCCAAGTAATATTCGGCATGCTAATTACATTGCCGGTTGCCAAATTGCATTATCTCTTATAGTTTCCGAGATATGGACTATCGATAATTTACACCTTAGGCTCTGCTTCTAACTTGGGCCCAAATTGTAAAATCGTCTTATCTATTGGCGATTTCGTTCCAATTCACTTTCCAAGTAATATTCGGCATGCTAATTACAATGCCGATTGCCAAATTGCATTATCTCTTATAGTTTCCGAGATATGGACTATCGATAATTTACACCTTAGGCTCTGCTTCTAACTTGGGCCCAAATTGTAAAATGGTCTTATCTATGGGCGATTTCGTTCCAATTCACATTCCAAGTAATATTCGGCATGCTAATTACATTGCCGGTTGCCAAATTGCATTATCTCTTATAGTTTCAGAGATATGGACTATCGATAATTTACACCTTAGGCTCTGCTTCTAACTTGGGCCCAAATTGTAAAATCGCCTTATTTATTGGCGATTTCGTTCCAATTCACATTCCAAGTAATATTCGGCATGCTAAATACATTGCCGGTTGTCAAATTGCATTATCTCTTATAGTTTCCGAGATATGGACTATCGATAATTTACACCTTAGGCTCTGCTTCTAACTTGGGCCCAAATTGTAAAATGGTCTTATATATTGGCGATTTCGTTCCAATTCACATTCCAAGTAATATTCGGCATGCTAATTACATTGCCGGTTGCCAAATTGAATTATCTCCTATAGTTTCCAAGATATGGACTATCGATAATTTACACCTTAGGCTCTGCTTCTAACTTGGGCCCAAATTGTAAAATGGTCTTACCTATTGGCGATTTCGTTCCAATTCACATTCCAAGTAATATTCGGCATGCCAATTACATTGCCGGTGGCCAAGCTGCATTATCTCTTATAGTTTCCGAGATATGGACTATCGATAATTTACACCTTAGGCTCTGCTTCTAACTTGGGCCCAAATTGTAAAATGGTCTTATCTATTGGCGATTTCGTTCCAATTAACATTCCAAATAATATCCGGCATGCTAATTACATTGCCGGTTGCCAAATTGAATTATCTCTTATAGTTTCCGAGATATGGACTATCGATAATTTACACCTTAGGCTCTGCTTCTAACTTGGGCCCAAATTGTAAAATGGTCTTACCTATTGGCGATTTCGTTCCAATTCACATTCCAAGTAATATTCGGCATGCTAATTACATTGCCGGTTGCCAAATTGCATTATCTCTTATAGTTTCCGAGATATGGACTATCGATAATTTACACCTTAGGCTCTGCTTCTAACTTGGGCCCAAATTGTAAAATGGTCTTATCTATTGGCGATTTCGTTCCAATTCACATTCAAAGTAATATTCGGCATGCTAATTACATTGCCGGTTGCCAAATTGCTTATCTCTTATAGTTTTCGAGATATGGACTATCGATAATTTACACTTTAGGCTCTGCTTCTAACTTGGGCCCAAATTGTAAAATGGTCTTATCTATTGGCGATATCGTTCCAATTCACATTCCAAGTAATATTCGGCATGCTAATTACATTGCCGGTTGCCAAATTGCTTATCTCTTATAGTTTTCGAGATATGGACTATCGATAATTTACACTTTAGGCTCTGCTTCTAACTTGGGCCCAAATTGTAAAATGGTCTTATCTTTTGGCGATTTCGTTCCAATTCACATTCCAAGTAATATTCGGCATGCTAATTACATTGCCGGTTGCCAAATTGCTTTATCTCTTATAGTTTCCGAGATATGGACTATCGATAATTTACACCTTAGGCTCTGCTTCTAACTTGGGCCCAAATTGTAAAATGGTCTTATCTATTGGCGATTTCGTTCCAATTCACATTCCAAGTAATATTCGGCATGCTAATTACATTGCCGGTTGCCAAATTGCATTATCTCTTATAGTTTCCGAGATATGGACTATCGATAATTTACACCTTAGGCTCTGCTTCTAACTTGGGCCCAAATTGTAAAATGGTCTTATCTATTGACGATTTCATTCCAATTCACATTCCAAGTAATATTCGGCATGCTAAATACATTGCCGGTTGCCAAATTGCATTATCTCTTATAGTTTCCGAGATATGGACTATCGATAATTTACACCTTAGGCTCTGCTTCTAACTTGGGCCCAAATTGTAAAATGGTCTTATCTATTGGCGATTTCGTTCCAATTCACATTCCAAGTAATATTCGGCATGCTAATTACATTGCCGGTGGCCAAGTTGCATTATCTCTTATAGTTTCCGAGATATGGACTATCGATAATTTACACCTTAGGCTCTGCTTCTAACTTGGGCCCAAATTGTAAAATGGTCTTATCTATTGGCGATTTCGTTCCAATTCACATTCCAAGTAATATTCGGCATGCTAATTACATTGCCGGTTCCCAAATTGCATTATCTCTTATAGTTTCCGAGATATGGACTATCGATTATTTTTAACCTTAGGCTCTGCTTCTAACTTGGGCCCAAACTGTAAAATGGCCTTATCTATTGGCGATTTCGTTCCAATTCACATTCCAAGTAGTATTCGGCATGCTAATTACAGTGCCGGTTGCCAAATTGCATTATCTCTTATAGTTTCCGAGATATGGACTATCGATAATTTACACCTTAGGCTCTGCTTCTAACTTGGGCCCAAATTGTAAAATGGTCTCATCTATTGGCGATTTCGTTCCAATTCACATTCCAAGTAATATTCGGCATGCTAATTACATTGCCAGTTGCCAAATTGCTTTATCTCTTATAGTTTCCGAGATATGGACTATGGATAATTTACACCTTAGGCTCTGCTTCTAACTTGGGCCCAAATTGTAAAATGGTCTTATCTATTGCCGATTTCGTTCCAATTCACATTCCAAGTAATATTCGGCATGCTAATTACATTGCCGGTTGCCAAATTGCATTATCTCTTATAGTTTCCGAGATATGGACTATCGATAATTTACACCTTAGGCTCTGCTTCTAACTTGGGCCCAAATTGTAAAATGGTCTTATCTATTGGCGATTTCATTCCAATTCACATTCCAAGTAATATTCGGCATGCTAATTACATTGCCGGTTGCCAAATTGCATTATCTCTTATAGTTTCCGAGATATGGACTATCGATAATTTACACCTTAGGCTCTGCTTCTAACTTGGGCCCAAATTGTAAAATGGTCTTATCTATTGGCGATTTCGTTCCAATTCACATTCCAAGTAATATTCGGCATGCTAATTACATTGCCGGTTGCCAAATTGCATTATCTCTTATAGTTTCCGAGATATGGACTATCGATAATTTACACCTTAGGCTCTGCTTCTAACTTGGGCCCAAATTGTAAAATCGTCTTATCTATTGGCGATTTCGTTCCAATTCACATTCCAAGTGGTATTCGGCATGCTAATTACATTGCCGGTTGCCAAATTGCATTATCTCTTATAGTTTCCGAGATATGGACTATCGATAATTTACACCTTAGGCTCTGCTTCTAACTTGGGCCCAAATTGTAAAATGGTCTTATCTATTGGCGATTTCGTTCCAATTCACATTTCAAGTAATATTCGGCATGCTAATTACATTGCCGGTTGCCAAATTGCATTATCTCTTATAGTTTCCGAGATATGGACTATCGATAATTTACACCTTAGGCTCTGCTTCTAACTTGGGCCCAAATTGTAAAATGGTCTTATCTATTGGCGATTTCGTACCAATTCACATTCCAAGTAATATTCGGCATGCTAATTACATTGCCGGTTGCGAAACTGCATTATCTCTTATAGTTTCCGAGATATGGACCATCGATAATTTACACCTTAGGCTCTGCTTCTAACTTGGGCCCAAATTGTAAAATGGCCTTATCTATTGGCGATTTCGTTCCAATTCACATTCCAAGTAATATTCGGCATGCTAATTACATTGCCGGTTGCCAAATTGCATTATCTCTTATAGTTTCCGAGATATGGACTATCGATAATTTACACCTTAGGCTCTGCTTCTAACTTGGGCCCAAATTGTAAAATGGTTTTATCTATTGGCGATTTCGTTCCAATTCACATTCCAAGTAATATTCGGCATGCTAATTACATTGCCGGTGGCCAAATTGAATTATCTCTTATAGTTTCCGAGATATGGACTATCGATAATTTACACCTTAGGCTCTGCTTCTAACTTGGGCCCAAATTGTAAAATGGTCTTACCTATTGGCGATTTCGTTCCAATTCACATTCCAAGTAATATTCGGCATGCTAATTACATTGCCGGTTGCCAAATTGCATTATCTCTTATAGTTTCCGAGATATGGACTATCGATAATTTACACCTTAGGCTCTGCTTCTAACTTGGGCCCAAATTGTAAAATGGTCTTATCTATTGGCGATTTCGTTCCAATTCACATTCCAAGTAATATTCATCATGCTAATTACATTGCCGGTTGCCAAATTGCATTATCTCTTATAGTTTCCGAGATATGGACCATCGATAATTTACACCTTAGGCTCTGCTTCTAACTTGGGCCCAAATTGTAAAATGGCCTTATCTATTGGCGATTTCGTTCCAATTCACATTCCAAGTAATATTCGGCATGCTAATTACATTGCCGGTTGCCAAATTGCATTATCTCTTATAGTTTCCGAGATATGGACTATCGATAATTTACAACTTAGGCTCTGCTTCTAACTTGGGCCCAAATTGTAAAATGGTCTTATCTATTGGCGATTTCGTTCCAATTCACATTCCAAGTAATATTCGGCATGCTAATTACATTGCCGGTGGCCAAATTGAATTATCTCTTATAGTTTCCGAGATATGGACTATCGATAATTTACACCTTAGGCTCTGCTTCTAACTTAGGCCCAAATTGTAAAATGGTCTTACCTATTGGCGATTTCGTTCCAATTCACATTCCAAGTAATATTCGGCATGCTAATTACATTGCCGGTTGCCAAATTGCATTATCTCTTATAGTTTCCGAGATATGGACTATCGATAATTTACACCTTAGGCTCTGCTTCTAACTTGGGCCCAAATTGTAAAATGGTCTTATCTATTGGCGATTTCGTTCCAATTCACATTCCAAGTAATATTCGTCATGCTAATTACATTGCCGGTTGCCAAATTGCATTATCTCTTATAGTTTCCGAGATATGGACTATCGAAAATTTACACCTTAGGCTCTGCTTCTAACTTGGGCCCAAATTGTAAAATGGTCTTATCTATTGGCGATTTCGTTCCAATTCACATTCCAAGTAATATTCGTCATGCTAATTACATTGCCGGTTGCCAAATTGCATTATCTCTTATAGTTTCCGAGATATGGACTATCGATAATTTACACCTTAGGCTCTGCTTCTAACTTGGGCCCAAATTGTAAAATGGTCTTATCTATTGGCGATTTCGTTCCAATTCACATTCCAAGTAATATTCGTCATGCTAATTAGATTGCCGGTTGCCAAATTGCATTATCTCTTATAGTTTCCGAGATATGGACTATCGATAATTTACACCTTAGGCTCTGCTTCTAACTTGGGCCCAAATTGTAAAATCGTCTTATCTATTGGCGATTTCGTTCCAATTCACATTCCAAGTGGTATTCGGCATGCTAATTACATTGCCGGTTGCCAAATTGCATTATCTCTTATAGTTTCCGAGATATGGACTATCGATAATTTACACCTTAGGCTCTGCTTCTAACTTGGGCCCAAATTGTAAAATGGTCTTATCTATTGGCGATTTCGTTCCAATTCACATTCCAAGTAATATTCGGCATGCTAATTACATTGCCGGTTGCCAAATTGCATTATCTCTTATAGTTTCCGAGATATGGACTATCGATAATTTACACCTTAGGCTCTGCTTCTAACTTGGGCCCAAATTGTAAAATCGTCTTATCTATTGGCGATTTCGTTCCAATTCACATTCCAAGTGGTATTCGGCATGCTAATTACATTGCCGGTTGCCAAATTGCATTATCTCTTATAGTTTCCGAGATATGGACTATCGATAATTTACACCTTAGGCTCTGCTTCTAACTTGGGCCCAAATTGTAAAATGGTCTTATCTATTGGCGATTTCGTTCCAATTCACATTTCAAGTAATATTCGGCATGCTAATTACATTGCCGGTTGCCAAATTGCATTATCTCTTATAGTTTCCGAGATATGGACTATCGATAATTTACACCTTAGGCTCTGCTTCTAACTTGGGCCCAAATTGTAAAATGGTCTTATCTATTGGCGATTTCGTACCAATTCACATTCCAAGTAATATTCGGCATGCTAATTACATTGCCGGTTGCGAAACTGCATTATCTCTTATAGTTTCCGAGATATGGACCATCGATAATTTACACCTTAGGCTCTGCTTCTAACTTGGGCCCAAATTGTAAAATGGCCTTATCTATTGGCGATTTCGTTCCAATTCACATTCCAAGTAATATTCGGCATGCTAATTACATTGCCGGTTGCCAAATTGCATTATCTCTTATAGTTTCCGAGATATGGACTATCGATAATTTACACCTTAGGCTCTGCTTCTAACTTGGGCCCAAATTGTAAAATGGTTTTATCTATTGGCGATTTCGTTCCAATTCACATTCCAAGTAATATTCGGCATGCTAATTACATTGCCGGTGGCCAAATTGAATTATCTCTTATAGTTTCCGAGATATGGACTATCGATAATTTACACCTTAGGCTCTGCTCCTAACTTGGGCCCAAATTGTAAAATGGTCTTACCTATTGGCGATTTCGTTCCAATTCACATTCCAAGTAATATTCGGCATGCTAATTACATTGCCGGTTGCCAAATTGCATTATCTCTTATAGTTTCCGAGATATGGACTATCGATAATTTACACCTTAGGCTCTGCTTCTAACTTGGGCCCTAATTGTAAAATGGTCTTATCTATTGGCGATTTCGTTCCAATTCACATTCCAAGTAATATTCATCATGCTAATTACATTGCCGGTTGCCAAATTGCATTATCTCTTATAGTTTCCGAGATATGGACCATCGATAATTTACACCTTAGGCTCTGCTTCTAACTTGGGCCCAAATTGTAAAATGGCTTTATCTATTGGCGATTTCGTTCCAATTCACATTCCAAGTAATATTCGGCATGCTAATTACATTGCCGGTTGCCAAATTGCATTATCTCTTATAGTTTCCGAGATATGGACTATCGATAATTTACACCTTAGGCTCTGCTTCTAACTTGGGCCCAAATTGTAAAATGGTCTTATCTATTGGCGATTTCGTTCCAATTCACATTCCAAGTAATATTCGGCATGCTAATTACATTGCCGGTGGCCAAATTGAATTATCTCTTATAGTTTCCGAGATATGGACTATCGATAATTTACACCTTAGGCTCTGCTTCTAACTTAGGCCCAAATTGTAAAATGGTCTTACCTATTGGCGATTTCGTTCCAATTCACATTCCAAGTAATATTCGGCATGCTAATTACATTGCCGGTTGCCAAATTGCATTATCTCTTATAGTTTCCGAGATATGGACTATCGATAATTTACACCTTAGGCTCTGCTTCTAACTTGGGCCCAAATTGTAAAATGGTCTTATCTATTGGCGATTTCGTTCCAATTCACATTCCAAGTAATATTCGGCATGCTAATTACATTGCCGGTGGCCAAATTGAATTATCTCTTATAGTTTCCGAGATATGGACTATCGATAATTTACACCTTAGGCTCTGCTTCTAACTTAGGCCCAAATTGTAAAATGGTCTTACCTATTGGCGATTTCGTTCCAATTCACATTCCAAGTAATATTCGGCATGCTAATTACATTGCCGGTTGCCAAATTGCATTATCTCTTATAGTTTCCGAGATATGGACTATCGATAATTTACACCTTAGGCTCTGCTTCTAACTTGGGCCCAAATTGTAAAATGGTCTTATCTATTGGCGATTTCGTTCCAATTCACATTCCAAGTAATATTCGGCATGCTAATTACATTGCCGGTTGCCAAATTGCATTATCTCTTATAGTTTCCGAGATATGGACTATCGGTAATTTACACCTTAGGCTCTGCTTCTAACTTGGGCCCAAATTGTAAAATGGTCTTATCTATTGGCGATTTCGTTCCAATTCACATTCCAAGTAATATTCGGCATGCTAATTACATTGCCGGTTGCCAAATTGCATTATCTCTTATAGTTTCCGAGATATGGACTATCGATAATTTACACCTTAGGCTCTGCTTCTAACTTGGGCCCAAATTGTAAAATGGTCTTATCTATTGGCGATTTCGTTCCAATTCACATTCCAAGTAATATTCGGCATGCTAATTACATTGCCGGTTGCCAAATTGCATTATCTCTTATAGTTTCCGAGATATGGACTATCGATAATTTACACCTTAGGCTCTGCTTCTAACTTGGGCCCAAATTGTAAAATCGTCTTATCTATTGGCGATTTCGTTCCAATTCACATTCCAAGTGGTATTCGGCATGCTAATTACATTGCCGGTTGCCAAATTGCATTATCTCTTATAGTTTCCGAGATATGGACTATCGATAATTTACACCTTAGGCTCTGCTTCTAACTTGGGCCCAAATTGTAAAATGGTCTTATCTATTGGCGATTTCGTTCCAATTCACATTTCAAGTAATATTCGGCATGCTAATTACATTGCCGGTTGCCAAATTGCATTATCTCTTATAGTTTCCGAGATATGGACTATCGATAATTTACACCTTAGGCTCTGCTTCTAACTTGGGCCCAAATTGTAAAATGGTCTTATCTATTGGCGATTTCGTACCAATTCACATTCCAAGTAATATTCGGCATGCTAATTACATTGCCGGTTGCGAAACTGCATTATCTCTTATAGTTTCCGAGATATGGACCATCGATAATTTACACCTTAGGCTCTGCTTCTAACTTGGGCCCAAATTGTAAAATGGCCTTATCTATTGGCGATTTCGTTCCAATTCACATTCCAAGTAATATTCGGCATGCTAATTACATTGCCGGTTGCCAAATTGCATTATCTCTTATAGTTTCCGAGATATGGACTATCGATAATTTACACCTTAGGCTCTGCTTCTAACTTGGGCCCAAATTGTAAAATGGTTTTATCTATTGGCGATTTCGTTCCAATTCACATTCCAAGTAATATTCGGCATGCTAATTACATTGCCGGTGGCCAAATTGAATTATCTCTTATAGTTTCCGAGATATGGACTATCGATAATTTACACCTTAGGCTATGCTCCTAACTTGGGCCCAAATTGTAAAATGGTCTTACCTATTGGCGATTTCGTTCCAATTCACATTCCAAGTAATATTCGGCATGCTAATTACATTGCCGGTTGCCAAATTGCATTATCTCTTATAGTTTCCGAGATATGGACTATCGATAATTTACACCTTAGGCTCTGCTTCTAACTTGGGCCCTAATTGTAAAATGGTCTTATCTATTGGCGATTTCGTTCCAATTCACATTCCAAGTAATATTCATCATGCTAATTACATTGCCGGTTGCCAAATTGCATTATCTCTTATAGTTTCCGAGATATGGACCATCGATAATTTACACCTTAGGCTCTGCTTCTAACTTGGGCCCAAATTGTAAAATGGCTTTATCTATTGGCGATTTCGTTCCAATTCACATTCCAAGTAATATTCGGCATGCTAATTACATTGCCGGTTGCCAAATTGCATTATCTCTTATAGTTTCCGAGATATGGACTATCGATAATTTACACCTTAGGCTCTGCTTCTAACTTGGGCCCAAATTGTAAAATGGTCTTATCTATTGGCGATTTCGTTCCAATTCACATTCCAAGTAATATTCGGCATGCTAATTACATTGCCGGTGGCCAAATTGAATTATCTCTTATAGTTTCCGAGATATGGACTATCGATAATTTACACCTTAGGCTCTGCTTCTAACTTAGGCCCAAATTGTAAAATGGTCTTACCTATTGGCGATTTCGTTCCAATTCACATTCCAAGTAATATTCGGCATGCTAATTACATTGCCGGTTGCCAAATTGCATTATCTCTTATAGTTTCCGAGATATGGACTATCGATAATTTACACCTTAGGCTCTGCTTCTAACTTGGGCCCAAATTGTAAAATGGTCTTATCTATTGGCGATTTCGTTCCAATTCACATTCCAAGTAATATTCGGCATGCTAATTACATTGCCGGTGGCCAAATTGAATTATCTCTTATAGTTTCCGAGATATGGACTATCGATAATTTACACCTTAGGCTCTGCTTCTAACTTAGGCCCAAATTGTAAAATGGTCTTACCTATTGGCGATTTCGTTCCAATTCACATTCCAAGTAATATTCGGCATGCTAATTACATTGCCGGTTGCCAAATTGCATTATCTCTTATAGTTTCCGAGATATGGACTATCGATAATTTACACCTTAGGCTCTGCTTCTAACTTGGGCCCAAATTGTAAAATGGTCTTATCTATTGGCGATTTCGTTCCAATTCACATTCCAAGTAATATTCGGCATGCTAATTACATTGCCGGTTGCCAAATTGCATTATCTCTTATAGTTTCCGAGATATGGACTATCGGTAATTTACACCTTAGGCTCTGCTTCTAACTTGGGCCCAAATTGTAAAATGGTCTTATCTATTGGCGATTTCGTTCCAATTCACATTCCAAGTAATATTCGGCATGCTAATTACATTGCCGGTTGCCAAATTGCATTATCTCTTATAGTTTCCGAGATACGGACTATCGATAATTTACACCTTAGGCTCTGCTTCTAACTTGGGCCCAAATTGTGAAATGGTCTTATCTATTGGCGATTTCGTTCCAATTCACATTCCAAGTAATATTCGTCATGCTAATTACATTGCCGGTTGCCAAATTGCATTATCTCTTATAGTTTCCGAGATATGGACTATCGATAATTTACACCTTAGGCTCTGCTTCTAACTTGGGCCCAAATTGTAAAATGGTCTTATCTATTGGCGATTTCGTTCCAATTCACATTCCAAGTAATATTCGGCATGCTAATTACATTGCCGGTTGCCAAATTGCATTATCTCTTATAGTTTCCGAGATATGGACTATCGATAATTTACACCTTAGGCTCTGCTTTTAACTTGGGCCCAAATTGTAAAATGGTCTTATCTATTGGCGATTTCGTTCCAATTCACATTCCAAGTAATATTCGGCATGCTAATTACATTGCCGGTTGCCAAATTGCATTATCTCTTATAGTTTCCGAGATACGGACTATCGATAATTTACACCTTAGGCTCTGCTTCTAACTTGGGCCCAAATTGTAAAATGGTCTTATCTATTGGCGATTTCGTTCCAATTCACACTCCAAGTAATATTCGGCATGCTAATTACATTGCCGGTTGCGAAATTGCATTATCTCTTATAGTTTCCGAGATATGGACTATCAATAATTTACACCTTAGGCTCTGCTTCTAACTTGGGCCCAAATTGTAAAATGGTCTTATCTATTGGCGATTTCGTTCCAATTCACATTCCAAGTAATATTCGGCATGCTAATTACATTGCCGGTTGCCAAATTGCATTATCTCTTATAGTTTCCGAGATATGGACTATGGATAATTTACACCTTAGGCTCTGCTTCTAACTTGGGCCCAAATTGTAAAATGGTCTTATCTATTGGCGATTTCGTTCCAATTCACATTCCAAGTAATATTCGGCATGCAAATTACATTGCCGGTTGCCAAATTGTTTGCCAATTGTTGCCAATTGTTTCCGAGATATGGACTATCGATAATTTACACCTTAGGCTCTGCTTCTAACTTGGGCCCAAATTGTAAAATGGTCTTCTCTATTGGCGATTTCGTTCCAATTCACATTCCAAGTAATATTCGGCATGCTAATTACATTGCCGGTTGCCAAATTGCATTATCTCTTATAGTTTCCGAGATATGGAATATCGATAATTTACACCTTACACTCTGCTTCTAACTTGGGCCCAAATTGTAAAATGGTCTTATCTATTGGCGATTTCGTTCCAATTCACCTTCCAAGTAATATTCGGCATGCTAATTACATTGCCGGTTGCCAAATTGCATTATCTCTTATAGTTTCCGAGATATGGACTATCGATATTTTACACCTTAGGCTCTGCTTCTAACTTGGGCCCAAATTGTAAAATGGTCTTATCTATTGGCGATTTCGTTCCAATTCACATTCCAAGTAATATTCGGCATGCTAATTACATTGCCGGTTGCCAAATTGCATTATCTCTTATAGTTTCCGAGATATGGACTATCGATAATTTACACCTTAGGCTCTGCTTCTAACTTGGGCCCAAATTGTAAAATCGTCTTATCTATTGGCGATTTCGTTCCAATTCACATTCCAAGTGGTATTCGGCATGCTAATTACATTGCCGGTTGCCAAATTGCATTATCTCTTATAGTTTCCGAGATATGGACTATCGATAATTTACACCTTAGGCTCTGCTTCTAACTTGGGCCCAAATTGTAAAATGGTCTTATCTATTGGCGATTTCGTTCCAATTCACATTCCAAGTAATATTCGGCATGCTAATTACATTGCCGGTTGCCAAATTGCATTATCTCTTATAGTTTCCGAGATATGGACTATCGATAATTTACACCTTAGGCTCTGCTTCTAACTTGGGCCCAAATTGTAAAATCGTCTTATCTATTGGCGATTTCGTTCCAATTCACATTCCAAGTGGTATTCGGCATGCTAATTACATTGCCGGTTGCCAAATTGCATTATCTCTTATAGTTTCCGAGATATGGACTATCGATAATTTACACCTTAGGCTCTGCTTCTAACTTGGGCCCAAATTGTAAAATGGTCTTATCTATTGGCGATTTCGTTCCAATTCACATTCCAAGTAATATTCGGCATGCTAATTACATTGCCGGTTGCCAAATTGCATTATCTCTTATAGTTTCCGAGATATGGACTATCGATAATTTACACCTTAGGCTCTGCTTCTAACTTGGGCCCAAATTGTAAAATCGTCTTATCTATTGGCGATTTCGTTCCAATTCACATTCCAAGTGGTATTCGGCATGCTAATTACATTGCCGGTTGCCAAATTGCATTATCTCTTATAGTTTCCGAGATATGGACTATCGATAATTTACACCTTAGGCTCTGCTTCTAACTTGGGCCCAAATTGTAAAATGGTCTTATCTATTGGCGATTTCGTTCCAATTCACATTCCAAGTAATATTCGGCATGCTAATTACATTGCCGGTTGCCAAATTGCATTATCTCTTATAGTTTCCGAGATATGGACTATCGATAATTTACACCTTAGGCTCTGCTTCTAACTTGGGCCCAAATTGTAAAATGGTCTTATCTATTGGCGATTTCGTACCAATTCACATTCCAAGTAATATTCGGCATGCTAATTACATTGCCGGTTGCGAAACTGCATTATCTCTTATAGTTTCCGAGATATGGACCATCGATAATTTACACCTTAGGCTCTGCTTCTAACTTGGGCCCAAATTGTAAAATGGTCTTACCTATTGGCGATTTCGTTCCAATTCACATTCCAAGTAATATTCGGCATGCTAATTACATTGCCGGTTGCCAAATTGCATTATCTCTTATAGTTTCCGAGATATGGACTATCGGTAATTTACACCTTAGGCTCTGCTTCTAACTTGGGCCCAAATTGTAAAATGGTCTTATCTATTGGCGATTTCGTTCCAATTCACATTCCAAGTAATATCCGGCATGCTAATTACATTGCCGGTTGCCAAATTGAATTATCTCTTATAGTTTCCGAGATATGGACTATCGATAATTTACACCTTAGGCTCTGCTTCTAACTTGGGCCCAAATTGTAAAATGGTCTTACCTATTGGCGATTTCGTTCCAATTCACATTCCAAGTAATATTCGGCATGCTAATTACATTGCCGGTTGCCAAATTGCATTATCTCTTATAGTTTCCGAGATATGGACTATCGATAATTTACACCTTAGGCTCTGCTTCTAACTTGGGCCCAAATTGTAAAATGGTCTTATCTATTGGCGATTTCGTTCCAATTCACATTCCAAGTAATATTCGGCAAGCTAATTACATTGCCGGTTGCCAAATTGCATTATCTCTTTTAGTTTCCGAGATATGGACTATCGATAATTTACACCTTAGGCTCTGCTTCTAACTTGGGCCCAAATTGTAAAATGGTCTTATCTATTGGCGATTTCGTTCCAATTCACATTCCAAGTAATATTCATCATGCTAATTAAATTGCCGGTTGCCAAATTGCATTATCTCTTATAGTTTCCGAGATATGGACTATCGATAATTTACACCTTAGGCTCTGCTTCTAACTTGGGCCCAAATTGTAAAATGGCCTTATCTATTGGCGATTTCGTTCCAATTCACATTCCAAGTAATATTCGGCATGCTAATTACATTGCCGGTTGCCAAATTGCATTATCTCTTATAGTTTCCGAGATATGGACTATCGATAATTTACACCTTAGGCTCTGCTTCTAACTTGGGCCCAAATTGTAAAATGGTCTTATCTATTGGCGATTTCGTTCCAATTCACATTCCAAGTAATATTCGGCAAGCTAATTACATTGCCGGTTGCCAAATTGCATTATCTCTTTTAGTTTCCGAGATATGGACTATCGATAATTTACACCTTAGGCTCTGCTTCTAACTTGGACCCAAATTGTAAAATGATCTTATCTATTGGCGATTTCGTTCCAATTCACATTCCAAGTAATATTCATCATGCTAATTACATTGCCGGTTGCCAAATTGCATTATCTCTTATAGTTTCCGAGATATGGACTATCGATAATTTACACCTTAGGCTCTGCTTCTAACTTGGGCCCAAATTGTAAAATGGCCTTATCTATTGGCGATTTCGTTCCAATTCACATTCCAAGTAATATTCGGCATGCTAATTACATTGCCGGTTGCCAAATTGCATTATCTCTTATAGTTTCCGAGATATGGACTATCGATAATTTACACCTTAGGCTCTGCTTCTAACTTGGGCCCAAATTGTAAAATGGTCTTATCTATTGGCGATTTCGTTCCAATTCACATTCCAAGTAATATTCGGCAAGCTAATTACATTGCCGGTTGCCAAATTGCATTATCTCTTTTAGTTTCCGAGATATGGACTATCGATAATTTACACCTTAGGCTCTGCTTCTAACTTGGGCCCAAATTGTAAAATGATCTTATCTATTGGCGATTTCGTTCCAATTCACATTCCAAGTAATATTCATCATGCTAATTAAATTGCCGGTTGCCAAATTGCATTATCTCTTATAGTTTCCGAGATATGGACTATCGATAATTTACACCTTAGGCTCTGCTTCTAACTTGGGCCCAAATTGTAAAATGGCCTTATCTATTGGCGATTTCGTTCCAATTCACATTCCAAGTAATATTCGGCATGCTAATTACATTGCCGGTTGCCAAATTGCATTATCTCTTATAGTTTCCGAGATATGGACTATCGATAATTTACACCTTAGGCTCTGCTTCTAACTTGGGCCCAAATTGTAAAATGGTCTTATCTATTGGCGATTTCGTTCCAATTCACATTCCAAGTAATATTCGGCAAGCTAATTACATTGCCGGTTGCCAAATTGCATTATCTCTTTTAGTTTCCGAGATATGGACTATCGATAATTTACACCTTAGGCTCTGCTTCTAACTTGGGCCCAAATTGTAAAATGATCTTATCTATTGGCGATTTCGTTCCAATTCACATTCCAAGTAATATTCATCATGCTAATTACATTGCCGGTTGCCAAATTGCATTATCTCTTATAGTTTCCGAGATATGGACTATCGATAATTTACACCTTAGGCTCTGCTTCTAACTTGGGCCCAAATTGTAAAATGGCCTTATCTATTGGCGATTTCGTTCCAATTCATATTCCAAGTAATATTCGGCATGCTAAATACATTGCCGGTTGCCTAATTGCATTATCTCTTATAGTTTCCGAGATATGGACTATCGATAATTTACACCTTAGGCTCTGCTTCTAACTTGGGCCCAAATTGTAAAATGATCTTATCTATTGGCGATTTCGTTCCAATTCACATTCCAAGTAATATTCATCATGCTAATTACATTGCCGGTTGCCAAATTGCATTATCTCTTATAGTTTCCGAGATATGGACTATCGATAATTTACACCTTAGGCTCTGCTTCTAACTTGGGCCCAAATTGTAAAATGGTCTTATCTATTGGCGATTTCGTTCCAATTCACATTCCAAGTAATATTCGGCATGCTAATTACATTGCCGGTGGCCAAGTTGCATTATCTCTTATAGTTTCCGAGATATGGACTATCGATAATTTACACCTTAGGCTCTGCTTCTAACTTGGGCCCAAATTGTAAAATGGTCTTATCTATTGGCGATTTCGTTCCAATTCACATTCCAAGTAATATTCGGCATGCTAATTACATTGCCGGTTCCCAAATTGCATTATCTCTTATAGTTTCCGAGATATGGACTATCGATTATATTTAACCTTAGGCTCTGCTTCTAACTTGGGCCCAAATTGTAAAATGGCCTTATCTATTGGCGATTTCGTTCCAATTCATATTCCAAGTAATATTCGGCATGCTAAATACATTGCCGGTTGCCAAATTGCATTATCTCTTATAGTTTCCGAGATATGGACTATCGATAATTTACACCTTAGGCTCTGCTTCTAACTTGGGCCCAAATTGTAAAATGGTCTTACCTATTGGCGATTTCGTTCCAATTCACATTCCAAGTAATATTCGGCATGCTAATTACATTGCCGGTTGCCAAATTGCATTATCTCTTATAGTTTCCGAGATATGGACTATCGATAATTTACACCTTAGGCTCTGCTTCTAACTTGGGCCCAAATTGTAAAATGGTCTTATCTATTGGCGATTTCGTTCCAATTCACATTCCAAGTAATATACGGCAAGCTAATTACATTGCCGGTTGCCAAATTGCATTATCTCTTTTAGTTTCCGAGATATGGACTATCGATAATTTACACCTTAGGCTCTGCTTCTAACTTGGGCCCAAATTGTAAAATGGTCTTATCTATTGGCGATTTCGTTCCAATTCACATTCCAAGTAATATTCATCATGCTAATTAAATTGCCGGTTGCCAAATTGCATTATCTCTTATAGTTTCCGAGATATGGACTATCGATAATTTACACCTTAGGCTCTGCTTCTAACTTGGGCCCAAATTGTAAAATGGCCTTATCTATTGGCGATTTCGTTCCAATTCAAATTCCAAGTAATATTCGGCATGCTAATTACATTGCCGGTTGCCAAATTGCATTATCTCTTATAGTTTCCGAGATATGGACTATCGATAATTTACACCTTAGGCTCTGCTTCTAACTTGGGCCCAAATTGTAAAATGGTCTTATCTATTGGCGATTTCGTTCCAATTCACATTCCAAGTAATATTCGGCATGCTAATTACATTGCCGGTGGCCAAATTGAATTATCTCTTATAGTTTCCGAGATATGGACTATCGATAATTTACACCTTAGGCTCTGCCTCTAACTTGGGCCCAAATTGTAAAATGGTCTTACCTATTGGCGATTTCGTTCCAATTCACATTCCAAGTATTATTCGGCATGCTAATTACATTGCCGGTTGCCAAATTGCATTATCTCTTATAGTTTCCGAGATATGGACTATCGATTATTTTTAACCTTAGGCTCTGCTTCTAACTTGGGCCCAAACTGTAAAATGGCCTTATCTATTGGCGATTTCGTTCCAATTCACATTCCAAGTAATATCCGGCATGCTAATTACATTGCCGGTTGCCAAATTGAATTATCTCTTATAGTTTCCGAGATATGGACTATCGATAATTTACACCTTAGGCTCTGCTTCTAACTTGGGCCCAAATTGTAAAATGGTCTTACCTATTGGCGATTTCGTTCCAATTCACATTCCAAGTAATATTCGGCATGCTAATTACATTGCCGGTTGCCAAATTGCATTATCTCTTATAGTTTCCGAGATATGGACTATCGATAATTTACACCTTAGGCTCTGCTTCTAACTTGGGCCCAAATTGTAAAATGGTCTTATCTATTGGCGATTTCGTTCCAATTCACATTCCAAGTAATATTCGGCAAGCTAATTACATTGCCGGTTGCCAAATTGCATTATCTCTTTTAGTTTCCGAGATATGGACTATCGATAATTTACACCTTAGGCTCTGCTTCTAACTTGGGCCCAAATTGTAAAATGGTCTTATCTATTGGCGATTTCGTTCCAATTCACATTCCAAGTAATATTCATCATGCTAATTAAATTGCCGGTTGCCAAATTGCATTATCTCTTATAGTTTCCGAGATATGGACTATCGATAATTTACACCTTAGGCTCTGCTTCTAACTTGGGCCCAAATTGTAAAATGGCCTTATCTATTGGCGATTTCGTTCCAATTCAAATTCCAAGTAATATTCGGCATGCTAATTACATTGCCGGTTGCCAAATTGCATTATCTCTTATAGTTTCCGAGATATGGACTATCGATAATTTACACTTTAGGCTCTGCTTCTAACTTGGGCCCAAATTGTAAAATGGTCTTATCTATTGGCGATTTCGTTCCAATTCACATTCCAAGTAATATTCGGCATGCTAATTACATTGCCGGTGGCCAAATTGAATTATCTCTTATAGTTTCCGAGATATGGACTATCGATAATTTACACCTTAGGCTCTGCTTCTAACTTTGGCCCAAATTGTAAAATGGTCTTACCTATTGGCGATTTCGTTCCAATTCACATTCCAAGTAATATTCGGCATGCTAATTACATTGCCGGTTGCCAAATTGCATTATCTCTTATAGTTTCCGAGATATGGACTATCGATAATTTACACCTTAGGCTCTGCTTCTAACTTGGGCCCAAATTGTAAAATAGTCTTATCTATTGGCGATTTCGTTCCAATTCACATTCCAAGTAATATTCGGCATGCTAATTACATTGCCGGTTGCCAAATTGCATTATCTCTTATAGTTTCCGAGATATGGACTATCGATAATTTACACCTTAGGCTCTGCTTCTAACTTGGGCCCAAATTGTAATATGGTCTTATCTATTGGCGATTTCGTTCCAATTCACATTCCAAGTAATATTCGGCATGCTAATTACATTGCCGGTTGCCAAATTGCATTATCTCTTATAGTTTCCGAGATATGGACTATCGATAATTTACACCTTAGGCTCTGCTTCTAACTTGGGCCCAAATTGTAAAATGGTCTTATCTATTGGCGATTTCGTTCCAATTCACATTCCAAGTAATATTCGGCATGCTAATTACATTGCCGGTTGCCAAATTGCATTATCTCTTATAGTTTCCGAGATATGGACTATCGATAATTTACACCTTAGGCTCTGCTTCTAACTTGGGCCCAAATTGTAAAATGGTCTTCTCTATTGGCGATTTCGTTCCAATTCACATTCCAAGTAATATTCGGCATGCTAATTACATTGCCGGTTGCCAAATTGCATTATCTCTTATAGTTTCCGAGATATGGACTATCGATAATTTACACCTTAGGCTCTGCTTCTAACTTGGGCCCAAATTGTAAAATGGTCTTCTCTATTGGCGATTTCGTTCCAATTCACATTCCAAGTAATATTCGGCATGCTAATTACATTGCCGGTTGCCAAATTGCATTATCTCTTATAGTTTCCGAGATATGGACTATCGATTATTTACATCTTAGGCTCTGCTTCTAACTTGGGCCCAAATTGTAAAATGGTCTTCTCTATTGACGATTTCGTTCCAATTCACATTCCAAGTAATATTCGGCATGCTAATTACATTGCCGGTTGCCAAATTGCATTATCTCTTATAGTTTCCGAGATATGGAATATCGATAATTTACACCTTACACTCTGCTTCTAACTTGGGCCCAAATTGTAAAATGGTCTTATCTATTGGCGATTTCGTTCCAATTCACATTCCAAGTAATATTCGGCATGCTAATTACATTGCCGGTTGCCAAATTGCATTATCTCTTATAGTTTCCGAGATATGGACTATCGATAATTTACACCTTAGGCTCTGCTTTTAACTTGGGCCCAAATTGTAAAATCGTCTTATCTATTGGCGATTTCGTTCCAATTCACATTCCAAGTAATATTCGGCATGCTAATTACATTGCCGGTGGCCAAGCTGCATTATCTCTTATAGTTTCCGAGATATGGACTATCGATAATTTACACCTTAGGCTCTGCTTCTAACTTGGGCCCAAATTGTAAAATGGTCTTATCTATTGGCGATTTCGTTCCAATTCACATTCCAAGTAATATTCGGCATGCTAATTACATTGCCGGTTGCCAAATTGCATTATCTCTTATAGTTTCCGAGATATGGACTATCGATAATTTACACCTTAGGCTCTGCTTCTAACTTGGGCCCAAATTGTAAAATGGCCTTATCTATTGGCGATTTCGTTCCAATTCACATTCCAAGTAATATTCGGCATGCTAATTACATTGCCGGTTGCCAAATTGCTTATCTCTTATAGTTTTCGAGATATGGACTATCGATAATTTACACTTTAGGCTCTGCTTCTAACTTGGGCCCAAATTGTAAAATGGTCTTATCTATTGGCGATTTCGTTCCAATTCACATTCCAAGTAATATTCGGCATGCTAATTACATTGCCGGTTGCCAAATTGCTTATCTCTTATAGTTTTCGAGATATGGACTATCGATAATTTACACTTTAGGCTCTGCTTCTAACTTGGGCCCAAATTGTAAAATGGTCTTATCTATTGGCGATTTCGTTCCAATTCACATTCCAAGTAATATTCGGCATGCTAATTACTTTGCCGGTTGCCAAATTGCTTATCTCTTATAGTTTTCGAGATATGGACTATCGATAATTTACACTTTAGGCTCTGCTTCTAACTTGGGCCCAAATTGTAAAATGGTCTTATCTTTTGGCGATTTCGTTCCAATTCACATTCCAAGTAATATTCGGCATGCTAATTACATTGCCGGTTGCCAAATGGCATTATCTCTTATAGTTTCCGAGATATGGACTATCGATAATTTACACCTTAGGCTCTGCTTCTAACTTGGGCCCAAATTGTAAAATGGTCTTATCTATTGGCGATTTCGTTCCAATTCACATTCCAAGTAATATTCGGCATGCTAATTACATTGCCGGTGGCCAAGTTGCATTATCTCTTATAGTGTCCGAGATATGGACTATCGATAATTTACACCTTAGGCTCTGCTTCTAACTTGGGCCCAAATTGCAAAATGGTCTTATCTATTGGCGATTTCGTTCCAATTCACATTCCAAGTAATATTCGGCATGCTAATTACATTGCCGGTTCCCAAATTGCATTATCTCTTATAGTTTCCGAGATATGGACTATCGATTATTTTTAACCTTAGGCTCTGCTTCTAACTTGGGCCCAAACTGTAAAATGGCCTTATCTATTGGCGATTTCGTTCCAATTCACATTCCAAGTAGTATTCGGCATGCTAATTACATTGCCGGTTGCCAAATTGCATTATCTCTTATAGTTTCCGAGATATGGACTATCGATAATTTACACCTTAGGCTCTGCTTCTAACTTGGGCCCAAATTGTAAAATGGTCTTATCTATTGGCGATTTCGTTCCAATTCACATTCCAAGTAATATTCGGCATGCTAATTACATTGCCAGTTGCCAAATTGCTTTATCTCTTATAGTTTCCGAGATATGGACTATGGATAATTTACACCTTAGGCTCTGCTTCTAACTTGGGCCCAAATTGTAAAATGGTCTTATCTATTGCCGATTTCGTTCCAATTCACATTCCAAGTAATATTCGGCATGCTAATTACATTGCCGGTTGCCAAATTGCATTATCTCTTATAGTTTCCGAGATATGGACTATCGATAATTTACACCTTAGGCTCAGCTTCTAACTTGGGCCCAAAATGTAAAATGATCTTATCTATTGGCGATTTCATTCCAATTCACATTCCAAGTAATATTCGGCATGCTAATTACATTGCCGGTTGCCAAATTGCATTATCTCTTATAGTTTCCGAGATATGGACTATCGATAATTTACACCTTAGGCTCTGCTTCTAACTTGGGCCCAAATTGTAAAATGGTCTTATCTATTGGCGATTTCGTTCCAATTCACATTCCAAGTAATATTCGGCATGCTAATTACATTGCCGGTTGCCAAATTGCATTATCTCTTATAGTTTCCGAGATATGGACTATCGATAATTTACACCTTAGGCTCTGCTTCTAACTTGGGCCCAAATTGTAAAATCGTCTTATCTATTGGCGATTTCGTTCCAATTCACATTCCAAGTGGTATTCGGCATGCTAATTACATTGCCGGTTGCCAAATTGCATTATCTCTTATAGTTTCCGAGATATGGACTATCGATAATTTACACCTTAGGCTCTGCTTCTAACTTGGGCCCAAATTGTAAAATGGTCTTATCTATTGGCGATTTCGTTCCAATTCACATTCCAAGTAATATTCGGCATGCTAATTACATTGCCGGTTGCCAAATTGCATTATCTCTTATAGTTTCCGAGATATGGACTATCGATAATTTACACCTTAGGCTCTGCTTCTAACTTGGGCCCAAATTGTAAAATGGTCTTATCTATTGGCGATTTCGTACCAATTCACATTCCAAGTAATATTCGGCATGCTAATTACATTGCCGGTTGCGAAACTGCATTATCTCTTATAGTTTCCGAGATATGGACCATCGATAATTTACACCTTAGGCTCTGCTTCTAACTTGGACCCAAATTGTAAAATGGTCTTATCTATTGGCGATTTCGTTCCAATTCACATTCCAAGTAATATTCGGCATGCTAATTACATTGCCGGTTGCCAAATTGCATTATCTCTTTTAGTTTCCGAGATATGGACTATCGATAATTTACACCTTAGGCTCTGCTTCTAACTTGGGCCCAAATTGTAAAATGGTCTTATCTATTGGCGATTTCGTTCCAATTCACATTCCAAGTAATATTCATCATGCTAATTACATTGCCGGTTGCCAAATTGCATTATCTCTTATAGTTTCCGAGATATGGACCATCGATAATTTACACCTTAGGCTCTGCTTCTAACTTGGGCCCAAATTGTAAAATGGCTTTATCTATTGGCGATTTCGTTCCAATTCACATTCCAAGTAATATTCGGTATGCTAATTACATTGCCGGTTGCCAAATTGCATTATCTCTTATAGTTTCCGAGATATGGACTATCGATAATTTACACCTTAGGCTCTGCTTCTAACTTGGGCCCAAATTGTAAAATGGTCTTATCTATTGGCGATTTCGTTCCAATTCACATTCCAAGTAATATTCGGCATGCTAATTACATTGCTGGTGGCCAAAATGAATTATCTCTTATAGTTTCCGAGATATGGACTATCGATAATTTACACCTTAGGCTCTGCTTCTAACTTGGGCCCAAATTGTAAAATGGTCTTACCTATTGGCGATTTCGTTCCAATTCACATTCCAAGTAATATTCGGCATGCTAACTACATTGCCGGTTGCCAAATTGCATTATCTCTTATAGTTTCCGAGATATGGACTATCGATAATTTACACCTTAGGCTCTGCTTCTAACTTGGGCCCAAATTGTAAAATGGTCTTATCTATTGGCGATTTCGTTCCAATTCACATTCCAAGTAATATTCGTCATGCTAATTACATTGCCGGTTGCCAAATTGCATTATCTCTTATAGTTTCCGAGATATGGACTATCGATAATTTACACCTTAGGCTCTGCTTCTAACTTGGGCCCAAATTGTAGAATGGTCTTATCTATTGGCGATTTCGTTCCAATTCACATTTCAAGTAATATTCGGCATGCTAATTACATTGCCGGTTGCCAAATTGCATTATCTCTTATAGTTTCCGAGATATGGACTATCGATAATTTACACCTTAGGCTCTGCTTCTAACTTGGGCCCAAATTGTAAAATGGTCTTATCTATTGGCGATTTCGTTCCAATTCACACTCCAAGTAATATTCGGCATGCTAATTACATTGCCGGTTGCGAAATTGCATTATCTCTTATAGTTTCCGAGATATGGACTATCAATAATTTACACCTTAGGCTCTGCTTCTAACTTGGGCCCAAATTGTAAAATGGTCTTATCTATTGGCGATTTCGTTCCAATTCACATTCCAAGTAATATTCGGCATGCTAATTACATTGCCGGTTGCCAAATTGTTTGCCAATTGTTGCCAATTGTTTCCGAGATATGGACTATCGATAATTTACACCTTAGGCTCTGCTTCTAACTTGGGCCCAAATTGTAAAATGGTCTTCTCTATTGGCGGTTTCGTTCCAATTCACATTCCAAGTAATATTCGGCATGCTAATTACATTGCCGGTTGCCAAATTGCATTATCTCTTATAGTTTCCGAGATACGGACTATCGATAATTTACACCTTAGGCTCTGCTTCTAACTTGGGCCCAAATTGTAAAATGGTCTTATCTATTGGCGATTTCGTTCCAATTCACACTCCAAGTAATATTCGGCATGCTAATTACATTGCCGGTTGCGAAATTGCATTATCTCTTATAGTTTCCGAGATATGGACTATCAATAATTTACACCTTAGGCTCTGCTTCTAACTTGGGCCCAAATTGTAAAATGGTCTTATCTATTGGCGATTTCGTTCCAATTCACATTCCAAGTAATATTCGGCATGCTAATTACATTGCCGGTTGCCAAATTGTTTGCCAATTGTTGCCAATTGTTTCCGAGATATGGACTATCGATAATTTACACCTTAGGCTCTGCTTCTAACTTGGGCCCAAATTGTAAAATGGTCTTCTCTATTGGCGATTTCGTTCCAATTCACATTCCAAGTAATATTCGGCATGCTAATTACATTGCCGGTTGCCAAATTGCATTATCTCTTATAGTTTCCGAGATACGGACTATCGATAATTTACACCTTAGGCTCTGCTTCTAACTTGGGCCCAAATTGTAAAATGGTCTTATCTATTGGCGATTTCGTTCCAATTCACACTCCAAGTAATATTCGGCATGCTAATTACATTGCCGGTTGCGAAATTGCATTATCTCTTATAGTTTCCGAGATATGGACTATCAATAATTTACACCTTAGGCTCTGCTTCTAACTTGGGCCCAAATTGTAAAATGGTCTTATCTATTGGCGATTTCGTTCCAATTCACATTCCAAGTAATATTCGGCATGCTAATTACATTGCCGGTTGCCAAATTGTTTGCCAATTGTTGCCAATTGTTTCCGAGATATGGACTATCGATAATTTACACCTTAGGCTCTGCTTCTAACTTGGGCCCAAATTGTAAAATGGTCTTCTCTATTGGCGATTTCGTTCCAATTCACATTCCAAGTAATATTCGGCATGCTAATTACATTGCCGGTTGCCAAATTGCATTATCTCTTATAGTTTCCGAGATACGGACTATCGATAATTTACACCTTAGGCTCTGCTTCTAACTTGGGCCCAAATTGTAAAATGGTCTTATCTATTGGCGATTTCGTTCCAATTCACACTCCAAGTAATATTCGGCATGCTAATTACATTGCCGGTTGCGAAATTGCATTATCTCTTATAGTTTCCGAGATATGGACTATCAATAATTTACACCTTAGGCTCTGCTTCTAACTTGGGCCCAAATTGTAAAATGGTCTTATCTATTGGCGATTTCGTTCCAATTCACATTCCAAGTAATATTCGGCATGCTAATTACATTGCCGATTGCCAAATTGTTTGCCAATTGTTGCCAATTGTTTCCGAGATATGGACTATCGATAATTTACACCTTAGGCTCTGCTTCTAACTTGGGCCCAAATTGTAAAATGGTCTTCTCTATTGGCGATTTCGTTCCAATTCACATTCCAAGTAATATTCATCATGCTAATTACATTGCCGGTTGCCAAATTGCATTATCTCTTATAGTTTCCGAGATATGGACCATCGATAATTTACACCTTAGGCTCTGCTTCTAACTTGGGCCCAAATTGTAAAATGGCTTTATCTATTGGCGATTTCGTTCCAATTCACATTCCAAGTAATATTCGGCATGCTAATTACATTGCCGGTTGCCAAATTGCATTATCTCTTATAGTTTCCGAGATATGGACTATCGATAATTTACACCTTAGGCTCTGCTTCTAACTTGGGCCCAAATTGTAAAATGGTCTTATCTATTGGCGATTTCGTTCCAATTCACATTCCAAGTAATATTCGGCATGCTAATTACATTGCTGGTGGCCAAAATGAATTATCTCTTATAGTTTCCGAGATATGGACTATCGATAATTTACACCTTAGGCTCTGCTTCTAACTTGGGCCCAAATTGTAAAATGGTCTTACCTATTGGCGATTTCGTTCCAATTCACATTCCAAGTAATATTCGGCATGCTAACTACATTGCCGGTTGTCAAATTGCATTATCTCTTATAGTTTCCGAGATATGGACTATCGATAATTTACACCTTAGGCTCTGCTTCTAACTTGGGCCCAAATTGTAAAATGGTCTTATCTATTGGCGATTTCGTTCCAATTCACATTCCAAGTAATATTCGTCATGCTAATTACATTGCCGGTTGCCAAATTGCATTATCTCTTATAGTTTCCGAGATATGGACTATCGATAATTTACACCTTAGGCTCTGCTTCTAACTTGGGCCCAAATTGTAAAATGGTCTTATCTATTGGCGATTTCGTTCCAATTCACATTCCAAGTAATATTCGGCATGCTAATTACATTGCCGGTTGCCAAATTGCATTATCTCTTATAGTTTCCGAGATATGGACTATCGATAATTTACACCTTAGGCTCTGCTTCTAACTTGGGCCCAAATTGTAAAATGGTCTTATCTATTGGCGATTTCGTTCCAATTCACACTCCAAGTAATATTCGGCATGCTAATTACATTGCCGGTTGCGAAATTGCATTATCTCTTATAGTTTCCGAGATATGGACTATCAATAATTTACACCTTAGGCTCTGCTTCTAACTTGGGCCCAAATTGTAAAATGGTCTTATCTATTGGCGATTTCGTTCCAATTCACATTCCAAGTAATATTCGGCATGCTAATTACATTGCCGGTTGCCAAATTGTTTGCCAATTGTTGCCAATTGTTTCCGAGATATGGACTATCGATAATTTACACCTTAGGCTCTGCTTCTAACTTGGGCCAAAATTGTAAAATGGTCTTCTCTATTGGCGATTTCGTTCCAATTCACATTCCAAGTAATATTCGGCATGCTAATTACATTGCCGGTTGCCAAATTGAATTATCTCTTATAGTTTCCGAGATACGGACTATCGATAATTTACACCTTAGGCTCTGCTTCTAACTTGGGCCCAAATTGTAAAATGGTCTTATCTATTGGCGATTTCGTTCCAATTCACACTCCAAGTAATATTCGGCATGCTAATTACATTGCCGGTTGCGAAATTGCATTATCTCTTATAGTTTCCGAGATATGGACTATCAATAATTTACACCTTAGGCTCTGCTTCTAACTTGGGCCCAAATTGTAAAATGGTCTTATCTATTGGCGATTTCGTTCCAATTCACATTCCAAGTAATATTCGGCATGCTAATTACATTGCCGGTTGCCAAATTGTTTGCCAATTGTTGCCAATTGTTTCCGAGATATGGACTATCGATAATTTACACCTTAGGCTCTGCTTCTAACTTGGGCCCAAATTGTAAAATGGTCTTCTCTATTGGCGATTTCGTTCCAATTCACATTCCAAGTAATATTCGGCATGCTAATTACATTGCCGGTTGCCAAGTTGCATTATCTCTTATAGTTTCCGAGATACGGACTATCGATAATTTACACCTTAGGCTCTGCTTCTAACTTGGGCCCAAATTGTAAAATGGTCTTATCTATTGGCGATTTCGTTCCAATTCACACTCCAAGTAATATTCGGCATGCTAATTACATTGCCGGTTGCGAAATTGCATTATCTCTTATAGTTTCCGAGATATGGACTATCAATAATTTACACCTTAGGCTCTGCTTCTAACTTGGGCCCAAATTGTAAAATGGTCTTATCTATTGGCGATTTCGTTCCAATTCACATTCCAAGTAATATACGGCAAGCTAATTACATTGCCGGTTGCCAAATTGCATTATCTCTTTTAGTTTCCGAGATATGGACTATCGATAATTTACACCTTAGGCTCTGCTTCTAACTTGGGCCCAAATTGTAAAATGGTCTTATCTATTGGCGATTTCGTTCCAATTCACATTCCAAGTAATATTCATCATGCTAATTAAATTGCCGGTTGCCAAATTGCATTATCTCTTATAGTTTCCGAGATATGGACTATCGATAATTTACACCTTAGGCTCTGCTTCTAACTTGGGCCCAAATTGTAAAATGGCCTTATCTATTGGCGATTTCGTTCCAATTCAAATTCCAAGTAATATTCGGCATGCTAATTACATTGCCGGTTGCCAAATTGCATTATCTCTTATAGTTTCCGAGATATGGACTATCGATAATTTACACCTTAGGCTCTGCTTCTAACTTGGGCCCAAATTGTAAAATGGTCTTATCTATTGGCGATTTCGTTCCAATTCACATTCCAAGTAATATTCGGCATGCTAATTACATTGCCGGTGGCCAAATTGAATTATCTCTTATAGTTTCCGAGATATGGACTATCGATAATTTACACCTTAGGCTCTGCCTCTAACTTGGGCCCAAATTGTAAAATGGTCTTACCTATTGGCGATTTCGTTCCAATTCACATTCCAAGTATTATTCGGCATGCTAATTACATTGCCGGTTGCCAAATTGCATTATCTCTTATAGTTTCCGAGATATGGACTATCGATTATTTTTAACCTTAGGCTCTGCTTCTAACTTGGGCCCAAACTGTAAAATGGCCTTATCTATTGGCGATTTCGTTCCAATTCACATTCCAAGTAATATCCGGCATGCTAATTACATTGCCGGTTGCCAAATTGAATTATCTCTTATAGTTTCCGAGATATGGACTATCGATAATTTACACCTTAGGCTCTGCTTCTAACTTGGGCCCAAATTGTAAAATGGTCTTACCTATTGGCGATTTCGTTCCAATTCACATTCCAAGTAATATTCGGCATGCTAATTACATTGCCGGTTGCCAAATTGCATTATCTCTTATAGTTTCCGAGATATGGACTATCGATAATTTACACCTTAGGCTCTGCTTCTAACTTGGGCCCAAATTGTAAAATGGTCTTATCTATTGGCGATTTCGTTCCAATTCACATTCCAAGTAATATTCGGCAAGCTAATTACATTGCCGGTTGCCAAATTGCATTATCTCTTTTAGTTTCCGAGATATGGACTATCGATAATTTACACTTTAGGCTCTGCTTCTAACTTGGGCCCAAATTGTAAAATGGTCTTATCTATTGGCGATTTCGTTCCAATTCACATTCCAAGTAATATTCATCATGCTAATTAAATTGCCGGTTGCCAAATTGCATTATCTCTTATAGTTTCCGAGATATGGACTATCGATAATTTACACCTTAGGCTCTGCTTCTAACTTGGGCCCAAATTGTAAAATGGCCTTATCTATTGGCGATTTCGTTCCAATTCAAATTCCAAGTAATATTCGGCATGCTAATTACATTGCCGGTTGCCAAATTGCATTATCTCTTATAGTTTCCGAGATATGGACTATCGATAATTTACACTTTAGGCTCTGCTTCTAACTTGGGCCCAAATTGTAAAATGGTCTTATCTATTGGCGATTTCGTTCCAATTCACATTCCAAGTAATATTCGGCATGCTAATTACATTGCCGGTGGCCAAATTGAATTATCTCTTATAGTTTCCGAGATATGGACTATCGATAATTTACACCTTAGGCTCTGCTTCTAACTTTGGCCCAAATTGTAAAATGGTCTTACCTATTGGCGATTTCGTTCCAATTCACATTCCAAGTAATATTCGGCATGCTAATTACATTGCCGGTTGCCAAATTGCATTATCTCTTATAGTTTCCGAGATATGGACTATCGATAATTTACACCTTAGGCTCTGCTTCTAACTTGGGCCCAAATTGTAAAATAGTCTTATCTATTGGCGATTTCGTTCCAATTCACATTCCAAGTAATATTCGGCATGCTAATTACATTGCCGGTTGCCAAATTGCATTATCTCTTATAGTTTCCGAGATATGGACTATCGATAATTTACACCTTAGGCTCTGCTTCTAACTTGGGCCCAAATTGTAATATGGTCTTATCTATTGGCGATTTCGTTCCAATTCACATTCCAAGTAATATTCGGCATGCTAATTACATTGCCGGTTGCCAAATTGCATTATCTCTTATAGTTTCCGAGATATGGACTATCGATAATTTACACCTTAGGCTCTGCTTCTAACTTGGGCCCAAATTGTAAAATGGTCTTATCTATTGGCGATTTCGTTCCAATTCACATTCCAAGTAATATTCGGCATGCTAATTACATTGCCGGTTGCCAAATTGCATTATCTCTTATAGTTTCCGAGATATGGACTATCGATAATTTACACCTTAGGCTCTGCTTCTAACTTGGGCCCAAATTGTAAAATGGTCTTCTCTATTGGCGATTTCGTTCCAATTCACATTCCAAGTAATATTCGGCATGCTAATTACATTGCCGGTTGCCAAATTGCATTATCTCTTATAGTTTCCGAGATATGGACTATCGATAATTTACACCTTAGGCTCTGCTTCTAACTTGGGCCCAAATTGTAAAATGGTCTTCTCTATTGGCGATTTCGTTCCAATTCACATTCCAAGTAATATTCGGCATGCTAATTACATTGCCGGTTGCCAAATTGCATTATCTCTTATAGTTTCCGAGATATGGACTATCGATTATTTACATCTTAGGCTCTGCTTCTAACTTGGGCCCAAATTGTAAAATGGTCTTCTCTATTGACGATTTCGTTCCAATTCACATTCCAAGTAATATTCGGCATGCTAATTACATTGCCGGTTGCCAAATTGCATTATCTCTTATAGTTTCCGAGATATGGAATATCGATAATTTACACCTTACACTCTGCTTCTAACTTGGGCCCAAATTGTAAAATGGTCTTATCTATTGGCGATTTCGTTCCAATTCACATTCCAAGTAATATTCGGCATGCTAATTACATTGCCGGTTGCCAAATTGCATTATCTCTTATAGTTTCCGAGATATGGACTATCGATAATTTACACCTTAGGCTCTGCTTTTAACTTGGGCCCAAATTGTAAAATCGTCTTATCTATTGGCGATTTCGTTCCAATTCACATTCCAAGTAATATTCGGCATGCTAATTACATTGCCGGTGGCCAAGCTGCATTATCTCTTATAGTTTCCGAGATATGGACTATCGATAATTTACACCTTAGGCTCTGCTTCTAACTTGGGCCCAAATTGTAAAATGGTCTTATCTATTGGCGATTTCGTTCCAATTCACATTCCAAGTAATATTCGGCATGCTAATTACATTGCCGGTTGCCAAATTGCATTATCTCTTATAGTTTCCGAGATATGGACTATCGATAATTTACACCTTAGGCTCTGCTTCTAACTTGGGCCCAAATTGTAAAATGGCCTTATCTATTGGCGATTTCGTTCCAATTCACATTCCAAGTAATATTCGGCATGCTAATTACATTGCCGGTTGCCAAATTGCTTATCTCTTATAGTTTTCGAGATATGGACTATCGATAATTTACACTTTAGGCTCTGCTTCTAACTTGGGCCCAAATTGTAAAATGGTCTTATCTATTGGCGATTTCGTTCCAATTCACATTCCAAGTAATATTCGGCATGCTAATTACATTGCCGGTTGCCAAATTGCTTATCTCTTATAGTTTTCGAGATATGGACTATCGATAATTTACACTTTAGGCTCTGCTTCTAACTTGGGCCCAAATTGTAAAATGGTCTTATCTATTGGCGATTTCGTTCCAATTCACATTCCAAGTAATATTCGGCATGCTAATTACATTGCCGGTTGCCAAATTGCTTATCTCTTATAGTTTTCGAGATATGGACTATCGATAATTTACACTTTAGGCTCTGCTTCTAACTTGGGCCCAAATTGTAAAATGGTCTTATCTTTTGGCGATTTCGTTCCAATTCACATTCCAAGTAATATTCGGCATGCTAATTACATTGCCGGTTGCCAAATTGCATTATCTCTTATAGTTTCCGAGATATGGACTATCGATAATTTACACCTTAGGCTCTGCTTCTAACTTGGGCCCAAATTGTAAAATGGTCTTATCTATTGGCGATTTCGTTCCAATTCACATTCCAAGTAATATTCGGCATGCTAATTACATTGCCGGTGGCCAAGTTGCATTATCTCTTATAGTGTCCGAGATATGGACTATCGATAATTTACACCTTAGGCTCTGCTTCTAACTTGGGCCCAAATTGCAAAATGGTCTTATCTATTGGCGATTTCGTTCCAATTCACATTCCAAGTAATATTCGGCATGCTAATTACATTGCCGGTTCCCAAATTGCATTATCTCTTATAGTTTCCGAGATATGGACTATCGATTATTTTTAACCTTAGGCTCTGCTTCTAACTTGGGCCCAAACTGTAAAATGGCCTTATCTATTGGCGATTTCGTTCCAATTCACATTCCAAGTAGTATTCGGCATGCTAATTACATTGCCGGTTGCCAAATTGCATTATCTCTTATAGTTTCCGAGATATGGACTATCGATAATTTACACCTTAGGCTCTGCTTCTAACTTGGGCCCAAATTGTAAAATGGTCTTATCTATTGGCGATTTCGTTCCAATTCACATTCCAAGTAATATTCGGCATGCTAATTACATTGCCAGTTGCCAAATTGCTTTATCTCTTATAGTTTCCGAGATATGGACTATGGATAATTTACACCTTAGGCTCTGCTTCTAACTTGGGCCCAAATTGTAAAATGGTCTTATCTATTGCCGATTTCGTTCCAATTCACATTCCAAGTAATATTCGGCATGCTAATTACATTGCCGGTTGCCAAATTGCATTATCTCTTATAGTTTCCGAGATATGGACTATCGATAATTTACACCTTAGGCTCAGCTTCTAACTTGGGCCCAAAATGTAAAATGGTCTTATCTATTGGCGATTTCATTCCAATTCACATTCCAAGTAATATTCGGCATGCTAATTACATTGCCGGTTGCCAAATTGCATTATCTCTTATAGTTTCCGAGATATGGACTATCGATAATTTACACCTTAGGCTCTGCTTCTAACTTGGGCCCAAATTGTAAAATGGTCTTATCTATTGGCGATTTCGTTCCAATTCACATTCCAAGTAATATTCGGCATGCTAATTACATTGCCGGTTGCCAAATTGCATTATCTCTTATAGTTTCCGAGATATGGACTATCGATAATTTACACCTTAGGCTCTGCTTCTAACTTGGGCCCAAATTGTAAAATCGTCTTATCTATTGGCGATTTCGTTCCAATTCACATTCCAAGTGGTATTCGGCATGCTAATTACATTGCCGGTTGCCAAATTGCATTATCTCTTATAGTTTCCGAGATATGGACTATCGATAATTTACACCTTAGGCTCTGCTTCTAACTTGGGCCCAAATTGTAAAATGGTCTTATCTATTGGCGATTTCGTACCAATTCACATTCCAAGTAATATTCGGCATGCTAATTACATTGCCGGTTGCGAAACTGCATTATCTCTTATAGTTTCCGAGATATGGACCATCGATAATTTACACCTTAGGCTCTGCTTCTAACTTGGACCCAAATTGTAAAATGGTCTTATCTATTGGCGATTTCGTTCCAATTCACATTCCAAGTAATATTCGGCATGCTAATTACATTGCCGGTTGCCAAATTGCATTATCTCTTTTAGTTTCCGAGATATGGACTATCGATAATTTACACCTTAGGCTCTGCTTCTAACTTGGGCCCAAATTGTAAAATGGTCTTATCTATTGGCGATTTCGTTCCAATTCACATTCCAAGTAATATTCATCATGCTAATTACATTGCCGGTTGCCAAATTGCATTATCTCTTATAGTTTCCGAGATATGGACCATCGATAATTTACACCTTAGGCTCTGCTTCTAAATTGGGCCCAAATTGTAAAATGGCTTTATCTATTGGCGATTTCGTTCCAATTCACATTCCAAGTAATATTCGGCATGCTAATTACATTGCCGGTTGCCAAATTGCATTATCTCTTATAGTTTCCGAGATATGGACTATCGATAATTTACACCTTAGGCTCTGCTTCTAACTTGGGCCCAAATTGTAAAATGGTCTTATCTATTGGCGATTTCGTTCCAATTCACATTCCAAGTAATATTCGGCATGCTAATTACATTGCCGGTTGCCAAATTGTTTGCCAATTGTTGCCAATTGTTTCCGAGATATGGACTATCGATAATTTACACCTTAGGCTCTGCTTCTAACTTGGGCCCAAATTGTAAAATGGTCTTCTCTATTGGCGGTTTCGTTCCAATTCACATTCCAAGTAATATTCGGCATGCTAATTACATTGCCGGTTGCCAAATTGCATTATCTCTTATAGTTTCCGAGATACGGACTATCGATAATTTACACCTTAGGCTCTGCTTCTAACTTGGGCCCAAATTGTAAAATGGTCTTATCTATTGGCGATTTCGTTCCAATTCACACTCCAAGTAATATTCGGCATGCTAATTACATTGCCGGTTGCGAAATTGCATTATCTCTTATAGTTTCCGAGATATGGACTATCAATAATTTACACCTTAGGCTCTGCTTCTAACTTGGGCCCAAATTGTAAAATGGTCTTATCTATTGGCGATTTCGTTCCAATTCACATTCCAAGTAATATTCGGCATGCTAATTACATTGCCGGTTGCCAAATTGTTTGCCAATTGTTGCCAATTGTTTCCGAGATATGGACTATCGATAATTTACACCTTAGGCTCTGCTTCTAACTTGGGCCCAAATTGTAAAATGGTCTTCTCTATTGGCGATTTCGTTCCAATTCACATTCCAAGTAATATTCGGCATGCTAATTACATTGCCGGTTGCCAAATTGCATTATCTCTTATAGTTTCCGAGATACGGACTATCGATAATTTACACCTTAGGCTCTGCTTCTAACTTGGGCCCAAATTGTAAAATGGTCTTATCTATTGGCGATTTCGTTCCAATTCACACTCCAAGTAATATTCGGCATGCTAATTACATTGCCGGTTGCGAAATTGCATTATCTCTTATAGTTTCCGAGATATGGACTATCAATAATTTACACCTTAGGCTCTGCTTCTAACTTGGGCCCAAATTGTAAAATGGTCTTATCTATTGGCGATTTCGTTCCAATTCACATTCCAAGTAATATTCGGCATGCTAATTACATTGCCGGTTGCCAAATTGTTTGCCAATTGTTGCCAATTGTTTCCGAGATATGGACTATCGATAATTTACACCTTAGGCTCTGCTTCTAACTTGGGCCCAAATTGTAAAATGGTCTTCTCTATTGGCGATTTCGTTCCAATTCACATTCCAAGTAATATTCGGCATGCTAATTACATTGCCGGTTGGCAAATTGCATTATCTCTTATAGTTTCCGAGATACGGACTATCGATAATTTACACCTTAGGCTCTGCTTCTAACTTGGGCCCAAATTGTAAAATGGTCTTATCTATTGGCGATTTCGTTCCAATTCACACTCCAAGTAATATTCGGCATGCTAATTACATTGCCGGTTGCGAAATTGCATTATCTCTTATAGTTTCCGAGATATGGACTATCAATAATTTACACCTTAGGCTCTGCTTCTAACTTGGGCCCAAATTGTAAAATGGTCTTATCTATTGGCGATTTCGTTCCAATTCACATTCCAAGTAATATTCGGCATGCTAATTACATTGCCGATTGCCAAATTGTTTGCCAATTGTTGCCAATTGTTTCCGAGATATGGACTATCGATAATTTACACCTTAGGCTCTGCTTCTAACTTGGGCCCAAATTGTAAAATGGTCTTCTCTATTGGCGATTTCGTTCCAATTCACATTCCAAGTAATATTCATCATGCTAATTACATTGCCGGTTGCCAAATTGCATTATCTCTTATAGTTTCCGAGATATGGACCATCGATAATTTACACCTTAGGCTCTGCTTCTAACTTGGGCCCAAATTGTAAAATGGCTTTATCTATTGGCGATTTCGTTCCAATTCACATTCCAAGTAATATTCGGCATGCTAATTACATTGCCGGTTGCCAAATTGCATTATCTCTTATAGTTTCCGAGATATGGACTATCGATAATTTACACCTTAGGCTCTGCTTCTAACTTGGGCCCAAATTGTAAAATGGTCTTATCTATTGGCGATTTCGTTCCAATTCACATTCCAAGTAATATTCGGCATGCTAATTACATTGCTGGTGGCCAAAATGAATTATCTCTTATAGTTTCCGAGATATGGACTATCGATAATTTACACCTTAGGCTCTGCTTCTAACTTGGGCCCAAATTGTAAAATGGTCTTACCTATTGGCGATTTCGTTCCAATTCACATTCCAAGTAATATTCGGCATGCTAACTACATTGCCGGTTGCCAAATTGCATTATCTCTTATAGTTTCCGAGATATGGACTATCGATAATTTACACCTTAGGCTCTGCTTCTAACTTGGGCCCAAATTGTAAAATGGTCTTATCTATTGGCGATTTCGTTCCAATTCACATTCCAAGTAATATTCGTCATGCTAATTACATTGCCGGTTGCCAAATTGCATTATCTCTTATAGTTTCCGAGATATGGACTATCGATAATTTACACCTTAGGCTCTGCTTCTAACTTGGGCCCAAATTGTAAAATGGTCTTATCTATTGGCGATTTCGTTCCAATTCACATTCCAAGTAATATTCGGCATGCTAATTACATTGCCGGTTGCCAAATTGCATTATCTCTTATAGTTTCCGAGATATGGACTATCGATAATTTACACCTTAGGCTCTGCTTCTAACTTGGGCCCAAATTGTAAAATGGTCTTATCTATTGGCGATTTCGTTCCAATTCACACTCCAAGTAATATTCGGCATGCTAATTACATTGCCGGTTGCGAAATTGCATTATCTCTTATAGTTTCCGAGATATGGACTATCAATAATTTACACCTTAGGCTCTGCTTCTAACTTGGGCCCAAATTGTAAAATGGTCTTATCTATTGGCGATTTCGTTCCAATTCACATTCCAAGTAATATTCGGCATGCTAATTACATTGCCGGTTGCCAAATTGTTTGCCAATTGTTGCCAATTGTTTCCGAGATATGGACTATCGATAATTTACACCTTAGGCTCTGCTTCTAACTTGGGCCCAAATTGTAAAATGGTCTTCTCTATTGGCGATTTCGTTCCAATTCACATTCCAAGTAATATTCGGCATGCTAATTACATTGCCGGTTGCCAAATTGAATTATCTCTTATAGTTTCCGAGATACGGACTATCGATAATTTACACCTTAGGCTCTGCTTCTAACTTGGGCCCAAATTGTAAAATGGTCTTATCTATTGGCGATTTCGTTCCAATTCACACTCCAAGTAATATTCGGCATGCTAATTACATTGCCGGTTGCGAAATTGCATTATCTCTTATAGTTTCCGAGATATGGACTATCAATAATTTACACCTTAGGCTCTGCTTCTAACTTGGGCCCAAATTGTAAAATGGTCTTATCTATTGGCGATTTCGTTCCAATTCACATTCCAAGTAATATTCGGCATGCTAATTACATTGCCGGTTGCCAAATTGTTTGCCAATTGTTGCCAATTGTTTCCGAGATATGGACTATCGATAATTTACACCTTAGGCTCTGCTTCTAACTTGGGCCCAAATTGTAAAATGGTCTTCTCTATTGGCGATTTCGTTCCAATTCACATTCCAAGTAATATTCGGCATGCTAATTACATTGCCGGTTGCCAAGTTGCATTATCTCTTATAGTTTCCGAGATACGGACTATCGATAATTTACACCTTAGGCTCTGCTTCTAACTTGGGCCCAAATTGTAAAATGGTCTTATCTATTGGCGATTTCGTTCCAATTCACACTCCAAGTAATATTCGGCATGCTAATTACATTGCCGGTTGCGAAATTGCATTATCTCTTATAGTTTCCGAGATATGGACTATCAATAATTTACACCTTAGGCTCTGCTTCTAACTTGGGCCCAAATTGTAAAATGGTCTTATCTATTGGCGATTTCGTTCCAATTCATATTCCAAGTAATATTCGGCATGCTAATTACATTGCCGGTTGCCAAATTGTTTGCCAATTGTTGCCAATTGTTTCCGAGATATGGACTATCGATAATTTACACCTTAGGCTCTGCTTCTAACTTGGGCCCAAATTGTAAAATGGTCTTCTCTATTGGCGATTTCGTTCCAATTCACATTCCAAGTAATATTCGGCATGCTAATTACATTGCCGGTTACCAAATTGCATTATCTCTTATAGTTTCCGAGATACGGACTATCGATAATTTACACCTTAGGCTCTGCTTCTAAGTTGGGCCCAAATTGTAAAATGGTCTTATCTATTGGCGATTTCGTTCCAATTCACACTCCAAGTAATATTCGGCATGCTAATTACATTGCCGGTTGCGAAATTGCATTATCTCTTATAGTTTCCGAGATATGGACTATCAATAATTTACACCTTAGGCTCTGCTTCTAACTTGGGCCCAAATTGTAAAATGGTCTTATCTATTGGCGATTTCGTTCCAATTCACATTCCAAGTAATATTCGGCATGCTAATTACATTGCCGGTTGCCAAATTGTTTGCCAATTGTTGCCAATTGTTTCCGAGATATGGACTATCGATAATTTACACCTTAGGCTCTGCTTCTAACTTGGGCCAAAATTGTAAAATGGTCTTCTCTATTGGCGATTTCGTTCCAATTCACATTCCAAGTAATATTCGGCATGCTAATTACATTGCCGGTTGCCAAATTGCATTATCTCTTATAGTTTCCGAGATATGGAATATCGATAATTTACACCTTACACTCTGCTTCTAACTTGGGCCCAAATTGTAAAATGGTCTTATCTATTGGCGATTTCGTTCCAATTCACATTCCAAGTAATATTCGGCATGCTAATATCATTGCCGATTGCCAAATTGCATTATCTCTTATAGTTTCCGAGATATGGACTATCGATAATTTACACCTTAGGCTCTGCTTCTAACTTGGGCCCAAATTGTAAAATCGTCTTATCTATTGGCGATTTCGTTCCAATTCACATTCCAAGTGGTATTCGGCATGCTAATTACATTGCCGGTTGCCAAATTGCATTATCTCTTATAGTTTCCGAGATATGGACTATCGATAATTTACACCTTAGGCTCTGCTTCTAACTTGGGCCCAAATTGTAAAATGGTCTTATCTATTGGCGATTTCGTTCCAATTCACATTCCAAGTAATATTCGGCATGCTAATTACATTGCCGGTTGCCAAATTGTTTGCCAATTGTTGCCAATTGTTTCCGAGATATGGACTATCGATAATTTACACCTTAGGCTCTGCTTCTAACTTGGGCCCAAATTGTAAAATGGTCTTCTCTATTGGCGATTTCGTTCCAATTCACATTCCAAGTAATATTCGGCATGCTAATTACATTGCCGGTTGCCAAGTTGCATTATCTCTTATAGTTTCCGAGATACGGACTATCGATAATTTACACCTTAGGCTCTGCTTCTAACTTGGGCCCAAATTGTAAAATGGTCTTATCTATTGGCGATTTCGTTCCAATTCACACTCCAAGTAATATTCGGCATGCTAATTACATTGCCGGTTGCGAAATTGCATTATCTCTTATAGTTTCCGAGATATGGACTATCAATAATTTACACCTTAGGCTCTGCTTCTAACTTGGGCCCAAATTGTAAAATGGTCTTATCTATTGGCGATTTCGTTCCAATTCACATTCCAAGTAATATTCGGCATGCTAATTACATTGCCGGTTGCCAAATTGTTTGCCAATTGTCGCCAATTGTTTCCGAGATATGGACTATCGATAATTTACACCTTAGGCTCTGCTTCTAACTTGGGCCCAAATTGTAAAATGGTCTTCTCTATTGGCGATTTCGTTCCAATTCACATTCCAAGTAATATTCGGCATGCTAATTACATTGCCGGTTACCAAATTGCATTATCTCTTATAGTTTCCGAGATACGGACTATCGATAATTTACACCTTAGGCTCTGCTTCTAAGTTGGGCCCAAATTGTAAAATGGTCTTATCTATTGGCGATTTCGTTCCAATTCACACTCCAAGTAATATTCGGCATGCTAATTACATTGCCGGTTGCGAAATTGCATTATCTCTTATAGTTTCCGAGATATGGACTATCAATAATTTACACCTTAGGCTCTGCTTCTAACTTGGGCCCAAATTGTAAAATGGTCTTATCTATTGGCGATTTCGTTCCAATTCACATTCCAAGTAATATTCGGCATGCTAATTACATTGCCGGTTGCCAAATTGTTTGCCAATTGTTGCCAATTGTTTCCGAGATATGGACTATCGATAATTTACACCTTAGGCTCTGCTTCTAACTTGGGCCAAAATTGTAAAATGGTCTTCTCTATTGGCGATTTCGTTCCAATTCACATTCCAAGTAATATTCGGCATGCTAATTACATTGCCGGTTGCCAAGTTGCATTATCTCTTATAGTTTCCGAGATACGGACTATCGATAATTTACACCTTAGGCTCTGCTTCTAACTTGGGCCCAAATTGTAAAATGGTCTTATCTATTGGCGATTTCGTTCCAATTCACACTCCAAGTAATATTCGGCATGCTAATTACATTGCCGGTTGCGAAATTGCATTATCTCTTATAGTTTCCGAGATATGGACTATCAATAATTTACACCTTAGGCTCTGCTTCTAACTTGGGCCCAAATTGTAAAATGGTCTTATCTATTGGCGATTTCGTTCCAATTCACATTCCAAGTAATATTCGGCATGCTAATTACATTGCCGGTTGCCAAATTGTTTGCCAATTGTTGCCAATTGTTTCCGAGATATGGACTATCGATAATTTACACCTTAGGCTCTGCTTCTAACTTGGGCCCAAATTGTAAAATGGTCTTCTCTATTGGCGATTTCGTTCCAATTCACATTCCAAGTAATATTCGGCATGCTAATTACATTGCCGGTTACCAAATTGCATTATCTCTTATAGTTTCCGAGATACGGACTATCGATAATTTACACCTTAGGCTCTGCTTCTAAGTTGGGCCCAAATTGTAAAATGGTCTTATCTATTGGCGATTTCGTTCCAATTCACACTCCAAGTAATATTCGGCATGCTAATTACATTGCCGGTTGCGAAATTGCATTATCTCTTATAGTTTCCGAGATATGGACTATCAATAATTTACACCTTAGGCTCTGCTTCTAACTTGGGCCCAAATTGTAAAATGGTCTTATCTATTGGCGATTTCGTTCCAATTCACATTCCAAGTAATATTCGGCATGCTAATTACATTGCCGGTTGCCAAATTGTTTGCCAATTGTTGCCAATTGTTTCCGAGATATGGACTATCGATAATTTACACCTTAGGCTCTGCTTCTAACTTGGGCCAAAATTGTAAAATGGTCTTCTCTATTGGCGATTTCGTTCCAATTCACATTCCAAGTAATATTCGGCATGCTAATTACATTGCCGGTTGCCAAATTGCATTATCTCTTATAGTTTCCGAGATATGGAATATCGATAATTTACACCTTACACTCTGCTTCTAACTTGGGCCCAAATTGTAAAATGGTCTTATCTATTGGCGATTTCGTTCCAATTCACATTCCAAGTAATATTCGGCATGCTAATTACATTGCCGGTTGCCAAATTGCATTATCTCTTATAGTTTCCGAGATATGGGCTATCGATAATTTACACCTTAGGCTCTGCTTCTAACTTGGGCCCAAATTGTAAAATCGTCTTATCTATTGGCGATTTCGTTCCAATTCACATTCCAAGTGGTATTCGGCATGCTAATTACATTGCCGGTTGCCAAATTGCATTATCTCTTATAGTTTCCGAGATATGGACTATCGATAATTTACACCTTAGGCTCTGCTTCTAACTTGGGCCCAAATTGTAAAATGGTCTTATCTATTGGCGATTTCGTTCCAATTCACATTCCAAGTAATATTCGGCATGCTAATTACATTGCCGGTTGCCAAATTGCATTATCTCTTATAGTTTCCGAGATATGGAATATCGATAATTTACACCTTACACTCTGCTTCTAACTTGGGCCCAAATTGTAAAATGGTCTTATCTATTGGCGATTTCGTTCCAATTCACATTCCAAGTAATATTCGGCATGCTAATTACATTGCCGGTTGCCAAATTGCATTATCTCTTATAGTTTCCGAGATATGGACTATCGATAATTTACACCTTAGGCTCTGCTTCTAACTTGGGCCCAAATTGTAAAATGGTCTTATCTATTGGCGATTTCGTTCCAATTCACATTCCAAGTAATATTCGGCATGCTAATTACATTGCCGGTTGCGAAATTGCATTATCTCTTATAGTTTCCGAGATATGGACTATCAATAATTTACACCTTAGGCTCTGCTTCTAACTTGGGCCCAAATTGTAAAATGGTCTTATCTATTGGCGATTTCGTTCCAATTCACATTCCAAGTAATATTCGGCATGCTAATTACATTGCCGGTTGCCAAATTGTTTGCCAATTGTTGCCAATTGTTTCCGAGATATGGACTATCGATAATTTACACCTTAGGCTCTGCTTCTAACTTGGGCCCAAATTGTAAAATGGTCTTCTCTATTGGCGATTTCGTTCCAATTCACATTCCAAGTAATATTCGGCATGCTAATTACATTGCCGGTTGCCAAATTGCATTATCTCTTATAGTTTCCGAGATATGGACTATCGATAATTTACACCTTAGGCTCTGCTTCTAACTTGGGCCCAAATTGTAAAATGGTCTTATCTATTGGCGATTTCGTTCCAATTCACATTCCAAGTAATATTCGTCATGCTAATTACATTGCCGGTTGCCAAATTGCATTATCTCTTATAGTTTCCGAGATATGGACTATCGATAATTTACACCTTAGGCTCTGCTTCTAACTTGGGCCCAAATTGTAAAATGGTCTTATCTATTGGCGATTTCGTTCCAATTCACATTCCAAGTAATATTCGGCATGCTAATTACATTGCTGGTGGCCAAAATGAATTATCTCTTATAGTTTCCGAGATATGGACTATCGATAATTTACACCTTAGGCTCTGCTTCTAACTTGGGCCCAAATTGTAAAATGGTCTTATCTATTGGCGATTTCGTTCCAATTCACATTCCAAGTAATATTCGGCATGCTAATTATATTGCTGGTGGCCAAAATGAATTATCTCTTATAGTTTCCGAGATATGGACTATCGATAATTTACACCTTAGGCTCTGCTTCTAACTTGGGCCCAAATTGTAAAATGGTCTTATCTATTGGCGATTTCGTTCCAATTCACATTCCAAGTAATATTCGTCATGCTAATTACATTGCCGGTTGCCAAATTGCATTATCTCTTATAGTTTCCGAGATATGGACTATCGATAATTTACACCTTAGGCTCTGCTTCTAACTTGGGCCCAAATTGTAAAATGGTCTTATCTATTGGCGATTTCGTTCCAATTCACATTCCAAGTAATATTCGGCATGCTAATTACATTGCCGGTTGCCAAATTGCATTATCTCTTATAGTTTCCGAGATATGGACTATCGATAATTTACACCTTAGGCTCTGCTTCTAACTTGGGCCCAAATATTGTAAAATGGTCTTATCTATTGGCGATTTCGTTCCAATTCACACTCCAAGTAATATTCGGCATGCTAATTACATTGCCGGTTGCGAAATTGCATTATCTCTTATAGTTTCCGAGATATGGACTATCAATAATTTACACCTTAGTCTCTGCTTCTAACTTGGGCCCAAATTGTAAAATGGTCTTATCTATTGGCGATTTCGTTCCAATTCACATTCCAAGTAATATTCGGCATGCTAATTACATTGCCGGTTGCCAAATTGTTTGCCAATTGTTGCCAATTGTTTCCGAGATATGGACTATCGATAATTTACACCTTAGGCTCTGCTTCTAACTTGGGCCCAAATTGTAAAATGGTCTTCTCTATTGGCGATTTCGTTCCAATTCACATTCCAAGTAATATTCGGCATGCTAATTACATTGCCGGTTGCCAAATTGCATTATCTCTTATAGTTTCCGAGATACGGACTATCGATAATTTACACCTTAGGCTCTGCTTCTAACTTGGGCCCAAATTGTAAAATGGTCTTATCTATTGGCGATTTCGTTCCAATTCACACTCCAAGTAATATTCGGCATGCTAATTACATTGCCGGTTGCGAAATTGCATTATCTCTTATAGTTTCCGAGATATGGACTATCAATAATTTACACCTTAGGCTCTGCTTCTAACTTGGGCCCAAATTGTAAAATGGTCTTATCTATTGGCGATTTCGTTCCAATTCACGTTCCAAGTAATATTCGGCATGCTAATTACATTGCCGGTTGCCAAATTGTTTGCCAATTGTTGCCAATTGTTTCCGAGATTTGGACTATCGATAATTTACACCTTAGGCTCTGCTTCTAACTTGGGCCCAAATTGTAAAATGGTCTTCTCTATTGGCGATTTCGTTCCAATTCACAGTCCAAGTAATATTCGGCATGCTAATTACATTGCCGGTTGCCAAATTGCATTATCTCTTATAGTTTCCGAGATACGGACTATCGATAATTTACACCTTAGGCTCTGCTTCTAACTTGGGCCCAAATTGTAAAATGGTCTTATCTATTGGCGATTTCGTTCCAATTCACACTCCAAGTAATATTCGGCATGCTAATTACATTGCCGGTTGCGAAATTGCATTATCTCTTATAGTTTCCGAGATATGGACTATCAATAATTTACACCTTAGGCTCTGCTTCTAACTTGGGCCCAAATTGTAAAATGGTCTTATCTATTGGCGATTTCGTTCCAATTCACATTCCAAGTAATATTCGGCATGCTAATTACATTGCCGGTTGCCAAATTGTTTGCCAATTGTTGCCAATTGTTTCCGAGATATGGACTATCGATAATTTACACCTTAGGCTCTGCTTCTAACTTGGGCCCAAATTGTAAAATGGTCTTCTCTATTGGCGATTTCGTTCCAATTCACATTCCAAGTAATATTCGGCATGCTAATTACATTGCCGGTTGCCAAATTGCATTATCTCTTATAGTTTCCGAGATACGGACTATCGATAATTTACACCTTAGGCTCTGCTTCTAACTTGGGCCCAAATTGTAAAATGGTCTTATCTATTGGCGATTTCGTTCCAATTCACACTCCAAGTAATATTCGGCATGCTAATTACATTGCCGGTTGCGAAATTGCATTATCTCTTATAGTTTCCGAGATATGGACTATCAATAATTTACACCTTAGGCTCTGCTTCTAACTTGGGCCCAAATTGTAAAATGGTCTTATCTATTGGCGATTTCGTTCCAATTCACATTCCAAGTAATATTCGGCATGCTAATTACATTGCCGGTTGCCAAATTGTTTGCCAATTGTTGCCAATTGTTTCCGAGATATGGACTATCGATAATTTACACCTTAGGCTCTGCTTCTAACTTGGGCCCAAATTGTAAAATGGTCTTCTCTATTGGCGATTTCGTTCCAATTCACATTCCAAGTAATATTCGGCATGCTAATTACATTGCCGGTTGCCAAATTGCATTATCTCTTATAGTTTCCGAGATATGGAATATCGATAATTTACACCTTACACTCTGCTTCTAACTTGGGCCCAAATTGTAAAATGGTCTTATCTATTGGCGATTTCGTTCCAATTCACATTCCAAGTAATATTCGGCATGCTAATTACATTGCCGGTTGCCAAATTGCATTATCTCTTATAGTTTCCGAGATATGGACTATCGGTAATTTACACCTTAGGCTCTGCTTCTAACTTGGGCCCAAATTGTAAAATGGTCTTATCTATTGGCGATTTCGGTCCAATTCACATTCCAAGTAATATCCGGCATGCTAATTACATTGCCGGTTGCCAAATTGAATTATCTCTTATAGTTTCCGAGATATGGACTATCGATAATTTACACCTTAGGCTCTGCTTCTAACTTGGGCCCAAATTGTAAAATGGTCTTACCTATTGGCGATTTCGTTCCAATTCACATTCCAAGTAATATTCGGCATGCTAATTACATTGCCGGTTGCCAAATTGCATTATCTCTTATAGTTTCCGAGATATGGACTATCGATAATTTACACCTTAGGCTCTGCTTCTAACTTGGGCCCAAATTGTAAAATGGTCTTATCTATTGGCGATTTCGTCCCAATTCACATTCCAAGTAATATTCGGCATGCTAATTACATTGCCGGTTGCGAAACTGCATTATCTCTTATAGTTTCCGAGATATGGACTATCGATAATTTACACCTTAGGCTCTGCTTCTAACTTGGGCCCAAATTGTAAAATGGTCTTATCTATTGGCGATTTCGTTCCAATTCACATTCCAAGTAATATTCGGCAAGCTAATTACATTGCCGGTTGCCAAATTGCATTATCTCTTTTAGTTTCCGAGATATGGACTATCGATAATTTACACCTTAGGCTCTGCTTCTAACTTGGGCCCAAATTGTAAAATGGTCTTATCTATTGGCGATTTCGTTCCAATTCACATTCCAAGTAATACTCGGCATGCTAATTACATTGCCGGTGGCCAAATTGAATTATCTCTTATAGTTTCCGAGATATGGACTATCGATAATTTACACCTTAGGCTCTGCTTCTAACTTGGGCCCAAATTGTAAAATGGTCTTATCTATTGGCGATTTCGTTCCAATTCACATTCCAAGTAATATTCGGCATGCTAATTACATTGCCGGTTGCCAAATTGCATTATCTCTTATAGTTTCCGAGATATGGACTATCGATAATTTACACCTTAGGCTCTGCTTCTAACTTGGGCCCAAATTGTAAAATGGTCTTATCTATTGGCGATTTCGTTCCAATTCACATTCCAAGTAATATTCGGCATGCTAATTACATTGCCGGTTGCCAAATTGCATTATCTCTTATAGTTTCCGAGATATGGACTATCGATAATTTACACCTTAGGCTCTGCTTCTAACTTGGGCCCAAATTGTAATATGGTCTTATCTATTGGCGATTTCGTTCCAATTCACATTCCAAGTAATATTCGGCATGCTAATTACATTGCCGGTTGCCAAATTGCATTATCTCTTATAGTTTCCGAGATATGGACTATCGATAATTTACACCTTAGGCTCTGCTTCTAACTTGGGCCCAAATTGTAAAATGGTCTTATCTATTGGCGATTTCGTTCCAATTCACATTCCAAGTAATATTCGGCATGCTAATTACATTTCCGGTTGCCAAATTGCATTATCTCTTATAGTTTCCGAGATATGGACTATCGATAATTTACACCTTAGGCTCTGCTTCTAACTTGGGCCCAAATTGTAAAATGGTCTTATCTATTGGCGATTTCGTTCCAATTCACATTCCAAGTAATATTCGGCATGCTAATTACATTGCCGGTTGCCAAATTGCATTATCTCTTATAGTTTCCGAGATACGGACTATCGATAATTTACACCTTAGGCTCTGCTTCTAACTTGGACCCAAATTGTAAAATGGTCTTATCTATTGGCGATTTCGTTCCAATTCACACTCCAAGTAATATTCGGCATGCTAATTACATTGCCGGTTGCGAAATTGCATTATCTCTTATAGTTTCCGAGATATGGACTATCAATAATTTACACCTTAGGCTCTGCTTCTAACTTGGGCCCAAATTGTAAAATGGTCTTATCTATTGGCGATTTCGTTCCAATTCACATTCCAAGTAATATTCGGCATGCTAATTACATTGCCGGTAGCCAAATTGCATTATCTCTTATAGTTTCCGAGATATGGACTATGGATAATTTACACCTTAGGCTCTGCTTCTAACTTGGGCCCAAATTGTAAAATGGTCTTATCTATTGGCGATTTCGTTCCAATTCACATTCCAAGTAATATTCGGCATGCTAATTACATTGCCGGTTGCCAAATTGCTTTATCTCTTATAGTTTCCGAGATATGGACTATCGATAATTTACACCTTAGGCTCTGCTTCTAACTTGGGCCCAAATTGTAAAATGGTCTTCTCTATTGGCGATTTCGTTCCAATTCACATTCCAAGTAATATTCGGCATGCTAATTACATTGCCGGTTGCCAAATTGCATTATCTCTTATAGTTTCCGAGATATGGACTATCGATAATTTACACCTTAGGCTCTGCTTCTAACTTGGGCCCAAATTGTAAAATGGTCTTCACTATTGGCGATTTCGTTCCAATTCACATTCCAAGTAATATTCGGCATGCTAATTACATTGCCGGTTGCCAAATTGCATTATCTCTTATAGTTTCCGAGATATGGACTATCGATTATTTACATCTTAGGCTCTGCTTCTAACTTGGGCCCAAATTGTAAAATGGTCTTCTCTATTGACGATTTCGTTCCAATTCACATTCCAAGTAAGATTCGGCATGCTAATTACATTGCCGGTTGCCAAATTGCATTATCTCTTATAGTTTCCGAGATATGGAATATCGATAATTTACACCTTACACTCTGCTTCTAACTTGGGCCCAAATTGTAAAATGGTCTTATCTATTGGCGATTTCGTTCCAATTCACATTCCAAGTAATATTCGGCATGCTAATTACATTGCCGGTTGCCAAATTGCATTATCTCTTATAGTTTCCGAGATATGGACTATCGATAATTTACACCTTAGGCTCTGCTTCTAACTTGGGCCCAAATTGTAAAATGGTCTTATCTATTGGCGATTTCGTTCCAATTCACATTCCAAGTAATATTCGGCATGCTAATTACATTGCCGGTTGCCATATTGCATTATCTCTTATAGTTTCCGAGATATGGACTATCGATAATTTACACCTTAGGCTCTGCTTCTAACTTGGGCCCAAATTGTAAAATGGTCTTATCTATTGGCGATTTCGTTCCAATTCACATTCCAAGTAATATTCGGCATGCTAATTACATTGCCGGTTGCCAAATTGCATTATCTCTTATAGTTTCCGAGATACGGACTATCGATAATTTACACCTTAGGCTCTGCTTCTAACTTGGGCCCAAATTGTAAAATGGTCTTATCTATTGGCGATTTCGTTCCAATTCACACTCCAAGTAATATTCGGCATGCTAATTACATTGCCGGTTGCGAAATTGCATTATCTCTTATAGTTTCCGAGATATGGACTATCAATAATTTACACCTTAGGCTCTGCTTCTAACTTGGGCCCAAATTGTAAAATGGTCTTATCTATTGGCGATTTCGTTCCAATTCACATTCCAAGTAATATTCGGCATGCTAATTACATTGCCGGTTGCCAAATTGCATTATCTCTTATAGTTTCCGAGATATGGACTATCGATAATTTACACCTTAGGCTCTGCTTCTAACTTGGGCCCAAATTGTAAAATGGTCTTATCTATTGGCGATTTCGTTCCAATTCACATTCCAAGTAATATTCGGCATGCTAATTACATTGCCGGTGGCCAAATTGAATTATCTCTTATAGTTTCCGAGATATGGACTATCGATAATTTACACCTTAGGCTCTGCTTCTAACTTGGGCCCAAATTGTAAAATGGTCTTACCTATTGGCGATTTCGTTCCAATTCACATTCCAAGTAATATTCGGCATGCTAATTACATTGCCGGTTGCCAAATTGCATTATCTCTTATAGTTTCCGAGATATGGACTATCGATAATTTACACCTTAGGCTCTGCTTCTAACTTGGGCCCAAATTGTAAAATGGTCTTCACTATTGGCGATTTCGTTCCAATTCACATTCCAAGTAATATTCGGCATGCTAATTACATTGCCGGTTGCCAAATTGCATTATCTCTTATAGTTTCCGAGATATGGACTATCGATTATTTACATCTTAGGCTCTGCTTCTAACTTGGGCCCAAATTGTAAAATGGTCTTCTCTATTGACGATTTCGTTCCAATTCACATTCCAAGTAATATTCGGCATGCTAATTACATTGCCGGTTGCCAAATTGCATTATCTCTTATAGTTTCCGAGATATGGAATATCGATAATTTACACCTTACACTCTGCTTCTAACTTGGGCCCAAATTGTAAAATGGTCTTATCTATTGGCGATTTCGTTCCAATTCACATTCCAAGTAATATTCGGCATGCTAATTACATTGCCGGTTGCCAAATTGCATTATCTCTTATAGTTTCCGAGATATGGACTATCGATAATTTACACCTTAGGCTCTGCTTCTAACTTGGGCCCAAATTGTAAAATGGTCTTCTCTATTGGCGATTTCGTTCCAATTCACATTCCTAGTAATATTCGGCATGCTAATTACATTGCCGGTTGCCAAATTGCATTATCTCTTATAGTTTCCGAGATATGGACTATCGATAATTTACACCTTAGGCTCTGCTTCTAACTTGGGCCCAAATTGTAAAATGGTCTTCTCTATTGGCGATTTCGTTCCAATTCACATTCCAAGTAATATTCGGCATGCTAATTACATTGCCGGTTGCCAAATTGCATTATCTCTTATAGTTTCCGAGATATGGACTATCGATAATTTACACCTTAGGCTCTGCTTCTAACTTGGGCCCAAATTGTAAAATGGTCTTCTCTATTGGCGATTTCGTTCCAATTCACATTCCAAGTAATATTCGGCATGCTAATTACATTGCCGGTTGCCAAATTGCATTATCTCTTATAGTTTCCGAGATATGGACTATCGATAATTTACACCTTAGGCTCTGCTTCTAACTTGGGCCCAAATTATAAAATGGTCTTCTCTATTGGCGATTTCGTTTCAATTCACATTCCAAGTAATATTCGGCATGCTAATTACATTGCCGGTTGCCAAATTGCATTATCTCTTATAGTTTCCGAGATATGGACTATCGATAATTTACACCTTAGGCTCTGCTTCTAACTTGGGCCCAAATTGTAAAATGGTCTTCTCTATTGGCGATTTCGTTCCAATTCACATTCCAAGTAATATTCGGCATGCTAATTACATTGCCGGTTGCCAAATTGCATTATCTCTTATAGTTTCCGAGATATGGACTATCGATAATTTACACCTTAGGCTCTGCTTCTAACTTGGGCCCAAATTGTAAAATGGTCTTATCTATTGGCGATTTCGTTCCAATTCACATTCCAAGTAATATTCGGCATGCTAATTACATTGCCGGTTGCCAAATTGCATTATCTCTTATAGTTTCCGAGATATGGACTATCGATTATTTACATCTTAGGCTCTGCTTCTAACTTGGGCCCAAATTGTAAAATGGTCTTCTCTATTGGCGATTTCGTTCCAATTCACATTCCAAGTAATATTCGGCATGCTAATTACATTGCCGGTTGCCAAATTGCATTATCTCTTATAGTTTCCGAGATATGGACTATCGATAATTTACACCTTAGGCTCTGCTTCTAACTTGGGCCCAAATTGTAAAATGGTCTTCTCTATTGGCGATTTCGTTCCAATTCACATTCCAAGTAATATTCGGCATGCTAATTACATTGCCGGTTGCCAAATTGCATTATCTCTTATAGTTTCCGAGATATGGACTATCGATTATTTACATCTTAGGCTCTGCTTCTAACTTGGGCCCAAATTGTAAAATGGTCTTCTCTATTGACGATTTCGTTCCAATTCACATTCCAAGTAATATTCGGCATGCTAATTACATTGCCGGTTGCCAAATTGCATTATCTCTTATAGTTTCCGAGATATGGAATATCGATAATTTACACCTTACACTCTGCTTCTAACTTGGGCCCAAATTGTAAAATGGTCTTATCTATTGGCGATTTCGTTCCAATTCACATTCCAAGTAATATTCGGCATGCTAATTACATTGCCGGTTGCCAAATTGCATTATCTCTTATAGTTTCCGAGATATGGACTATCGATAATTTACACCTTAGGCTCTGCTTCTAACTTGGGCCCAAATTGTAAAATCGTCTTATCTATTGGCGATTTCGTTCCAATTCACATTCCAAGTAATATTCGGCATGCTAATTACATTGCCGGTGGCCAAGCTGCATTATCTCTTATAGTTTCCGAGATATGGACTATCGATAATTTACACCTTAGGCTCTGCTTCTAACTTGGGCCCAAATTGTAAAATGGTCTTATCTATTGGCGATTTCGTTCCAATTCACATTCCAAGTAATATCCGGCATGCTAATTACATTGCCGGTTGCCAAATTGAATTATCTCTTATAGTTTCCGAGATATGGACTATCGATAATTTACACCTTAGGCTCTGCTTCTAACTTGGGCCCAAATTGTAAAATGGTCTTACCTATTGGCGATTTCGTTCCAATTCACATTCCAAGTAATATTCGGCATGCTAATTACATTGCCGGTTGCCAAATTGCATTATCTCTTATAGTTTCCGAGATATGGACTATCGATAATTTACACCTTAGGCTCTGCTTCTAACTTGGGCCCAAATTGTAAAATGGTCTTATCTATTGGCGATTTCGTTCCAATTCACATTCCAAGTAATATTCGGCATGCTAATTACATTGCCGGTTGCCAAATTGCTTATCTCTTATAGTTTTCGAGATATGGACTATCGATAATTTACACTTTAGGCTCTGCTTCTAACTTGGGCCCAAATTGTAAAATGGTCTTATCTATTGGCGATTTCGTTCCAATTCACATTCCAAGTAATATTCGGCATGCTAATTACATTGCCGGTTGCCAAATTGCTTATCTCTTATAGTTTTCGAGATATGGACTATCGATAATTTACACTTTAGGCTCTGCTTCTAACTTGGGCCCAAATTGTAAAATGGTCTTATCTTTTGGCGATTTCGTTCCAATTCACATTCCAAGTAATATTCGGCATGCTAATTACATTGCCGGTTGCCAAATTGCATTATCTCTTATAGTTTCCGAGATATGGACTATCGATAATTTACACCTTAGGCTCTGCTTCTAACTTGGGCCCAAATTGTAAAATGGTCTTATCTATTGGCGATTTCGTTCCAATTCACATTCCAAGTAATATTCGGCATGCTAATTACATTGCCGGTGGCCAAGTTGCATTATCTCTTATAGTTTCCGAGATATGGACTATCGATAATTTACACCTTAGGCTCTGCTTCTAACTTGGGCCCAAATTGCAAAATGGTCTTATCTATTGGCGATTTCGTTCCAATTCACATTCCAAGTAATATTCGGCATGCTAATTACATTGCCGGTTCCCAAATTGCATTATCTCTTATAGTTTCCGAGATATGGACTATCGATTATTTTTAACCTTAGGCTCTGCTTCTAACTTGGGCCCAAACTGTAAAATGGCCTTATCTATTGGCGATTTCGTTCCAATTCACATTCCAAGTAGTATTCGGCATGCTAATTACATTGCCGGTTGCCAAATTGCATTATCTCTTATAGTTTCCGAGATATGGACTATCGATAATTTACACCTTAGGCTCTGCTTCTAACTTGGGCCCAAATTGTAAAATGGTCTTATCTATTGGCGATTTCGTTCCAATTCACATTCCAAGTAATATTCGGCATGCTAATTACATTGCCAGTTGCCAAATTGCTTTATCTCTTATAGTTTCCGAGATATGGACTATGGATAATTTACACCTTAGGCTCTGCTTCTAACTTGGGCCCAAATTGTAAAATGGTCTTATCTATTGCCGATTTCGTTCCAATTCACATTCCAAGTAATATTCGGCATGCTAATTACATTGCCGGTTGCCAAATTGCATTATCTCTTATAGTTTCCGAGATATGGACTATCGATAATTTACACCTTAGGCTCAGCTTCTAACTTGGGCCCAAAATGTAAAATGGTCTTATCTATTGGCGATTTCATTCCAATTCACATTCCAAGTAATATTCGGCATGCTAATTACATTGCCGGTTGCCAAATTGCATTATCTCTTATAGTTTCCGAGATATGGACTATCGATAATTTACACCTTAGGCTCTGCTTCTAACTTGGGCCCAAATTGTAAAATGGTCTTATCTATTGGCGATTTCGTTCCAATTCACATTCCAAGTAATATTCGGCATGCTAATTACATTGCCGGTTGCCAAATTGCATTATCTCTTATAGTTTCCGAGATATGGACTATCGATAATTTACACCTTAGGCTCTGCTTCTAACTTGGGCCCAAATTGTAAAATCGTCTTATCTATTGGCGATTTCGTTCCAATTCACATTCCAAGTGGTATTCGGCATGCTAATTACATTGCCGGTTGCCAAATTGCATTATCTCTTATAGTTTCCGAGATATGGACTATCGATAATTTACACCTTAGGCTCTGCTTCTAACTTGGGCCCAAATTGTAAAATGGTCTTATCTATTGGCGATTTCGTTCCAATTCACATTCCAAGTAATATTCGGCATGCTAATTACATTGCCGGTTGCCAAATTGCATTATCTCTTATAGTTTCCGAGATATGGACTATCGATAATTTACACCTTAGGCTCTGCTTCTAACTTGGGCCCAAATTGTAAAATGGTCTTATCTATTGGCGATTTCGTACCAATTCACATTCCAAGTAATATTCGGCATGCTAATTACATTTCCGGTTGCGAAACTGCATTATCTCTTATAGTTTCCGAGATATGGACCATCGATAATTTACACCTTAGGCTCTGCTTCTAACTTGGACCCAAATTGTAAAATGGTCTTATCTATTGGCGATTTCGTTCCAATTCACATTCCAAGTAATATTCGGCATGCTAATTACATTGGCGGTTGCCAAATTGCATTATCTCTTTTAGTTTCCGAGATATGGACTATCGATAATTTACACCTTAGGCTCTGCTTCTAACTTGGGCCCAAATTGTAAAATGGTCTTATCTATTGGCGATTTCGTTCCAATTCACATTCCAAGTAATATTCATCATGCTAATTACATTGCCGGTTGCCAAATTGCATTATCTCTTATAGTTTCCGAGATATGGACCATCGATAATTTACACCTTAGGCTCTGCTTCTAACTTGGGCCCAAATTGTAAAATGGCTTTATCTATTGGCGATTTCGTTCCAATTCACATTCCAAGTAATATTCGGCATGCTAATTACATTGCCGGTTGCCAAATTGCATTATCTCTTATAGTTTCCGAGATATGGACTATCGATAATTTACACCTTAGGCTCTGCTTCTAACTTGGGCCCAAATTGTAAAATGGTCTTATCTATTGGCGATTTCGTTCCAATTCACATTCCAAGTAATATTCGGCATGCTAATTACATTGCTGGTGGCCAAAATGAATTATCTCTTATAGTTTCCGAGATATGGACTATCGATAATTTACACCTTAGGCTCTGCTTCTAACTTGGGCCCAAATTGTAAAATGGTCTTACCTATTGGCGATTTCGTTCCAATTCACATTCCAAGTAATATTCGGCATGCTAACTACATTGCCGGTTGCCAAATTGCATTATCTCTTATAGTTTCCGAGATATGGACTATCGATAATTTACACCTTAGGCTCTGCTTCTAACTTGGGCCCAAATTGTAAAATGGTCTTATCTATTGGCGATTTCGTTCCAATTCACATTCCAAGTAATATTCGTCATGCTAATTACATTGCCGGTTGCCAAATTGCATTATCTCTTATAGTTTCCGAGATATGGACTATCGATAATTTACACCTTAGGCTCTGCTTCTAACTTGGGCCCAAATTGTAAAATGGTCTTATCTATTGGCGATTTCGTTCCAATTCACATTCCAAGTAATATTCGGCATGCTAATTACATTGCCGGTTGCCAAATTGCATTATCTCATATAGTTTCCGAGATATGGACTATCGATAATTTACACCTTAGGCTCTGCTTCTAACTTGGGCCCAAATTGTAAAATGGTCTTATCTATTGGCGATTTCGTTCCAATTCACACTCCAAGTAATATTCGGCATGCTAATTACATTGCCGGTTGCGAAATTGCATTATCTCTTATAGTTTCCGAGATATGGACTATCAATAATTTACACCTTAGGCTCTGCTTCTAACTTGGGCCCAAATTGTAAAATGGTCTTATCTATTGGCGATTTCGTTCCAATTCACATTCCAAGTAATATTCGGCATGCTAATTACATTGCCGGTTGCCAAATTGTTTGCCAATTGTTGCCAATTGTTTCCGAGATATGGACTATCGATAATTTACACCTTAGGCTCTGCTTCTAACTTGGGCCCAAATTGTAAAATGGTCTTCTCTATTGGCGATTTCGTTCCAATTCACATTCCAAGTAATATTCGGCATGCTAATTACATTGCCGGTTGCCAAATTGCATTATCTCTTATAGTTTCCGAGATACGGACTATCGATAATTTACACCTTAGGCTCTGCTTCTAACTTGGGCCCAAATTGTAAAATGGTCTTATCTATTGGCGATTTCGTTCCAATTCACACTCCAAGTAATATTCGGCATGCTAATTACATTGCCGGTTGCGAAATTGCATTATCTCTTATAGTTTCCGAGATATGGACTATCAATAATTTACACCTTAGGCTCTGCTTCTAACTTGGGCCCAAATTGTAAAATGGTCTTATCTATTGGCGATTTCGTTCCAATTCACATTCCAAGTAATATTCGGCATGCTAATTACATTGCCGGTTGCCAAATTGTTTGCCAATTGTTGCCAATTGTTTCCGAGATATGGACTATCGATAATTTACACCTTAGGCTCTGCTTCTAACTTGGGCCCAAATTGTAAAATGGTCTTCTCTATTGGCGATTTCGTTCCAATTCACATTCCAAGTAATATTCGGCATGCTAATTACATTGCCGGTTGCCAAATTGCATTATCTCTTATAGTTTCCGAGATACGGACTATCGATAATTTACACCTTAGGCTCTGCTTCTAACTTGGGCCCAAATTGTAAAATGGTCTTATCTATTGGCGATTTCGTTCCAATTCACACTCCAAGTAATATTCGGCATGCTAATTACATTGCCGGTTGCGAAATTGCATTATCTCTTATAGTTTCCGAGATATGGACTATCAATAATTTACACCTTAGGCTCTGCTTCTAACTTGGGCCCAAATTGTAAAATGGTCTTATCTATTGGCGATTTCGTTCCAATTCACATTCCAAGTAATATTCGGCATGCTAATTACATTGCCGGTTGCCAAATTGTTTGCCAATTGTTGCCAATTGTTTCCGAGATATGGACTATCGATAATTTACACCTTAGGCTCTGCTTCTAACTTGGGCCCAAATTGTAAAATGGTCTTCTCTATTGGCGATTTCGTTCCAATTCACATTCCAAGTAATATTCGGCATGCTAATTACATTGCCGGTTGCCAAATTGCATTATCTCTTATAGTTTCCGAGATACGGACTATCGATAATTTACACCTTGGGCTCTGCTTCTAACTTGGGCCCAAATTGTAAAATGGTCTTATCTATTGGCGATTTCGTTCCAATTCACACTCCAAGTAATATTCGGCATGCTAATTACATTGCCGGTTGCGAAATTGCATTATCTCTTATAGTTTCCGAGATATGGACTATCAATAATTTACACCTTAGGCTCTGCTTCTAACTTGGGCCCAAATTGTAAAATGGTCTTATCTATTGGCGATTTCGTTCCAATTCACATTCCAAGTAATATTCGGCATGCTAATTACATTGCCGGTTGCCAAATTGTTTGCCAATTGTTGCCAATTGTTTCCGAGATATGGACTATCGATAATTTACACCTTAGGCTCTGCTTCTAACTTGGGCCCAAATTGTAAAATGGTCTTCTCTATTGGCGATTTCGTTCCAATTCACATACCAAGTAATATTCGGCATGCTAATTACATTGCCGGTTGCCAAATTGCATTATCTCTTATAGTTTCCGAGATATGGAATATCGATAATTTACACCTTACACTCTGCTTCTAACTTGGGCCCAAATTGTAAAATGGTCTTATCTATTGGCGATTTCGTTCCAATTCACATTCCAAGTAATATTCGGCATGCTAATTACATTGCCGGTTGCCAAATTGCATTATCTCTTATAGTTTCCGAGATATGGACTATCGATAATTTACACCTTAGGCTCTGCTTCTAACTTGGGCCCAAATTGTAAAATCGTCTTATCTATTGGCGATTTCGTTCCAATTCACATTCCAAGTGGTATTCGGCATGCTAATTACATTGCCGGTTGCCAAATTGCATTATCTCTTATAGTTTCCGAGATATGGACTATCGATAATTTACACCTTAGGCTCTGCTTCTAACTTGGGCCCAAATTGTAAAATGGTCTTATCTATTGGCGATTTCGTTCCAATTCACATTCCAAGTAATATTCGGCATGCTAATTACATTGCTGGTGGCCAAAATGAATTATCTCTTATAGTTTCCGAGATATGGACTATCGATAATTTACACCTTAGGCTCTGCTTCTAACTTGGGCCCAAATTGTAAAATGGTCTTACCTATTGGCGATTTCGTTCCAATTCACATTCCAAGTAATATTCGGCATGCTAACTACATTGCCGGTTGCCAAATTGCATTATCTCTTATAGTTTCCGAGATATGGACTATCGATTATTTACACCTTAGGCTCTGCTTCTAACTTGGGCCCAAATTGTAAAATGGTCTTATCTATTGGCGATTTCGTTCCAATTCACATTCCAAGTAATATTCGTCATGCTAATTACATTGCCGGTTGCCAAATTGCATTATCTCTTATAGTTTCCGAGATATGGACTATCGATAATTTACACCTTAGGCTCTGCTTCTAACTTGGGCCCAAATTGTAAAATGGTCTTATCTATTGGCGATTTCGTTCCAATTCACATTCCAAGTAATATTCGGCATGCTAATTACATTGCCGGTTGCCAAATTGCATTATCTCTTATAGTTTCCGAGATACGGACTATCGATAATTTACACCTTGGGCTCTGCTTCTAACTTGGGCCCAAATTGTAAAATGGTCTTATCTATTGGCGATTTCGTTCCAATTCACACTCCAAGTAATATTCGGCATGCTAATTACATTGCCGGTTGCGAAATTGCATTATCTCTTATAGTTTCCGAGATATGGACTATCAATAATTTACACCTTAGGCTCTGCTTCTAACTTGGGCCCAAATTGTAAAATGGTCTTATCTATTGGCGATTTCGTTCCAATTCACATTCCAAGTAATATTCGGCATGCTAATTACATTGCCGGTTGCCAAATTGTTTGCCAATTGTTGCCAATTGTTTCCGAGATATGGACTATCGATAATTTACACCTTAGGCTCTGCTTCTAACTTGGGCCCAAATTGTAAAATGGTCTTCTCTATTGGCGATTTCGTTCCAATTCACATTCCAAGTAATATTCGGCATGCTAATTACATTGCCGGTTGCCAAATTGCATTATCTCTTATAGTTTCCGAGATATGGAATATCGATAATTTACACCTTACACTCTGCTTCTAACTTGGGCCCAAATTGTAAAATGGTCTTATCTATTGGCGATTTCGTTCCAATTCACATTCCAAGTAATATTCGGCATGCTAATTACATTGCCGGTTGCCAAATTGCATTATCTCTTATAGTTTCCGAGATATGGACTATCGATAATTTACACCTTAGGCTCTGCTTCTAACTTGGGCCCAAATTGTAAAATCGTCTTATCTATTGGCGATTTCGTTCCAATTCACATTCCAAGTGATATTCGGCATGCTAATTACATTGCCGGTTGCCAAATTGCATTATCTCTTATAGTTTCCGAGATATGGACTATCGATAATTTACATCTTAGGCTCTGCTTCTAACTTGGGCCCAAATTGTAAAATGGTCTTCTCTATTGGCGATTTCGTTCCAATTCACATTCCAAGTAATATTCGGCATGCTAATTACATTGCCGGTTGCCAAATTGCATTATCTCTTATAGTTTCCGAGATATGGACTATCGATAATTTACACCTTAGGCTCTGCTTCTAACTTGGGCCCAAATTGTAAAATGGTCTTCTCTATTGGCGATTTCGTTCCAATTCACATTCCAAGTAATATTCGGCATGCTAATTACATTGCCGGTTGCCAAATTGCATTATCTCTTATAGTTTCCGAGATATGGACTATCGATTATTTACATCTTAGGCTCTGCTTCTAACTTGGGCCCAAATTGTAAAATGGTCTTCTCTATTGACGATTTCGTTCCAATTCACATTCCAAGTAATATTCGGCATGCTAATTACATTGCCGGTTGCCAAATTGCATTATCTCTTATAGTTTCCGAGATATGGAATATCGATAATTTACACCTTACACTCTGCTTCTAACTTGGGCCCAAATTGTAAAATGGTCTTATCTATTGGCGATTTCGTTCCAATTCACATTCCAAGTAATATTCGGCATGCTAATTACATTGCCGGTTGCCAAATTGCATTATCTCTTATAGTTTCCGAGATATGGACTATCGATAATTTACACCTTAGGCTCTGCTTCTAACTTGGGCCCAAATTGTAAAATCGTCTTATCTATTGGCGATTTCGTTCCAATTCACATTCCAAGTAATATTCGGCATGCTAATTACATTGCCGGTGGCCAAGCTGCATTATCTCTTATAGTTTCCGAGATATGGACTATCGATAATTTACACCTTAGGCTCTGCTTCTAACTTGGGCCCAAATTGTAAAATGGTCTTATCTATTGGCGATTTCGTTCCAATTCACATTCCAAGTAATATCCGGCATGCTAATTACATTGCCGGTTGCCAAATTGAATTATCTCTTATAGTTTCCGAGATATGGACTATCGATAATTTACACCTTAGGCTCTGCTTCTAACTTGGGCCCAAATTGTAAAATGGTCTTACCTATTGGCGATTTCGTTCCAATTCACATTCCAAGTAATATTCGGCATGCTAATTACATTGCCGGTTGCCAAATTGCATTATCTCTTATAGTTTCCGAGATATGGACTATCGATAATTTACACCTTAGGCTCTGCTTCTAACTTGGGCCCAAATTGTAAAATGGTCTTATCTATTGGCGATTTCGTTCCAATTCACATTCCAAGTAATATTCGGCATGCTAATTACATTGCCGGTTGCCAAATTGCTTATCTCTTATAGTTTTCGAGATATGGACTATCGATAATTTACACTTTAGGCTCTGCTTCTAACTTGGGCCCAAATTGTAAAATGGTCTTATCTATTGGCGATTTCGTTCCAATTCACATTCCAAGTAATATTCGGCATGCTAATTACATTGCCGGTTGCCAAATTGCTTATCTCTTATAGTTTTCGAGATATGGACTATCGATAATTTACACTTTAGGCTCTGCTTCTAACTTGGGCCCAAATTGTAAAATGGTCTTATCTTTTGGCGATTTCGTTCCAATTCACATTCCAAGTAATATTCGGCATGCTAATTACATTGCCGGTTGCCAAATTGCATTATCTCTTATAGTTTCCGAGATATGGACTATCGATAATTTACACCTTAGGCTCTGCTTCTAACTTGGGCCCAAATTGTAAAATGGTCTTATCTATTGGCGATTTCGTTCCAATTCACATTCCAAGTAATATTCGGCATGCTAATTACATTGCCGGTGGCCAAGTTGCATTATCTCTTATAGTTTCCGAGATATGGACTATCGATAATTTACACCTTAGGCTCTGCTTCTAACTTGGGCCCAAATTGCAAAATGGTCTTATCTATTGGCGATTTCGTTCCAATTCACATTCCAAGTAATATTCGGCATGCTAATTACATTGCCGGTTCCCAAATTGCATTATCTCTTATAGTTTCCGAGATATGGACTATCGATTATTTTTAACCTTAGGCTCTGCTTCTAACTTGGGCCCAAACTGTAAAATGGCCTTATCTATTGGCGATTTCGTTCCAATTCACATTCCAAGTAGTATTCGGCATGCTAATTACATTGCCGGTTGCCAAATTGCATTATCTCTTATAGTTTCCGAGATATGGACTATCGATAATTTACACCTTAGGCTCTGCTTCTAACTTGGGCCCAAATTGTAAAATGGTCTTATCTATTGGCGATTTCGTTCCAATTCACATTCCAAGTAATATTCGGCATGCTAATTACATTGCCAGTTGCCAAATTGCTTTATCTCTTATAGTTTCCGAGATATGGACTATGGATAATTTACACCTTAGGCTCTGCTTCTAACTTGGGCCCAAATTGTAAAATGGTCTTATCTATTGCCGATTTCGTTCCAATTCACATTCCAAGTAATATTCGGCATGCTAATTACATTGCCGGTTGCCAAATTGCATTATCTCTTATAGTTTCCGAGATATGGACTATCGATAATTTACACCTTAGGCTCAGCTTCTAACTTGGGCCCAAAATGTAAAATGGTCTTATCTATTGGCGATTTCATTCCAATTCACATTCCAAGTAATATTCGGCATGCTAATTACATTGCCGGTTGCCAAATTGCATTATCTCTTATAGTTTCCGAGATATGGACTATCGATAATTTACACCTTAGGCTCTGCTTCTAACTTGGGCCCAAATTGTAAAATGGTCTTATCTATTGGCGATTTCGTTCCAATTCACATTCCAAGTAATATTCGGCATGCTAATTACATTGCCGGTTGCCAAATTGCATTATCTCTTATAGTTTCCGAGATATGGACTATCGATAATTTACACCTTAGGCTCTGCTTCTAACTTGGGCCCAAATTGTAAAATCGTCTTATCTATTGGCGATTTCGTTCCAATTCACATTCCAAGTGGTATTCGGCATGCTAATTACATTGCCGGTTGCCAAATTGCATTATCTCTTATAGTTTCCGAGATATGGACTATCGATAATTTACACCTTAGGCTCTGCTTCTAACTTGGGCCCAAATTGTAAAATGGTCTTATCTATTGGCGATTTCGTTCCAATTCACATTCCAAGTAATATTCGGCATGCTAATTACATTGCCGGTTGCCAAATTGCATTATCTCTTATAGTTTCCGAGATATGGACTATCGATAATTTACACCTTAGGCTCTGCTTCTAACTTGGGCCCAAATTGTAAAATGGTCTTATCTATTGGCGATTTCGTACCAATTCACATTCCAAGTAATATTCGGCATGCTAATTACATTTCCGGTTGCGAAACTGCATTATCTCTTATAGTTTCCGAGATATGGACCATCGATAATTTACACCTTAGGCTCTGCTTCTAACTTGGACCCAAATTGTAAAATGGTCTTATCTATTGGCGATTTCGTTCCAATTCACATTCCAAGTAATATTCGGCATGCTAATTACATTGGCGGTTGCCAAATTGCATTATCTCTTTTAGTTTCCGAGATATGGACTATCGATAATTTACACCTTAGGCTCTGCTTCTAACTTGGGCCCAAATTGTAAAATGGTCTTATCTATTGGCGATTTCGTTCCAATTCACATTCCAAGTAATATTCATCATGCTAATTACATTGCCGGTTGCCAAATTGCATTATCTCTTATAGTTTCCGAGATATGGACCATCGATAATTTACACCTTAGGCTCTGCTTCTAACTTGGGCCCAAATTGTAAAATGGCTTTATCTATTGGCGATTTCGTTCCAATTCACATTCCAAGTAATATTCGGCATGCTAATTACATTGCCGGTTGCCAAATTGCATTATCTCTTATAGTTTCCGAGATATGGACTATCGATAATTTACACCTTAGGCTCTGCTTCTAACTTGGGCCCAAATTGTAAAATGGTCTTATCTATTGGCGATTTCGTTCCAATTCACATTCCAAGTAATATTCGGCATGCTAATTACATTGCTGGTGGCCAAAATGAATTATCTCTTATAGTTTCCGAGATATGGACTATCGATAATTTACACCTTAGGCTCTGCTTCTAACTTGGGCCCAAATTGTAAAATGGTCTTACCTATTGGCGATTTCGTTCCAATTCACATTCCAAGTAATATTCGGCATGCTAACTACATTGCCGGTTGCCAAATTGCATTATCTCTTATAGTTTCCGAGATATGGACTATCGATAATTTACACCTTAGGCTCTGCTTCTAACTTGGGCCCAAATTGTAAAATGGTCTTATCTATTGGCGATTTCGTTCCAATTCACATTCCAAGTAATATTCGTCATGCTAATTACATTGCCGGTTGCCAAATTGCATTATCTCTTATAGTTTCCGAGATATGGACTATCGATAATTTACACCTTAGGCTCTGCTTCTAACTTGGGCCCAAATTGTAAAATGGTCTTATCTATTGGCGATTTCGTTCCAATTCACATTCCAAGTAATATTCGGCATGCTAATTACATTGCCGGTTGCCAAATTGCATTATCTCATATAGTTTCCGAGATATGGACTATCGATAATTTACACCTTAGGCTCTGCTTCTAACTTGGGCCCAAATTGTAAAATGGTCTTATCTATTGGCGATTTCGTTCCAATTCACACTCCAAGTAATATTCGGCATGCTAATTACATTGCCGGTTGCGAAATTGCATTATCTCTTATAGTTTCCGAGATATGGACTATCAATAATTTACACCTTAGGCTCTGCTTCTAACTTGGGCCCAAATTGTAAAATGGTCTTATCTATTGGCGATTTCGTTCCAATTCACATTCCAAGTAATATTCGGCATGCTAATTACATTGCCGGTTGCCAAATTGTTTGCCAATTGTTGCCAATTGTTTCCGAGATATGGACTATCGATAATTTACACCTTAGGCTCTGCTTCTAACTTGGGCCCAAATTGTAAAATGGTCTTCTCTATTGGCGATTTCGTTCCAATTCACATTCCAAGTAATATTCGGCATGCTAATTACATTGCCGGTTGCCAAATTGCATTATCCCTTATAGTTTCCGAGATACGGACTATCGATAATTTACACCTTAGGCTCTGCTTCTAACTTGGGCCCAAATTGTAAAATGGTCTTATCTATTGGCGATTTCGTTCCAATTCACACTCCAAGTAATATTCGGCATGCTAATTACATTGCCGGTTGCGAAATTGCATTATCTCTTATAGTTTCCGAGATATGGACTATCAATAATTTACACCTTAGGCTCTGCTTCTAACTTGGGCCCAAATTGTAAAATGGTCTTATCTATTGGCGATTTCGTTCCAATTCACATTCCAAGTAATATTCGGCATGCTAATTACATTGCCGGTTGCCAAATTGTTTGCCAATTGTTGCCAATTGTTTCCGAGATATGGACTATCGATAATTTACACCTTAGGCTCTGCTTCTAACTTGGGCCCAAATTGTAAAATGGTCTTCTCTATTGGCGATTTCGTTCCAATTCACATTCCAAGTAATATTCGGCATGCTAATTACATTGCCGGTTGCCAAATTGCATTATCTCTTATAGTTTCCGAGATACGGACTATCGATAATTTACACCTTAGGCTCTGCTTCTAACTTGGGCCCAAATTGTAAAATGGTCTTATCTATTGGCGATTTCGTTCCAATTCACACTCCAAGTAATATTCGGCATGCTAATTACATTGCCGGTTGCGAAATTGCATTATCTCTTATAGTTTCCGAGATATGGACTATCAATAATTTACACCTTAGGCTCTGCTTCTAACTTGGGCCCAAATTGTAAAATGGTCTTATCTATTGGCGATTTCGTTCCAATTCACATTCCAAGTAATATTCGGCATGCTAATTACATTGCCGGTTGCCAAATTGTTTGCCAATTGTTGCCAATTGTTTCCGAGATATGGACTATCGATAATTTACACCTTAGGCTCTGCTTCTAACTTGGGCCCAAATTGTAAAATGGTCTTCTCTATTGGCGATTTCGTTCCAATTCACATTCCAAGTAATATTCGGCATGCTAATTACATTGCCGGTTGCCAAATTGCATTATCTCTTATAGTTTCCGAGATACGGACTATCGATAATTTACACCTTGGGCTCTGCTTCTAACTTGGGCCCAAATTGTAAAATGGTCTTATCTATTGGCGATTTCGTTCCAATTCACACTCCAAGTAATATTCGGCATGCTAATTACATTGCCGGTTGCGAAATTGCATTATCTCTTATAGTTTCCGAGATATGGACTATCAATAATTTACACCTTAGGCTCTGCTTCTAACTTGGGCCCAAATTGTAAAATGGTCTTATCTATTGGCGATTTCGTTCCAATTCACATTCCAAGTAATATTCGGCATGCTAATTACATTGCCGGTTGCCAAATTGTTTGCCAATTGTTGCCAATTGTTTCCGAGATATGGACTATCGATAATTTACACCTTAGGCTCTGCTTCTAACTTGGGCCCAAATTGTAAAATGGTCTTCTCTATTGGCGATTTCGTTCCAATTCACATACCAAGTAATATTCGGCATGCTAATTACATTGCCGGTTGCCAAATTGCATTATCTCTTATAGTTTCCGAGATATGGAATATCGATAATTTACACCTTACACTCTGCTTCTAACTTGGGCCCAAATTGTAAAATGGTCTTATCTATTGGCGATTTCGTTCCAATTCACATTCCAAGTAATATTCGGCATGCTAATTACATTGCCGGTTGCCAAATTGCATTATCTCTTATAGTTTCCGAGATATGGACTATCGATAATTTACACCTTAGGCTCTGCTTCTAACTTGGGCCCAAATTGTAAAATCGTCTTATCTATTGGCGATTTCGTTCCAATTCACATTCCAAGTGGTATTCGGCATGCTAATTACATTGCCGGTTGCCAAATTGCATTATCTCTTATAGTTTCCGAGATATGGACTATCGATAATTTACACCTTAGGCTCTGCTTCTAACTTGGGCCCAAATTGTAAAATGGTCTTATCTATTGGCGATTTCGTTCCAATTCACATTCCAAGTAATATTCGGCATGCTAATTACATTGCTGGTGGCCAAAATGAATTATCTCTTATAGTTTCCGAGATATGGACTATCGATAATTTACACCTTAGGCTCTGCTTCTAACTTGGGCCCAAATTGTAAAATGGTCTTACCTATTGGCGATTTCGTTCCAATTCACATTCCAAGTAATATTCGGCATGCTAACTACATTGCCGGTTGCCAAATTGCATTATCTCTTATAGTTTCCGAGATATGGACTATCGATTATTTACACCTTAGGCTCTGCTTCTAACTTGGGCCCAAATTGTAAAATGGTCTTATCTATTGGCGATTTCGTTCCAATTCACATTCCAAGTAATATTCGTCATGCTAATTACATTGCCGGTTGCCAAATTGCATTATCTCTTATAGTTTCCGAGATATGGACTATCGATAATTTACACCTTAGGCTCTGCTTCTAACTTGGGCCCAAATTGTAAAATGGTCTTATCTATTGGCGATTTCGTTCCAATTCACATTCCAAGTAATATTCGGCATGCTAATTACATTGCCGGTTGCCAAATTGTTTGCCAATTGTTGCCAATTGTTTCCGAGATATGGACTATCGATAATTTACACCTTAGGCTCTGCTTCTAACTTGGGCCCAAATTGTAAAATGGTCTTCTCTATTGGCGATTTCGTTCCAATTCACATTCCAAGTAATATTCGGCATGCTAATTACATTACCGGTTGCCAAATTGCATTATCTCTTATAGTTTCCGAGATACGGACTATCGATAATTTACACCTTAGGCTCTGCTTCTAACTTGGGCCCAAATTGTAAAATGGTCTTATCTATTGGCGATTTCGTTCCAATTCACACTCCAAGTAATATTCGGCATGCTAATTACATTGCCGGTTGCGAAATTGCATTATCTCTTATAGTTTCCGAGATATGGACTATCAATAATTTACACCTTAGGCTCTGCTTCTAACTTGGGCCCAAATTGTAAAATGGTCTTATCTATTGGCGATTTCGTTCCAATTCACATTCCAAGTAATATTCGGCATGCTAATTACATTGCCGGTTGCCAAATTGTTTGCCAATTGTTGCCAATTGTTTCCGAGATATGGACTATCGATAATTTACACCTTAGGCTCTGCTTCTAACTTGGGCCCAAATTGTAAAATGGTCTTCTCTATTGGCGATTTCGTTCCAATTCACATTCCAAGTAATATTCGGCATGCTAATTACATTGCCGGTTGCCAAATTGCATTATCTCTTATAGTTTCCGAGATACGGACTATCGATAATTTACACCTTAGGCTCTGCTTCTAACTTGGGCCCAAATTGTAAAATGGTCTTATCTATTGGCGATTTCGTTCCAATTCACATTCCAAGTAATATTCGGCATGCTAATTACATTGCCGGTTGCCAAATTGTTTGCCAATTGTTGCCAATTGTTTCCGGGATATGGACTATCGATAATTTACACCTTAGGCTCTGCTTCTAACTTGGGCCCAAATTGTAAAATGGTCTTCTCTATTGGCGATTTCGTTCCAATTCACATTCCAAGTAATATTCGGCATGCTAATTACATTGCCGGTTGCCAAATTGCATTATCTCTTATAGTTTCCGAGATACGGACTATCGATAATTTACACCTTAGGCTCTGCTTCTAACTTGGGCCCAAATTGTAAAATGGTCTTATCTATTGGCGATTTCGTTCCAATTCACACTCCAAGTAATATTCGGCATGCTAATTACATTGCCGGTTGCGAAATAGCATTATCTCTTATAGTTTCCGAGATATGGACTATCAATAATTTACACCTTAGGCTCTGCTTCTAACTTGGGCCCAAATTGTAAAATGGTCTTATCTATTGGCGATTTCGTTCCAATTCACATTCCAAGTAATATTCGGCATGCTAATTACATTGCCGGTTGCCAAATTGTTTGCCAATTGTTGCCAATTGTTTCCGAGATATGGACTATCGATAATTTACACCTTAGGCTCTGCTTCTAACTTGGGCCCAAATTGTAAAATGGTCTTCTCTATTGGCGATTTCGTTCCAATTCACATTCCAAGTAATATTCGGCATGCTAATTACATTGCCGGTTGCCAAATTGCATTATCTCTTATAGTTTCCGAGATATGGAATATCGATAATTTACACCTTACACTCTGCTTCTAACTTGGGCCCAAATTGTAAAATGGTCTTATCTATTGGCGATTTCGTTCCAATTCACATTCCAAGTAATATTCGGCATGCTAATTACATTGCCGGTTGCCAAATTGCATTATCTCTTATAGTTTCCGAGATATGGACTATCGATAATTTACACCTTAGGCTCTGCTTCTAACTTGGGCCCAAATTGTAAAATCGTCTTATCTATTGGCGATTTCGTTCCAATTCACATTCCAAGTAATATTCGGCATGCTAATTACATTGCCGGTTGCCAAATTGCATTATCTCTTATAGTTTCCGAGATATGGACTATCGGTAATTTACACCTTAGGCTCTGCTTCTAACTTGGGCCCAAATTGTAAAATGGTCTTATCTATTGGCGATTTCGTTCCAATTCACATTCCAAGTAATATCCGGCATGCTAATTACATTGCCGGTTGCCAAATTGAATTATCTCTTATAGTTTCCGAGATATGGACTATCGATAATTTACACCTTAGGCTCTGCTTCTAACTTGGGCCCAAATTGTAAAATGGTCTTACCTATTGGCGATTTCGTTCCAATTCACATTCCAAGTAATATTCGGCATGCTAATTACATTGCCGGTTGCCAAATTGCATTACCTCTTATAGTTTCCGAGATATGGACTATCGATAATTTACACCTTAGGCTCTGCTTCTAACTTGGGCCCAAATTGTAAAATGGTCTTATCTATTGGCGATTTCGTCCCAATTCACATTCCAAGTAATATTCGGCATGCTAATTACATTGCCGGTTGCGAAACTGCATTATCTCTTATAGTTTCCGAGATATGGACTATCGATAATTTACACCTTAGGCTCTGCTTCTAACTTGGGCCCAAATTGTAAAATGGTCTTATCTATTGGCGATTTCGTTCCAATTCACATTCCAAGTAATATTCGGCAAGCTAATTACATTGCCGGTTGCCAAATTGCATTATCTCTTTTAGTTTCCGAGATATGGACTATCGATAATTTACACCTTAGGCTCTGCTTCTAACTTGGGCCCAAATTGTAAAATGGTCTTATCTATTGGCGATTTCGGTCCAATTCACATTCCAAGTAATATTCATCATGTTAATTAAATTGCCGGTTGCCAAATTGCATTATCTCTTATAGTTTCCGAGATATGGACTATCGATAATTTACACCTTAGGCTCTGCTTCTAACTTGGGCCCAAATTGTAAAATGGCCTTATCTATTGGCGATTTCGTTCCAATTCACATTCCAAGTAATATTCGGCATGCTAATTACATTGCCGGTTGCCAAATTGCATTATCTCTTATAGTTTCCGAGATATGGACTATCGATAATTTACACCTTAGGCTCTGCTTCTAACTTGGGCCCAAATTGTAAAATGGTCTTATCTATTGGCGATTTCGTTCCAATTCACATTCCAAGTAATACTCGGCATGCTAATTACATTGCCGGTGGCCAAATTGAATTATCTCTTATAGTTTCCGAGATATGGACTATCGATAATTTACACCTTAGGCTCTGCTTCTAACTTGGGCCCAAATTGTAAAATGGTCTTATCTATTGGCGATTTCGTTCCAATTCACATTCCAAGTAATATTCGGCATGCTAATTACATTGCCGGTTGCCAAATTGCATTATCTCTTATAGTTTCCGAGATATGGACTATCGATAATTTACACCTTAGGCTCTGCTTCTAACTTGGGCCCAAATTGTAAAATGGTCTTATCTATTGGCGATTTCGTTCCAATTCACATTCCAAGTAATATTCGGCATGCTAATTACATTGCCGGTTGCCAAATTGCATTATCTCTTATAGTTTCCGAGATATGGACTATCGATAATTTACACCTTAGGCTCTGCTTCTAACTTGGGCCCAAATTGTAATATGGTCTTATCTATTGGCGATTTCGTTCCAATTCACATTCCAAGTAATATTCGGCATGCTAATTACATTGCCGGTTGCCAAATTGCATTATCTCTTATAGTTTCCGAGATATGGACTATCGATAATTTACACCTTAGGCTCTGCTTCTAACTTGGGCCCAAATTGTAAAATGGTCTTATCTATTGGCGATTTCGTTCCAATTCACATTCCAAGTAATATTCGGCATGCTAATTACATTTCCGGTTGCCAAATTGCATTATCTCTTATAGTTTCCGAGATATGGACTATCGATAATTTACACCTTAGGCTCTGCTTCTAACTTGGGCCCAAATTGTAAAATGGTCTTATCTATTGGCGATTTCGTTCCAATTCACATTCCAAGTAGTATTCGGCATGCTAATTACATTGCCGGTTGCCAAATTGCATTATCTCTTATAGTTTCCGAGATATGGACTATCGATAATTTACACCTTAGGCTCTGCTTCTAACTTGGGCCCAAATTGTAAAATGGTCTTATCTATTGGCGATTTCGTTCCAATTCACATTCCAAGTAATATTCGGCATGCTAATTACATTGCCGGTTGCCAAATTGCATTATCTCTTATAGTTTCCGAGATACGGACTATCGATAATTTACACCTTAGGCTCTGCTTCTAACTTGGACCCAAATTGTAAAATGGTCTTATCTATTGGCGATTTCGTTCCAATTCACACTCCAAGTAATATTCGGCATGCTAATTACATTGCCGGTTGCGAAATTGCATTATCTCTTATAGTTTCCGAGATATGGACTATCAATAATTTACACCTTAGGCTCTGCTTCTAACTTGGGCCCAAATTGTAAAATGGTCTTATCTATTGGCGATTTCGTTCCAATTCACATTCCAAGTAATATTCGGCATGCTAATTACATTGCCGGTAGCCAAATTGCATTATCTCTTATAGTTTCCGAGATATGGACTATGGATAATTTACACCTTAGGCTCTGCTTCTAACTTGGGCCCAAATTGTAAAATGGTCTTATCTATTGGCGATTTCGTTCCAATTCACATTCCAAGTAATATTCGGCATGCTAATTACATTGCCGGTTGCCAAATTGCTTTATCTCTTATAGTTTCCGAGATATGGACTATCGATAATTTACACCTTAGGCTCTGCTTCTAACTTGGGCCCAAATTGTAAAATGGTCTTCTCTATTGGCGATTTCGTTCCAATTCACATTCCAAGTAATATTCGGCATGCTAATTACATTGCCGGTTGATAAATTGCATTATCTCTTATAGTTTCCGAGATATGGACTATCGATAATTTACACCTTAGGCTCTGCTTCTAACTTGGGCCCAAATTGTAAAATGGTCTTCACTATTGACGATTTCGTTCCAATTCACATTCCAAGTAATATTCGGCATGCTAATTACATTGCCGGTTGTCAAATTGCATTATCTCTTATAGTTTCCGAGATATGGACTATCGATTATTTACATCTTAGGCTCTGCTTCTAACTTGGGCCCAAATTGTAAAATGGTCTTCTCTATTGACGATTTCGTTCCAATTCACATTCCAAGTAATATTCGGCATGCTAATTACATTGCCGGTTGCCAAATTGCATTATCTCTTATAGTTTCCGAGATATGGAATATCGATAATTTACACCTTACACTCTGCTTCTAACTTGGGCCCAAATTGTAAAATGGTCTTATCTATTGGCGATTTCGTTCCAATTCACATTCCAAGTAATATTCGGCATGCTAAATACATTGCCGGTTGCCAAATTGCATTATCTCTTATAGTTTCCGAGATATGGACTATCGATAATTTACACCTTAGGCTCTGCTTCTAACTTGGGCCCAAATTGTAAAATCGTCTTATCTATTGGCGATTTCGTTCCAATTCACATTCCAAGTAATATTCGGCACGCTAATTACATTGCCGGTTGCCAAATTGCATTATCTCTTATAGTTTCCGAGACATGAACTATCGGTAATTTACACCTTAGGCTCTGTTTCTAACTTGGGCCCAAATTGTAAAATGGTCTTATCTATTGGCGATTTCGTTCCAATTCACAATCCAAGTAATATTCGGCATGCTAATTACATTGCCGGTTGCCATATTGCATTATCTCTTATAGTTTCCGAGATATGGACTATCGATAATTTACACCTTAGGCTCTGCTTCTAACTTGGACCCAAATTGTAAAATGGTCTTATCTATTGGCGATTTCGTTCCAATTCACATTCCAAGTAATATTCGGCATGCTAATTACATTGCCGGTTGCCAAATTGCATTATCTCTTATAGTTTCCGAGATACGGACTATCGATAATTTACACCTTAGGCTCTGCTTCTAACTTGGGCCCAAATTGTAAAATGGTCTTATCTATTGGCGATTTCGTTCCAATTCACACTCCAAGTAATATTCGGCATGCTAATTACATTGCCGGTTGCGAAATTGCATTATCTCTTATAGTTTCCGAGATACGGACTATCGATAATTTACACCTTAGGCTCTGCTTCTAACTTGGGCCCAAATTGTAAAATGGTCTTATCTATTGGCGATTTCGTTCCAATTCACATTCCAAGTAATATTCGGCATGCTAATTACATTGCCGGTTGCCAAATTGCATTATCTCTTATAGTTTCCGAGATATGGACTATCGATAATTTACACCTTAGGCTCTGCTTCTAACTTGGGCCCAAATTGTAAAATAGTCTTATCTATTGGCGATTTCGTTCCAATTCACATTCCAAGTAATATTCGGCATGCTAATTACATTGCCGGTGGCCAAATTGAATTATCTCTTATAGTTTCCGAGATATGGACTATCGATAATTTACACCTTAGGCTCTGCTTCTAACTTGGGCCCAAATTGAAAAATGGTCTTACCTATTGGCGATTTCGTTCCAATTCACATTCCAAGTAATATTCGGCATGCTAATTACATTGCCGGTTGCCAAATTGCATTATCTCTTATAGTTTCCGAGATATGGACTATCGATAATTTACACCTTAGGCTCTGCTTCTAACTTGGGCCCAAATTGTAAAATGGTCTTCACTATTGGCGATTTCGTTCCAATTCACATTCCAAGTAATATTCGGCATGCTAATTACATTGCCGGTTGCCAAATTGCATTATCTCTTATAGTTTCCGAGATATGGACTATCGATTATTTACATCTTAGGCTCTGCTTCTAACTTGGGCCCAAATTGTAAAATGGTCTTCTCTATTGACGATTTCGTTCCAATTCACATTCCAAGTAATATTCGGCATGCTAATTACATTGCCGGTTGCCAAATTGCATTATCTCTTATAGTTTCCGAGATATGGAATATCGATAATTTACACCTTACACTCTGCTTCTAACTTGGGCCCAAATTGTAAAATGGTCTTATCTATTGGCGATTTCGTTCCAATTCACATTCCAAGTAATATTCGGCATGCTAATTACATTGCCGGTTGCCAAATTGCATTATCTCTTATAGTTTCCGAGATATGGACTATCGATAATTTACACCTTAGGCTCTGCTTCTAACTTGGGCCCAAATTGTAAAATCGTCTTATCTATTGGCGATTTCGTTCCAATTCACATTCCAAGTAATATTCGGCATGCTAATTACATTGCCGGTTGCCAAATTGCATTATCTTTTATAGTTTCCGAGATATGGACTATCGGTAATTTACACCTTAGGCTCTGCTTCTAACTTGGGCCCAAATTGTAAAATGGTCTTACCTATTGGCGATTTCGTTCCAATTCACATTCCAAGTAATATTCGGCATGCTAATTACATTGCCGGTTGCCAAATTGCATTATCTCTTATAGTTTCCGAGATATGGACTATCGATAATTTACACCTTAGGCTCTGCTTCTAACTTGGGCCCAAATTGTAAAATGGTCTTATCTAATGGCGATTTCGTTCCAATTCACATTCCAAGTAATATTCGGCATGCTAATTACATTGCCGGTTGCTAAATTGCATTATCTCTTATAGTTTCCGAGATATGGACTATCGATAATTTACATCTTAGGCTCTGCTTCTAACTTGGGCCCAAATTGTAAAATGGTCTTATCTATTGGCGATTTCGTTCCAATTCACATTCCAAGTAATATTCGGCATGCTAATTACATTGCCGGTTGCCAAATTGCACTATCCCTTATAGTTTCCGAGATATGGACTATCGATAATTTACACCTTAGGCTCTGCTTCTAACTTGGGCCCAAATTGTAAAATGGTCTTATCTATTGCCGATTTCGTTCCAATTCACATTCCAAGTAATATTCGGCATGCTAATTACATTGCCGGTTGCCAAATTGCATTATCTCTTATAGTTTCCGAGATATGGACTATCGATAATTTACACCTTAGGCTCTGCTTCTAACTTGGGCCCAAATAGTAAAATGGTCTTATCTATTGGCGATTTCGTTCCAATTCACATTCCAAGTAATATTCGGCATGCCAATTACATTGCCGGTTGCCAAATTGCATTATCTCTTATAGTTTCCGAGATATGGACTATCGATAATTTACACCTTAGGCTCTGCTTCTAACTTGGGCCCAAATTGTAAAATGGTCTTATCTATTGGCGATTTCGTTCCAATTCACATTCCAAGTAATATTCGGCATGCTAATTACATTGCCGGTTGCCAAATTGCATTATCTCTTGTAGTTTCCGAGATATGGACTATCGATAATTTACACCTTAGGCTCTGCTTCTAACTTGGGCCCAAATTGTAAAATCGCCTTATCTATTGGCGATTTCGTTCCAATTCACATTCCAAGTAATATTCGGCATGCTAATTACATTGCCGGTTGCCAAATTGCATTATCTCTTATAGTTTCCGAGATATGGACTATCGATAATTTACACCTTAGGCTCTGCTTCTAAGTTGGGCCCAAATTGTAAAATGGTCTTATCTATTGGCGATTTCGTTCCAATTCACATTCCATGTAATATCCGGCATGCTAATTACATTGCCGGTTGCCAAATTGAATTATCTCTTATAGTTTCCGAGATATGGACTATCGATAATTTACACATTAGGCTCTGCTTCTAACTTGGGCCCAAATTGTAAAATGGTATTACCTATTGGCGATTTCGTTCCAATTCACATTCCAAGTAATATTCGGCATGCTAATTACATTGCCGGTTGCCAAATTGCATTATCTCTTATAGTTTCCGAGATATGTACTACCGATAATTTACACCTTAGGCTCTGCTTCTAACTTGGGCCCAAATTGTAAAATAGTCTTATCTATTGGCGATTTCGTTCCAATTCACATTCCAAGTAATATTCGGCATGCTAATTACATTGCCGGTTGCCAAATTGCATTATCTCTTATAGTTTCCGAGATATGGACTATCGATTATTTACATCTTAGGCTCTGCTTCTAACTTGGGCCCAAATTGTAAAATGGTCTTATCTATTGGCGATTTCGTTCCAATTCACATTCCAAGTAATATTCGGCATGCTAATTACATTGCCGGTTGCCAAATTGCATTATCTCTTATAGTTTCCGAGATATGGACTATCGATAATTTACACCTTAGGCTCTGCTTCTAACTTGGGCCCAAATTGTAAAATGGTCTTATCTATTGGCGATTTCGTTCCAATTCACATTCCAAGTTATATTCGGCATGCTAATTACATTGCCGGTTGCCAAATTGCATTATCTCTTATAGTTTCCGAGATATGGACTATCGATTATTTACATCTTAGGCTCTGCTTCTAACTTGGGCCCAAATTGTAAAATGGTCTTATCTATTGGCGATTTCGTTCCAATTCACATTCCAAGTAATATTCGGCATGCTAATTACATTGCCGGTTGCCAAATTGCATTATCTCTTATAGTTTCCGAGATATGGACTATCGATAATTTACACCTTAGGCTCTGCTTCTAACTTGGGCCCAAATTGTAAAATGGTCTTATCTATTGGCGATTTCGTTCCAATTCACATTCCAAGTAATATTCGGCATGCTAATTACATTGCCGGTTGCCAAATTGCATTATCTCTTATAGTTTCCGAGATATGGACTATCGATAATTTACACCTTAGGCTCTGCTTCTAACTTGGGCCCAAATTGTAAAATGGTCTTATCTATTGGCGATTTCGTTCCAATTCACATTCCAAGTAATATTCGGCATGCTAATTACATTGCCGGTTGCCAAATTGCATTATCTCTTATAGTTTCCGAGATATGGACTATCGATAATTTACACCTTAGGCTCTGCTTCTAACTTGGGCCCAAATTGTAAAATGGTCTTATCTATTGGCGATTTCGTTCCAATTCACATTCCAAGTAATATTCGGCATGCTAATTACATTGCCGGTGGCCAAATTGAATTATCTCTTATAGTTTCCGAGATATGGACTATCGATAATTTACACCTTAGGCTCTGCTTCTAACTTGGGCCCAAATTGTAAAATGGTCTTACCTATTGGCGATTTCGTTCCAATTCACATTCCAAGTAATATTCGGCATGCTAATTACATTGCCGGTTGCCAAATTGCATTATCTCTTATAGTTTCCGAGATATGGACTATCGATAATTTACACCTTAGGCTCTGCTTCTAACTTGGGCCCAAATTGTAAAATGGTCTTCACTATTGGCGATTTCGTTCCAATTCACATTCCAAGTAATATTCGGCATGCTAATTACATTGCCGGTTGCCAAATTGCATTATCTCTTATAGTTTCCGAGATATGGACTATCGATTATTTACATCTTAGGCTCTGCTTCTAACTTGGGCCCAAATTGTAAAATGGTCTCCTCTATTGACGATTTCGTTCCAATTCACATTCCAAGTAATATTCGGCATGCTAATTACATTGCCGGTTGCCAAATTGCATTATCTCTTATAGTTTCCGAGATATGGAATATCGATAATTTACACCTTACACTCTGCTTCTAACTTGGGCCCAAATTGTAAAATGGTCTTATCTATTGGCGATTTCGTTCCAATTCACATTCCAAGTAATATTCGGCATGCTAATTACATTGCCGGTTGCCAAATTGCATTATCTCTTATAGTTTCCGAGATATGGACTATCGGTAATTTACACCTTAGGCTCTGCTTCTAACTTGGGCCCAAATTGTAAAATGGTCTTACCTATTGGCGATTTCGTTCCAATTCACATTCCAAGTAATATTCGGCATGCTAATTACATTGCCGGTTGCCAAATTACATTATCTCTTATAGTTTCCGAGATATGGACTATCGATAATTTACACCTTAGGCTCTGCTTCTAACTTGGGCCCAAATTGTAAAATGGTCTTATCTATTGGCGATTTCGTTCCAATTCACATTCCAAGTAATATTCGGCATGCTAATTACATTGCCGGTGGCCAAGTTGCATTATCTCTTATAGTTTCCGAGATATGGACTATCGATAATTTACACCTTAGGCTCTGCTTCTAACTTGGGCCCAAATTGTAAAATGGTCTTATCTATTGGCGATTTCGTTCCAATTCACATTCCAAGTAATATTCGGCATGCTAATTACATTGCCGGTTCCCAAATTGCATTATCTCTTATAGTTTCCGAGATATGGACTATCGATTATTTTTAACCTTAGGCTCTGCTTCTAACTTGGGCCCAAACTGTAAAATGGCCTTATCTATTGGCGATTTCGTTCCAATTCACATTCCAAGTAATATTCGGCATGCTAATTACATTGCCGGTTCCCAAATTGCATTATCTCTTATAGTTTCCGAGATATGGACTATCGATTATTTTTAACCTTAGGCTCTGCTTCTAACTTGGGCCCAAACTGTAAAATGGCCTTATCTATTGGCGATTTCGTTCCAATTCACATTCCAAGTAGTATTCGGCATGCTAATTACATTGCCGGTTGCCAAATTGCATTATCTCTTATAGTTTCCGAGATATGGACTATCGATAATTTACACCTTAGGCTCTGCTTCTAGCTTGGGCCCAAATTGTAAAATGGTCTTATCTATTGGCGATTTCATTCCAATTCACATTCCAAGTAATATTCGGCATGCTAATTACATTGCCGGTTGCCAAATTGCATTATCTCTTATAGTTTCCGAGATATGGACTATCGATAATTTACACCTTAGGCTCTGCTTCTAACTTGGGCCCAAATTGTAAAATGGTCTTATCTATTGGCGATTTCGTTCCAATTCACATTCCAAGTAATATTCGGCATGCTAATTACATTGCCGGTTGCCAAATTGCATTATCTCTTATAGTTTCCGAGATATGGACTATCGATAATTTACACCTTAGGCTCTGCTTCTAACTTGGGCCCAAATTGTAAAATGGTCTTATCTATTGGCGATTTCGTTCCAATTCACATTTCAAGTAATATTCGGCATGCTAATTACATTGCCGGTTGCCAAATTGCATTATCTCTTATAGTTTCCGAGATATGGACTATCGATAATTTACAAGTTAGGCTCTGCTTCTAACTTGGGCCCAAATTGTAAAATGGTCTTATCTATTGGCGATTTCGTACCAATTCACATTCCAAGTAATATTCGGCATGCTAATTACATTGCCGGTTGTGAAACTGCATTATCTCTTATAGTTTCCGAGATATGGACCATCGATAATTTACACCTTAGGCTCTGCTTCTAACTTGGGCCCAATTGTAAAATGGCCTTATCTATTGGCGATTTCGTTCCAATTCACATTCCAAGTAATATTCGGCATGCTAATTACATTGCCGGTTGCCAAATTGCATTATCTCTTATAGTTTCCGAGATATGGACTATCGATAATTTACACCTTAGGCTCTGCTTCTAACTTGGGCCCAAATTGTAAAATGGTCTTATCTATTGGCGATTTCGTTCCAATTCACATTCCAAGTAATATTCGGCATGCTAATTACATTGCCGGTGGCCAAATTGAATTATCTCTTATAGTTTCCGAGATATGGACTATCGATAATTTACACCTTAGGCTCTGCTTCTAACTTGGGCCCAAATTGTAAAATGGTCTTACCTATTGGCGATTTCGTTCCAATTCACATTCCAAGTAATATTCGGCATGCTAATTACATTGCCGGTTGCCAAATTGCATTATCTCTTATAGTTTCCGAGATATGTACTACCGATAATTTACACCTTAGGCTCTGCTTCTAACTTGGGCCCAAATTGTAAAATGGTCTTATCTATTGGCGATTTCGTTCCAATTCACATTCCAAGTAATATTCGGCATGCTAATTACATTGCCGGTTGCCAAATTGAATTATCTCTTATAGTTTCCGAGATATGGACTATCGATAATTTACACATTAGGCTCTGCTTCTAACTTGGGCCCAAATTGTAAAATGGTCTTACCTATTGGCGATTTCGTTCCAATTCACATTCCAAGTAATATTCGGCATGCTAATTACATTGCCGGTTGCCAAATTGCATTATCTCTTATAGTTTCCGAGATATGTACTACCGATAATTTACACCTTAGGCTCTGCTTCTAACTTGGGCCCAAATTGTAAAATGGTCTTATCTATTGGCGATTTCGTTCCAATTCACATTCCAAGTAATATTCGGCATGCTAATTACATTGCCGGTTGCCAAATTGCATTATCTCTTATAGTTTCCGAGATATGGACTATCGATTATTTACATCTTAGGCTCTGCTTCTAACTTGGGCCCAAATTGTAAAATGGTCTTATCTATTGGCGATTTCGTTCCAATTCACATTCCAAGTAATATTCGGCATGCTAATTACATTGCCGGTTGCCAAATTGCATTATCTCTTATAGTTTCCGAGATATGGACTATCGATAATTTACACCTTAGGCTCTGCTTCTAACTTGGGCCCAAATTGTAAAATGGTCTTATCTATTGGCGATTTCGTTCCAATTCACATTCCAAGTAATATTCGGCATGCTAATTACATTGCCGGTTGCCAAATTGCATTATCTCTTATAGTTTCCGAGATATGGACTATCGATTATTTACATCTTAGGCTCTGCTTCTAACTTGGGCCCAAATTGTAAAATGGTCTTATCTATTGGCGATTTCGTTCCAATTCACATTCCAAGTAATATTCGCCATGCTAATTACATTGCCGGTTGCCAAATTGCATTATCTCTTATAGTTTCCGAGATATGGACTATCGATAATTTACACCTTAGGCTCTGCTTCTAACTTGGGCCCAAATTGTAAAATGGTCTTATCTATTGGCGATTTCGTTCCAATTCACATTCCAAGTAATATTCGGCATGCTAATTACATTGCCGGTTGCCAAATTGCATTATCTCTTATAGTTTCCGAGATATGGACTATCGATAATTTACACCTTAGGCTCTGCTTCTAACTTGGGCCCAAATTGTAAAATGGTCTTATCTATTGGCGATTTCGTTCCAATTCACATTCCAAGTAATATTCGGCATGCTAATTACATTGCCGGTTGCCAAATTGCATTATCTCTTATAGTTTCCGAGATATGGACTATCGATAATTTACACCTTAGGCTCTGCTTCTAACTTGGGCCCAAATTGTAAAATGGTCTTATCTATTGGCGATTTCGTTCCAATTCACATTCCAAGTAATATTCGGCATGCTAATTACATTGCCGGTTGCCAAATTGAATTATCTCTTATAGTTTCCGAGATATGGACTATCGATAATTTACACCTTAGGCTCTGCTTCTAACTTGGGCCCAAATTGTAAAATGGTCTTATCTATTGGCGATTTCGTTCCAATTCACATTCCAAGTAGTATTCGGCATGCTAATTACATTGCCGGTTGCCAAATTGCATTATCTCTTATAGTTTCCGAGATATGGACTATCGATAATTTACACCTTAGGCTCTGCTTCTAACTTGGGCCCAAATTGTAAAATGGCCTTATCTATTGGCGATTTCGTTCCAATTCACATTCCAAGTAATATTCGGCATGCTAATTACATTGCCGGTTGCCAAATTGCTTATCTCTTATAGTTTTCGAGATATGGACTATCGATAATTTACACTTTAGGCTCTGCTTCTAACTTGGGCCCAAATTGTAAAATGGTCTTATCTATTGGCGATTTCGTTCCAATTCACATTCCAAGTAATATTCGGCATGCTAATTACATTGCCGGTTGCCAAATTGCTTATCTCTTATAGTTTTCGAGATATGGACTATCGATAATTTACACTTTAGGCTCTGCTTCTAACTTGGGCCCAAATTGTAAAATGGTCTTATCTATTGGCGATTTCGTTCCAATTCACATTCCAAGTAGTATTCGGCATGCTAATTACATTGCCGGTTGCCAAATTGCATTATCTCTTATAGTTTCCGAGATATGGACTATCGATAATTTACACCTTAGGCTCTGCTTCTAACTTGGGCCCAAATTGTAAAATGGCCTTATCTATTGGCGATTTCGTTCCAATTCACATTCCAAGTAATATTCGGCATGCTAATTACATTGCCGGTTGCCAAATTGCTTATCTCTTATAGTTTTCGAGATATGGACTATCGATAATTTACACTTTAGGCTCTGCTTCTAACTTGGGCCCAAATTGTAAAATGGTCTTATCTTTTGGCGATTTCGTTCCAATTCACATTCCAAGTAATATTCGGCATGCTAATTACATTGCCGGTTGCCAAATTGCATTATCTCTTATAGTTTCCGAGATATGGGCTATCGATAATTTACACCTTAGGCTCTGCTTCTAACTTGGGCCCAAATTGTAAAATGGCCTTATCTATTGGCGATTTCGTTCCAATTCACATTCCAAGTAATATTTGGCATGCTAATTACATTGCCGGTTGCCAAATTGCATTATCTCTTATAGTTTCCGAGATATGGACTATCGATAATTTACACCTTAGGCTCTGCTTCTAACTTGGGCCCAAATTGTAAAATGGTCTTATCTATTGACGATTTCATTCCAATTCACATTCCAAGTAATATTCGGCATGCTAAATACAATGCCGGTTGCCAAATTGCATTATCTCTTATAGTTTCCGAGATATGGACTATCGATAATTTACACCTTAGGCTCTGCTTCTAACTTGGGCCCAAATTGTAAAATGGTCTTATCTATTGGCGATTTCGTTCCAATTCACATTCCAAGTAATATTCGGCATGCTAATTACATTGCCGGTGGCCAAGTTGCATTATCTCTTATAGTTTCCGAGATATGGACTATCGATAATTTACACCTTAGGCTCTGCTTCTAACTTGGGCCCAAATTGTAAAATGGTCTTATCTATTGGCGATTTCGTTCCAATTCACATTCCAAGTAATATTCGGCATGCTAATTACATTGCCGGTTCCCAAATTGCATTATCTCTTATAGTTTCCGAGATATGGACTATCGATTATTTTTAACCTTAGGCTCTGCTTCTAACTTGGGCCCAAACTGTAAAATGGCCTTATCTATTGGCGATTTCGTTCCAATTCACATTCCAAGTAGTATTCGGCATGCTAATTACAGTGCCGGTTGCCAAATTGCATTATCTCTTATAGTTTCCGAGATATGGACTATCGATAATTTACACCTTAGGCTCTGCTTCTAACTTGGGCCCAAATTGTAAAATGGTCTTATCTATTGGCGATTTCATTCCAATTCACATTCCAAGTAATATTCGGCATGCTAATTACATTGCCAGTTGCCAAATTGCTTTATCTCTTATAGTTTCCGAGATATGGACTATGGATAATTTACACCTTAGGCTCTGCTTCTAACTTGGGCCCAAATTGTAAAATGGTCTTATCTATTGCCGATTTCGTTCCAATTCACATTCCAAGTAATATTCGGCATGCTAATTACATTGCCGGTTGCCAAATTGCATTATCTCTTATAGTTTCCGAGATATGGACTATCGATAATTTACACCTTAGGCTCTGCTTCTAGCTTGGGCCCAAATTGTAAAATGGTCTTATCTATTGGCGATTTCATTCCAATTCACATTCCAAGTAATATTCGGCATGCTAATTACATTGCCGGTTGCCAAATTGCATTATCTCTTATAGTTTCCGAGATATGGACTATCGATAATTTACACCTTAGGCTCTGCTTCTAACTTGGGCCCAAATTGTAAAATGGTCTTATCTATTGGCGATTTCGTTCCAATTCACATTCCAAGTAATATTCGGCATGCTAATTACATTGCCGGTTGCCAAATTGCATTATCTCTTATAGTTTCCGAGATATGGACTATCGATAATTTACACCTTAGGCTCTGCTTCTAACTTGGGCCCAAATTGTAAAATCGTCTTATCTATTGGCGATTTCGTTCCAATTCACATTCCAAGTGGTATTCGGCATGCTAATTACATTGCCGGTTGCCAAATTGCATTATCTCTTATAGTTTCCGAGATATGAACTATCGATAATTTACACCTTAGGCTCTGCTTCTAACTTGGGCCCAAATTGTAAAATGGTCTTATCTATTGGCGATTTCGTTCCAATTCACATTTCAAGTAATATTCGGCATGCTAATTACATTGCCGGTTGCCAAATTGCATTATCTCTTATAGTTTCCGAGATATGGACTATCGATAATTTACACCTTAGGCTCTGCTTCTAACTTGGGCCCAAATTGTAAAATGGTCTTATCTATTGGCGATTTCGTACCAATTCACATTCCAAGTAATATTCGGCATGCTAATTACATTGCCGGTTGCGAAACTGCATTATCTCTTATAGTTTCCGAGATATGGACCATCGATAATTTACACCTTAGGCTCTGCTTCTAACTTGGGCCCAAATTGTAAAATGGCCTTATCTATTGGCGATTTCGTTCCAATTCACATTCCAAGTAATATTCGGCATGCTAATTACATTGCCGGTTGCCAAATTGCATTATCTCTTATAGTTTCCGAGATATGGACTATCGATAATTTACACCTTAGGCTCTGCTTCTAACTTGGGCCCAAATTGTAAAATGGTCTTATCTATTGGCGATTTCGTTCCAATTCACATTCCAAGTAATATTCGGCATGCTAATTACATTGCCGGTGGCCAAATTGAATTATCTCTTATAGTTTCCGAGATATGGACTATCGATAATTTACACCTTAGGCTCTGCTTCTAACTTGGGCCCAAATTGTAAAATGGTCTTACCTATTGGCGATTTCGTTCCAATTCACATTCCAAGTAATATTCGGCATGCTAATTACATTGCCGGTTGCCAAATTGCATTATCTCTTATAGTTTCCGAGATATGGACCATCGATAATTTACACCTTAGGCTCTGCTTCTAACTTGGGCCCAAATTGTAAAATGGCCTTATCTATTGGCGATTTCGTTCCAATTCACATTCCAAGTAATATTCGGCATGCTAATTACATTGCCGGTTGCCAAATTGCATTATCTCTTATAGTTTCCGAGATATGGACTATCGATAATTTACACCTTAGGCTCTGCTTCTAACTTGGGCCCAAATTGTAAAATGGTCTTATCTATTGGCGATTTCGTTCCAATTCACATTCCAAGTAATATTCGGCATGCTAATTACATTGCCGGAGGCCAAATTGAATTATCTCTTATAGTTTCCGAGATATGGACTATCGATAATTTACACCTTAGGCTCTGCTTCTAACTTAGGCCCAAATTGTAAAATGGTCTTACCTATTGGCGATTTCGTTCCAATTCACATTCCAAGTAATATTCGGCATGCTAATTACATTGCCGGTTGCCAAATTGCATTATCTCTTATAGTTTCCGAGATATGGACTATCGATAATTTACATCTTAGGCTCTGCTTCTAACTTGGGCCCAAATTGTAAAATGGTCTTATCTATTGGCGATTTCGTTCCAATTCACATTCCAAGTAATATTCGTCATGCTAATTACATTGCCGGTTGCCAAATTGCATTATCTCTTATAGTTTCCGAGATATGGACTATCGATAATTTACACCTTAGGCTCTGCTTCTAACTTGGGCCCAAATTGTAAAATGGTCTTATCTATTGGCGATTTCGTTCCAATTCACATTCCAAGTAATATTCGGCATGCTAATTACATTGCCGGTTGCCAAATTGCATTATCTCTTATAGTTTCCGAGATATGGACTATCGGTAATTTACACCTTAGGCTCTGCTTCTAACTTGGGCCCAAATTGTAAAATGGTCTTATCTATTGGCGATTTCGTTCCAATTCACATTCCAAGTAATATTCGGCATGCTAATTACATTGCCGGTTGCCAAATTGCATTATCTCTTATAGTTTCCGAGATACGGACTATCGATAATTTACACCTTAGGCTCTGCTTCTAACTTGGGCCCAAATTGTGAAATGGTCTTATCTATTGGCGATTTCGTTCCAATTCACATTCCAAGTAATATTCGTCATGCTAATTACATTGCCGGTTGCCAAATTGCATTATCTCTTATAGTTTCCGAGATATGGACTATCGATAATTTACACCTTAGGCTCTGCTTCTAACTTGGGCCCAAATTGTAAAATGGTCTTATCTATTGGCGATTTCGTTCCAATTCACATTCCAAGTAATATTCGGCATGCTAATTACATTGCCGGTTGCCAAATTGCATTATCTCTTATAGTTTCCGAGATATGGACTATCGATAATTTACACCTTAGGCTCTGCTTCTAACTTGGGCCCAAATTGTAAAATGGTCTTATCTATTGGCGATTTCGTTCCAATTCACATTCCAAGTAATATTCGGCATGCTAATTACATTGCCGGTTGCCAAATTGCATTATCTCTTATAGTTTCCGAGATACGGACTATCGATAATTTACACCTTAGGCTCTGCTTCTAACTTGGGCCCAAATTGTAAAATGGTCTTATCTATTGGCGATTTCGTTCCAATTCACACTCCAAGTAATATTCGGCATGCTAATTACATTGCCGGTTGCGAAATTGCATTATCTCTTATAGTTTCCGAGATATGGACTATCAATAATTTACACCTTAGGCTCTGCTTCTAACTTGGGCCCAAATTGTAAAATGGTCTTATCTATTGGCGATTTCGTTCCAATTCACATTCCAAGTAATATTCGGCATGCTAATTACATTGCCGGTTGCCAAATTGCATTATCTCTTATAGTTTCCGAGATATGGACTATTTATAATTTACACCTTAGGCTCTGCTTCTAACTTGGGCCCAAATTGTAAAATGGTCTTATCTATTGGCGATTTCGTTCCAATTCACATTCCAAGTAATATTCGGCATGCAAATTACATTGCCGGTTGCCAAATTGTTTGCCAATTGTTGCCAATTGTTTCCGAGATATGGACTATCGATAATTTACACCTTAGGCTCTGCTTCTAACTTGGGCCCAAATTGTAAAATGGTCTTCTCTATTGGCGATTTCGTTCCAATTCACATTCCAAGTAATATTCGGCATTCTAATTACATTGCCGGTTGCCAAATTGCATTATCTCTTATAGTTTCCGAGATATGGAATATCGATAATTTACACCTTACACTCTGCTTCTAACTTGGGCCCAAATTGTAAAATGGTCTTATCTATTGGCGATTTCGTTCCAATTCACATTCCAAGTAATATTCGGCATGCTAATTACATTGCCGGTTGCCAAATTGCATTATCTCTTATAGTTTCCGAGATATGGACTATCGATAATTTACACCTTAGGCTCTGCTTCTAACTTGGGCCCAAATTGTAAAATGGTCTTATCTATTGGCGATTTCGTTCCAATTCACATTCCAAGTAATATTCGGCATGCTAATTACATTGCCGGTTGCCAAATTGCATTATCTCTTATAGTTTCCGAGATATGGACTATCGATAATTTACACCTTAGGCTCTGCTTCTAACTTGGGCCCAAATTGTAAAATGGTCTTATCTATTGGGGATTTCGTTCCAATTCACATTCCAAGTAATATTCGGCATGCTAATTACATTGCCGGTTGCCAAATTGAATTATCTCTTATAGTTTCCGAGATATGGACTATCGATAATTTACACCTTAGGCTCTGCTTCTAACTTGGGCCCAAATTGTAAAATGGTCTTATCTATTGACGATTTCGTTCCAATTCACATTCCAAGTAGTATTCGGCATGCTAATTACATTGCCGGTTGCCAAATTGCATTATCTCTTATAGTTTCCGAGATATGGACTATCGATAATTTACACCTTAGGCTCTGCTTCTAACTTGGGCCCAAATTGTAAAATGGCCTTATCTATTGGCGATTTCGTTCCAATTCACATTCCAAGTAATATTCGGCATGCTAATTACATTGCCGGTTGCCAAATTGCTTATCTCTTATAGTTTTCGAGATATGGACTATCGATAATTTACACTTTAGGCTCTGCTTCTAACTTGGGCCCAAATTGTAAAATGGTCTTATCTATTGGCGATTTCGTTCCAATTCACATTCCAAGTAATATTCGGCATGCTAATTACATTGCCGGTTGCCAAATTGCTTATCTCTTATAGTTTTCGAGATATGGACTATCGATAATTTACACTTTAGGCTCTGCTTCTAACTTGGGCCCAAATTGTAAAATGGTCTTATCTTTTGGCGATTTCGTTCCAATTCACATTCCAAGTAATATTCGGCATGCTAATTACATTGCCGTTTGCCAAATTGCATTATCTCTTATAGTTTCCGAGATATGGACTATCGATAATTTACACCTTAGGCTCTGCTTCTAACTTGGGCCCAAATTGTAAAATGGCCTTGTCTATTGGCGATTTCGTTCCAATTCACATTCCAAGTAATATTCGGCATGCTAATTACATTGCCGGTTGCCAAATTGCATTATCTCTTATAGTTTCCGAGATATGGACTATCGATAATTTACACCTTAGGCTCTGCTTCTAACTTGGGCCCAAATTGTAAAATGGTCTTATCTATTGACGATTTCATTCCAATTCACATTCCAAGTAATATTCGGCATGCTAAATACAATGCCGGTTGCCAAATTGCATTATCTCTTATAGTTTCCGAGATATGGACTATCGATAATTTACACCTTAGGCTCTGCTTCTAACTTGGGCCCAAATTGTAAAATGGTCTTATCTATTGGCGATTTCGTTCCAATTCACATTCCAAGTAATATTCGGCATGCTAATTACATTGCCGGTGGCCAAGTGGCATTATCTCTTATAGTTTTCGAGATATGGACTATCGATAATTTACACCTTAGGCTCTGCTTCTAACTTGGGCCCAAATTGTAAAATGGTCTTATCTATTGGCGATTTCGTTCCAATTCACATTCCAAGTAATATTCGGCATGCTAATTACATTGCCGGTTCCCAAATTGCATTATCTCTTATAGTTTCCGAGATATGGACTATCGATTATTTTTAACCTTAGGCTCTGCTTCTAACTTGGGCCCAAACTGTAAAATGGCCTTATCTATTGGCGATTTCGTTCCAATTCACATTCCAAGTAGTATTCGGCATGCTAATTACAGTGCCGGTTGCCAAATTGCATTATCTCTTATAGTTTCCGAGATATGGACTATCGATAATTTACACCTTAGGCTCTGCTTCTAACTTGGGCCCAAATTGTAAAATGGTCTTATCTATTGGCGATTTCGTTCCAATTCACATTCCAAGTAATATTCGGCATGCTAATTACATTGCCAGTTGCCAAATTGCTTTATCTCTTATAGTTTCCGAGATATGGACTATGGATAATTTACACCTTAGGCTCTGCTTCTAACTTGGGCCCAAATTGTAAAATGGTCTTATCTATTGCCGATTTCGTTCCAATTCACATTCCAAGTAATATTCGGCATGCTAATTACATTGCCGGTTGCCAAATTGCATTATCTCTTATAGTTTCCGAGATATGGACTATCGATAATTTACACCTTAGGCTCTGCTTCTAGCTTGGGCCCAAATTGTAAAATGGTCTTATCTATTGGCGATTTCATTCCAATTCACATTCCAAGTAATATTCGGCATGCTAATTACATTGCCGGTTGCCAAATTGCATTATCTCTTATAGTTTCCGAGATATGGACTATCGATAATTTACACCTTAGGCTCTGCTTCTAACTTGGGCCCAAATTGTAAAATGGTCTTATCTATTGGCGATTTCGTTCCAATTCACATTCCAAGTAATATTCGGCATGCTAATTACATTGCCGGTTGCCAAATTGCATTATCTCTTATAGTTTCCGAGATATGGACTATCGATAATTTACACCTTAGGCTCTGCTTCTAACTTGGGCCCAAATTGTAAAATCGTCTTATCTATTGGCGATTTCGTTCCAATTCACATTCCAAGTGGTATTCGGCATGCTAATTACATTGCCGGTTGCCAAATTGCATTATCTCTTATAGTTTCCGAGATATGGACTATCGATAATTTACACCTTAGGCTCTGCTTCTAACTTGGGCCCAAATTGTAAAATGGTCTTATCTATTGGCGATTTCGTTCCAATTCACATTTCAAGTAATATTCGGCATGCTAATTACATTGCCGGTTGCCAAATTGCATTATCTCTTATAGTTTCCGAGATATGGACTATCGATAATTTACACCTTAGGCTCTGCTTCTAACTTGGGCCCAAATTGTAAAATGGTCTTATCTATTGGCGATTTCGTACCAATTCACATTCCAAGTAATATTCGGCATGCTAATTACATTGCCGGTTGCGAAACTGCATTATCTCTTATAGTTTCCGAGATATGGACCATCGATAATTTACACCTTAGGCTCTGCTTCTAACTTGGGCCCAAATTGTAAAATGGCCTTATCTATTGGCGATTTCGTTCCAATTCACATTCCAAGTAATATTCGGCATGCTAATTACATTGCCGGTTGCCAAATTGCATTATCTCTTATAGTTTCCGAGATATGGACTATCGATAATTTACACCTTAGGCTCTGCTTCTAACTTGGGCCCAAATTGTAAAATGGTCTTATCTATTGGCGATTTCGTTCCAATTCACATTCCAAGTAATATTCGGCATGCTAATTACATTGCCGGTGGCCAAATTGAATTATCTCTTATAGTTTCCGAGATATGGACTATCGATAATTTACACCTTAGGCTCTGCTTCTAACTTGGGCCCATATTGTAAAATGGTCTTACCTATTGGCGATTTCGTTCCAATTCACATTCCAAGTAATATTCGGCATGCTAATTACATTGCCGGTTGCCAAATTGCATTATCTCTTATAGTTTCCGAGATATGGACTATCGATTATTTACACCTTAGGCTCTGCTTCTAACTTGGGCCCAAATTGTAAAATGGTCTTATCTATTGGCGATTTCGTTCCAATTCACATTCCAAGTAATATTCATCATGCTAATTACATTGCCGGTTGCCAAATTGCATTATCTCTTATAGTTTCCGAGATATGGACCATCGATAATTTACACCTTAGGCTCTGCTTCTAACTTGGGCCCAAATTGTAAAATGACCTTATCTATTGGCGATTTCGTTCCAATTCACATTCCAAGTAATATTCGGCATGCTAATTACATTGCCGGTTGCCAAATTGCATTATCTCTTATAGTTTCCGAGATATGGACTATCGATAATTTACACCTTAGGCTCTGCTTCTAACTTGGGCCCAAATTGTAAAATGGTCTTATCTATTGGCGATTTCGTTCCAATTCACATTCCAAGTAATATTCGGCATGCTAATTACATTGCCGGTGGCCAAATTGAATTATCTCTTATAGTTTCCGAGATATGGACTATCGATAATTTACACCTTAGGCTCTGCTTCTAACTTGGGCCCATATTGTAAAATGGTCTTACCTATTGGCGATTTCGTTCCAATTCACATTCCAAGTAATATTCGGCATGCTAATTACATTTCCGGTTGCCAAATTGCATTATCTCTTATAGTTTCCGAGATATGGACTATCGATAATTTACACCTTAGGCTCTGCTTCTAACTTGGGCCCAAATTGTAAAATGGTCTTATCTATTGGCGATTTCGTTCCAATTCACATTCCAAGTAATATTCGGCAAGCTAATTACATTGCCGGTTGCCAAATTGCATTATCTCTTTTAGTTTCCGAGATATGGACTATCGATAATTTACACCTTAGGCTCTGCTTCTAACTTGGGCCCAAATTGTAAAATGATCTTATCTATTGGCGATTTCGTTCCAATTCACATTCCAAGTAATATTCATCATGCTAATTACATTGCCGGTTGCCAAATTGCATTATCTCTTATAGTTTCCGAGATATGGACTATCGATAATTTACACCTTAGGCTCTGCTTCTAACTTGGGCCCAAATTGTAAAATGGCCTTATCTATTGGCGATTTCGTTCCAATTCATATTCCAAGTAATATTCGGCATGCTAAATACATTGCCGGTTGCCAAATTGCATTATCTCTTATAGTTTCCGAGATATGGACTATCGATAATTTACACCTTAGGCTCTGCTTCTAACTTGGGCCCAAATTGTAATATGGTCTTATCTATTGGCGATTTCGTTCCAATTCACATTCCAAGTAATATTCGGCATGCTAATTACATTGCCGGTTGCCAAATTGCATTATCTCTTATAGTTTCCGAGATATGGACTATCGATAATTTACACCTTAGGCTCTGCTTCTAACTTGGGCCCAAATTGTAAAATGGTCTTATCTATTGGCGATTTCGTTCCAATTCACATTCCAAGTAATATTCGGCATGCTAATTACATTTCCGGTTGCCAAATTGCATTATCTCTTATAGTTTCCGAGATATGAACTATCGATAATTTACACCTTAGGCTCTGCTTCTAACTTGGGCCCAAATTGTAAAATGGTCTTATCTATTGGCGATTTCGTTCCAATTCACATTCCAAGTTATATTCGGCATGCTAATTACATTGCCGGTTGCCAAATTGCATTATCTCTTATAGTTTCCGAGATATGGACTATCGATAATTTACACCTTAGGCTCTGCTTCTAACTTGGGCCCAAATTGTAAAATGGTCTTATCTATTATCGATTTCGTTCCAATTCACATTCCAAGTAATATTCGGCATGCTAATTACATTGCCGGTTGCCAAATTGCATTATCTCTTATAGTTTCCGAGATACGGACTATCGATAATTTACACCTTAGGCTCTGCTTCTAACTTGGGCCCAAATTGTAAAATGGTCTTATCTATAGGCGATTTCGTTCCAATTCACACTCCAAGTAATATTCGGCATGCTAATTACATTGCCGGTTGCGAAATTGCATTATCTCTTATAGTTTCCGAGATATGGACTATCAATAATTTACACCTTAGGCTCTGCTTCTAACTTGGGCCCAAATTGTAAAATGGTCTTATCTATTGGCGATTTCGTTCCAATTCACATTCCAAGTAATATTCGGCATGCTAATTACATTGCCGGTTGCCAAATTGCATTATCTCTTATAGTTTCCGAGATATGGACTATGGATAATTTACACCTTAGGCTCTGCTTCTAACTTGGGCCCAAATTGTAAAATGGTCTTATCTATTGGCGATTTCGTTCCAATTCACATTCCAAGTAATATTCGGCATGCTAATTACATTGCCGGTTGCCAAATCTCTTATAGTTTCCGAGATATGGACTATCGATAATTTACACCTTAGGCTCTGCTTCTAACTTGGGCCCAAATTGTAAAATGGTCTTCTCTATTGGCGATTTCGTTCCAATTCACATTCCAAGTAATATTCGGCATGCTAATTACATTGCCGGTTGCCAAATTGCATTATCTCTTATAGTTTCCGAGATATGGACTATCGATAATTTACACCTTAGGCTCTGCTTCTAACTTGGGCCCAAATTGTAAAATGGTCTTCTCTATTGGCGATTTCGTTCCAATTCACATTCCAAGTAATATTCGGCATGCTAATTACATTGCCGGTTGCCAAATTGCATTATCTCTTATAGTTTCCGAGATATGGACTATCGATTATTTACATCTTAGGCTCTGCTTCTAACTTGGGCCCAAATTGTAAAATGGTCTTCTCTATTGACGATTTCGTTCCAATTCACATTCCAAGTAATATTCGGCATGCTAATTACATTGCCGGTTGCCAAATTGCATTATCTCTTATAGTTTCCGAGATATGGAATATCGATAATTTACAACTTACACTCTGCTTCTAACTTGGGCCCAAATTGTAAAATGGTCTTATCTATTGGCGATTTCGTTCCAATTCACATTCCAAGTAATATTCGGCATGCTAATTACATTGCCGGTTGCCAAATTGCATTATCTCTTATAGTTTCCGAGATATGGACTATCGATAATTTACACCTTAGGCTCTGCTTCTAACTTGGGCCCAAATTGTAAAATCGTCTTATCTATTGGCGATTTCGTTCCAATTCACATTCCAAGTAATATTCGGCATGCTAATTACATTGCCGGTGGCCAAGCTGCATTATCTCTTATAGTTTCCGAGATATGGACTATCGATAATTTACACCTTAGGCTCTGCTTCTAACTTGGGCCCAAATTGTAAAATGGTCTTATCTATTGGCGATTTCGTTCCAATTCACATTCCAAGTAATATCCGGCATGCTAATTACATTGCCGGTTGCCAAATTGAATTATCTCTTATAGTTTCCGAGATATGGACTATCGATAATTTACACCTTAGGCTCTGCTTCTAACTTGGGCCCAAATTGTAAAATGGTCTTACCTATTGGCGATTTCGTTCCAATTCACATTCCAAGTAATATTCGGCATGCTAATTACATTGCCGGTTGCCAATTTGCATTATCTCTTATAGTTTCCGAGATATGGACTATCGATAATTTACACCTTAGGCTCTGCTTCTAACTTGGGCCCAAATTGTAAAATGGTCTTATCTATTGGCGATTTCGTTCCAATTCACATTCCAAGTAATATTCGGCATGCTGATTACATTGCCGGTTGCCAAATTGCTTATCTCTTATAGTTTTCGAGATATGGACTATCGATAATTTACACTTTAGGCTCTGCTTCTAACTTGGGCCCAAATTGTAAAATGGTCTTATCTATTGGCGATTTCGTTCCAATTCACATTCCAAGTAATATTCGGCATGCTCATTACATTGCCGGTTGCCAAATTGCTTATCTCTTATAGTTTTCGAGATATGGACTATCGATAATTTACACTTTAGGCTCTGCTTCTAACTTGGGCCCAAATTGTAAAATGGTCTTATCTTTTGGCGATTTCGTTCCAATTCACATTCCAAGTAATATTCGGCATGCTAATTACATTGCCGGTTGCCAAATTGCATTATCTCTTATAGTTTCCGAGATTTGGACTATCGATAATTTACACCTTAGGCTCTGCTTCTAACTTGGGCCCAAATTGTAAAATGGTCTTATCTATTGGCGATTTCGTTCCAATTCACATTCCAAGTAATATTCGGCATGCTAATTACATTGCCGGTTGCCAAATTGCATTATCTCTTATAGTTTCCGATATGGACTATCGATAATTTACACCTTAGGCTCTGCTTCTAACTTGGGCCCAAATTGTAAAATGGTCTTATCTATTGACGATTTCATTCCAATTCACATTCCAAGTAATATTCAGCATGCTAAATACATTGCCGGTTGGCAAATTGCATTATCTCTTATAGTTTCCGAGATATGGACTATCGATAATTTACACCTTAGGCTCTGCTTCTAACTTGGGCCCAAATTGTAAAATGGTCTTATCTATTGGCGATTTCGTTCCAATTCACATTCCAAGTAATATTCGGCATGCTAATTACATTGCCGGTGGCCAAGTTGCATTATCTCTTATAGTTTCCGAGATATGGACTATCGATAATTTACACCTTAGGCTCTGCTTCTAACTTGGGCCCAAATTGCAAAATGGTCTTATCTATTGGCGATTTCGTTCCAATTCACATTCCAAGTAATATTCGGCATGCTAATTACATTGCCGGTTCCCAAATTGCATTATCTCTTATAGTTTCCGAGATATGGACTATCGATTATTTTTAACCTTAGGCTCTGCTTCTAACTTGGGCCCAAACTGTAAAATGGCCTTATCTATTGGCGATTTCGTTCCAATTCACATTCCAAGTAGTATTCGGCATGCTAATTACATTGCCGGTTGCCAAATTGCATTATCTCTTATAGTTTCCGAGATATGGACTATCGATAATTTACACCTTAGGCTCTGCTTCTAACTTGGGCCCAAATTGTAAAATGGTCTTATCTATTGGCGATTTCGTTCCAATTCACATTCCAAGTAATATTCGGCATGCTAATTACATTGCCAGTTGCCAAATTGCTTTATCTCTTATAGTTTCCGAGATATGGACTATGGATAATTTACACCTTAGGCTCTGCTTCTAACTTGGGCCCAAATTGTAAAATGGTCTTATCTATTGCCGATTTCGTTCCAATTCACATTTCAAGTAATATTCGGCATGCTAATTACATTGCCGGTTGCCAAATTGCATTATCTCTTATAGTTTCCGAGATATGGACTATCGATAATTTACACCTTAGGCTCAGCTTCTAACTTGGGCCCAAAATGTAAAATGGTCTTATCTATTGGCGATTTCATTCCAATTCACATTCCAAGTAATATTCGGCATGCTAATTACATTGCCGGTTGCCAAATTGCATTATCTCTTATAGTTTCCGAGATATGGACTATCGATAATTTACACCTTAGGCTCTGCTTCTAACTTGGGCCCAAATTGTAAAATGGTCTTATCTATTGGCGATTTCGTTCCAATTCACATTCCAATTAATATTCGGCATGCTAATTACATTGCCGGTTGCCAAATTGCATTATCTCTTTTAGTTTCCGAGATATGGACTATCGATAATTTACACCTTAGGCTCTGCTTCTAACTTGGGCCCAAATTGTAAAATGGTCTTATCTATTGGCGATTTCGTTCCAATTCACATTCCAAGTAATATTCATCATGCTAATTACATTGCCGGTTGCCAAATTGCATTATCTCTTATAGTTTCCGAGATATGGACCATCGATAATTTACACCTTAGGCTCTGCTTCTAACTTGGGCCCAAATTGTAAAATGGCTTTATCTATTGGCGATTTCGTTCCAATTCACATTCCAAGTAATATTCGGCATGCTAATTACATTGCCGGTTGCCAAATTGCATTATCTCTTATAGTTTCCGAGATATGGACTATCGATAATTTACACCTTAGGCTCTGCTTCTAACTTGGGCCCAAATTGTAAAATGGTCTTATCTATTGGCGATTTCGTTCCAATTCACATTCCAAGTAATATTCGGCATGCTAATTACATTGCTGGTGGCCAAAATGAATTATCTCTTATAGTTTCCGAGATATGGACTATCGATAATTTACACCTTAGGCTCTGCTTCTAACTTGGGCCCAAATTGTAAAATGGTCTTACCTATTGGCAATTTCGTTCCAATTCACATTCCAAGTAATATTCGGCATGCTAACTACATTGCCGGTTGCCAAATTGCATTATCTCTTATAGTTTCCGAGATATGGACTATCGATAATTTACACCTTAGGCTCTGCTTCTAACTTGGGCCCAAATTGTAAAATGGTCTTATCTATTGGCGATTTCGTTCCAATTCACATTCCAAGTAATATTCGTCATGCTAATTACATTGCCGGTTGCCAAATTGCATTATCTCTTATAGTTTCCGAGATATGGACTATCGATAATTTACACCTTAGGCTCTGCTTCTAACTTGGGCCCAAATTGTAAAATGGTCTTATCTATTGGCGATTTCGTTCCAATTCACATTCCAAGTAATATTCGGCATGCTAATTACATTGCCGGTTGCCAAATTGCATTATCTCTTATAGTTTCCGAGATATGGACTATCGATAATTTACACCTTAGGCTCTGCTTCTAACTTGGGCCCAAATTGTAAAATGGTCTTATCTATTGGCGATTTCGTTCCAATTCACACTCCAAGTAATATTCGGCATGCTAATTACATTGCCGGTTGCGAAATTGCATTATCTCTTATAGTTTCCGAGATATGGACTATCAATAATTTACACCTTAGGCTCTGCTTCTAACTTGGGCCCAAATTGTAAAATGGTCTTATCTATTGGCGATTTCGTTCCAATTCACATTCCAAGTAATATTCGGCATGCTAATTACATTGCCGGTTGCCAAATTGTTTGCCAATTGTTGCCAATTGTTTCCGAGATATGGACTATCGATAATTTACACCTTAGGCTCTGCTTCTAACTTGGGCCCAAATTGTAAAATGGTCTTCTCTATTGGCGATTTCGTTCCAATTCACATTCCAAGTAATATTCGGCATGCTAATTACATTGCCGGTTGCCAAATTGCATTATCTCTTATAGTTTCCGAGATACGGACTATCGATAATTTACACCTTAGGCTCTGCTTCTAACTTGGGCCCAAATTGTAAAATGGTCTTATCTATTGGCGATTTCATTCCAATTCACACTCCAAGTAATATTCGGCATGCTAATTACATTGCCGGTTGCGAAATTGCATTATCTCTTATAGTTTCCGAGATATGGACTATCAATAATTTACACCTTAGGCTCTGCTTCTAACTTGGGCCCAAATTGTAAAATGGTCTTATCTATTGGCGATTTCGTTCCAATTCACATTCCAAGTAATATTCGGCATGCTAATTACATTGCCGGTTGCCAAATTGTTTGCCAATTGTTGCCAATTGTTTCCGAGATATGGACTATCGATAATTTACACCTTAGGCTCTGCTTCTAACTTGGGCCCAAATTGTAAAATGGTCTTCTCTATTGGCGATTTCGTTCCAATTCACATTCCAAGTAATATTCGGCATGCTAATTACATTGCCGGTTGCCAAATTGCATTATCTCTTATAGTTTCCGAGATACGGACTATCGATAATTTACACCTTAGGCTCTGCTTCTAACTTGGGCCCAAATTGTAAAATGGTCTTATCTATTGGCGATTTCGTTCCAATTCACACTCCAAGTAATATTCGGCATGCTAATTACATTGCCGGTTGCGAAATTGCATTATCTCTTATAGTTTCCGAGATATGGACTATCAATAATTTACACCTTAGGCTCTGCTTCTAACTTGGGCCCAAATTGTAAAATGGTCTTATCTATTGGCGATTTCGTTCCAATTCACATTCCAAGTAATATTCGGCATGCTAATTACATTGCCGGTTGCCAAATTGTTTGCCAATTGTTGCCAATTGTTTCCGAGATATGGACTATCGATAATTTACACCTTAGGCTCTGCTTCTAACTTGGGCCCAAATTGTAAAATGGTCTTCTCTATTGGCGATTTCGTTCCAATTCACATTCCAAGTAATATTCGGCATGCTAATTACATTGCCGGTTGCCAAATTGCATTATCTCTTATAGTTTCCGAGATACGGACTATCGATAATTTACACCTTAGGCTCTGCTTCTAACTTGGGCCCAAATTGTAAAATGGTCTTATCTATTGGCGATTTCGTTCCAATTCACACTCCAAGTAATATTCGGCATGCTAATTACATTGCCGGTTGCGAAATTGCATTATCTCTTATAGTTTCCGAGATATGGACTATCAATAATTTACACCTTAGGCTCTGCTTCTAACTTGGGCCCAAATTGTAAAATGGTCTTATCTATTGGCGATTTCGTTCCAATTCACATTCCAAGTAATATTCGGCATGCTAATTACATTGCCGGTTGCCAAATTGTTTGCCAATTGTTGCCAATTGTTTCCGAGATATGGACTATCGATAATTTACACCTTAGGCTCTGCTTCTAACTTGGGCCCAAATTGTAAAATGGTCTTCTCTATTGGCGATTTCGTTCCAATTCACATTCCAAGTAATATTCGGCATGCTAATTACATTGCCGGTTGCCAAATTGCATTATCTCTTATAGTTTCCGAGATATGGAATATCGATAATTTACACCTTACACTCTGCTTCTAACTTGGGCCCAAATTGTAAAATGGTCTTATCTATTGGCGATTTCGTTCCAATTCACATTCCAAGTAATATTCGGCATGCTAATTACATTGCCGGTTGCCAAATTGCATTATCTCTTATAGTTTCCGAGATATGGACTATCGATAATTTACACCTTAGGCTCTGCTTCTAACTTGGGCCCAAATTGTAAAATGGTCTTATCTATTGGCGATTTCGTTCCAATTCACATTCCAAGTAATATTCGGCATGCTAATTACATTGCCGGTTGCCAAATTGCATTATCTCTTATAGTTTCCGAGATATGGACTATCGATAATTTACACCTTAGGCTCTGCTTCTAACTTGGGCCCAAATTGTAAAATGGTCTTATCTATTGGCGATTTCGTACCAATTCACATTCCAAGTAATATTCGGCATGCTAATTACATTGCCGGTTGCGAAACTGCATTATCTCTTATAGTTTCCGAGATATGGACCATCGATAATTTACACCTTAGGCTCTGCTTCTAACTTGGACCCAAATTGTAAAATGGTCTTATCTATTGGCGATTTCGTTCCAATTCACATTCCAAGTAATATTCGGCATGCTAATTACATTGCCGGTTGCCAAATTGCATTATCTCTTTTAGTTTCCGAGATATGGACTATCGATAATTTACACCTTAGGCTCTGCTTCTAACTTGGGCCCAAATTGTAAAATGGTCTTATCTATTGGCGATTTCGTTCCAATTCACATTCCAAGTAATATTCATCATGCTAATTACATTGCCGGTTGCCAAATTGCATTATCTCTTATAGTTTCCGAGATATGGACCATCGATAATTTACACCTTAGGCTATGCTTCTAACTTGGGCCCAAATTGTAAAATGGCTTTATCTATTGGCGATTTCGTTCCAATTCACATTCCAAGTAATATTCGGCATGCTAATTACATTGCCGGTTGCCAAATTGCATTATCTCTTATAGTTTCCGAGATATGGACTATCGATAATTTACACCTTAGGCTCTGCTTCTAACTTGGGCCCAAATTGTAAAATGGTCTTATCTATTGGCGATTTCGTTCCAATTCACATTCCAAGTAATATTCGGCATGCTAATTACATTGCTGGTGGCCAAAATGAATTATCTCTTATAGTTTCCGAGATATGGACTATCGATAATTTACACCTTAGGCTCTGCTTCTAACTTGGGCCCAAATTGTAAAATGGTCTTACCTATTGGCGATTTCGTTCCAATTCACATTCCAAGTAATATTCGGCATGCTAACTACATTGCCGGTTGCCAAATTGCATTATCTCTTATAGTTTCCGAGATATGGACTATCGATAATTTACACCTTAGGCTCTGCTTCTAACTTGGGCCCAAATTGTAAAATGGTCTTAACTATTGGCGATTTCATTCCAATTCACATTCCAAGTAATATTCGTCATGCTAATTACATTGCCGGTTGCCAAATTGCATTATCTCTTATAGTTTCCGAGATATGGACTATCAATAATTTACACCTTAGGCTCTGCTTCTAACTTGGGCCCAAATTGTAAAATGGTCTTATCTATTGGCGATTTCGTTCCAATTCACATTCCAAGTAATATTCGGCATGCTAATTACATTGCCGGTTGCCAAATTGTTTGCCAATTGTTGCCAATTGTTTCCGAGATATGGACTATCGATAATTTACACCTTAGGCTCTGCTTCTAACTTGGGCCCAAATTGTAAAATGGTCTTCTCTATTGGCGATTTCGTTCCAATTCACATTCCAAGTAATATTCGGCATGCTAATTACATTGCCGGTTGCCAAATTGCATTATCTCTTATAGTTTCCGAGATACGGACTATCGATAATTTACACCTTAGGCTCTGCTTCTAACTTGGGCCCAAATTGTAAAATGGTCTTATCTATTGGCGATTTCGTTCCAATTCACACTCCAAGTAATATTCGGCATGCTAATTACATTGCCGGTTGCGAAATTGCATTATCTCTTATAGTTTCCGAGATATGGACTATCAATAATTTACACCTTAGGCTCTGCTTCTAACTTGGGCCCAAATTGTAAAATGGTCTTATCTATTGGCGATTTCGTTCCAATTCACATTCCAAGTAATATTCGGCATGCTAATTACATTGCCGGTTGCCAAATTGTTTGCCAATTGTTGCCAATTGTTTCCGAGATATGGACTATCGATAATTTACACCTTAGGCTCTGCTTCTAACTTGGGCCCAAATTGTAAAATGGTCTTCTCTATTGGCGATTTCGTTCCAATTCACATTCCAAGTAATATTCGGCATGCTAATTACATTGCCGGTTGCCAAATTGCATTATCTCTTATAGTTTCCGAGATACGGACTATCGATAATTTACACCTTAGGCTCTGCTTCTAACTTGGGCCCAAATTGTAAAATGGTCTTATCTATTGGCGATTTCGTTCCAATTCACACTCCAAGTAATATTCGGCATGCTAATTACATTGCCGGTTGCGAAATTGCATTATCTCTTATAGTTTCCGAGATATGGACTATCAATAATATACACCTTAGGCTCTGCTTCTAACTTGGGCCCAAATTGTAAAATGGTCTTATCTATTGGCGATTTCATTCCAATTCACACTCCAAGTAATATTCGGCATGCTAATTACATTGCCGGTTGCGAAATTGCATTATCTCTTATAGTTTCCGAGATATGGACTATCAATAATTTACACCTTAGGCTCTGCTTCTAACTTGGGCCCAAATTGTAAAATGGTCTTATCTATTGGCGATTTCGTTCCAATTCACATTCCAAGTAATATTCGGCATGCTAATTACATTGCCGGTTGCCAAATTGTTTGCCAATTGTTGCCAATTGTTTCCGAGATATGGACTATCGATAATTTACACCTTAGGCTCTGCTTCTAACTTGGGCCCAAATTGTAAAATGGTCTTCTCTATTGGCGATTTCGTTCCAATTCACATTCCAAGTAATATTCGGCATGCTAATTACATTGCCGGTTGCCAAATTGCATTATCTCTTATAGTTTCCGAGATACGGACTATCGATAATTTACACCTTAGGCTCTGCTTCTAACTTGGGCCCAAATTGTAAAATGGTCTTATCTATTGGCGATTTCGTTCCAATTCACACTCCAAGTAATATTCGGCATGCTAATTACATTGCCGGTTGCGAAATTGCATTATCTCTTATAGTTTCCGAGATATGGACTATCAATAATTTACACCTTAGGCTCTGCTTCTAACTTGGGCCCAAATTGTAAAATGGTCTTATCTATTGGCGATTTCGTTCCAATTCACATTCCAAGTAATATTCGGCATGCTAATTACATTGCCGGTTGCCAAATTGTTTGCCAATTGTTGCCAATTGTTTCCGAGATATGGACTATCGATAATTTACACCTTAGGCTCTGCTTCTAACTTGGGCCCAAATTGTAAAATGGTCTTCTCTATTGGCGATTTCGTTCCAATTCACATTCCAAGTAATATTCGGCATGCTAATTACATTGCCGGTTGCCAAATTGCATTATCTCTTATAGTTTCCGAGATACGGACTATCGATAATTTACACCTTAGGCTCTGCTTCTAACTTGGGCCCAAATTGTAAAATGGTCTTATCTATTGGCGATTTCGTTCCAATTCACACTCCAAGTAATATTCGGCATGCTAATTACATTGCCGGTTGCGAAATTGCATTATCTCTTATAGTTTCCGAGATATGGACTATCAATAATTTACACCTTAGGCTCTGCTTCTAACTTGGGCCCAAATTGTAAAATGGTCTTATCTATTGGCGATTTCGTTCCAATTCACATTCCAAGTAATATTCGGCATGCTAATTACATTGCCGGTTGCCAAATTGTTTGCCAATTGTTGCCAATTGTTTCCGAGATATGGACTATCGATAATTTACACCTTAGGCTCTGCTTCTAACTTGGGCCCAAATTGTAAAATGGTCTTCTCTATTGGCGATTTCGTTCCAATTCACATTCCAAGTAATATTCGGCATGCTAATTACATTGCCGGTTGCCAAATTGCATTATCTCTTATAGTTTCCGAGATATGGAATATCGATAATTTACACCTTACACTCTGCTTCTAACTTGGGCCCAAATTGTAAAATGGTCTTATCTATTGGCGATTTCGTTCCAATTCACATTCCAAGTAATATTCGGCATGCTAATTACATTGCCGGTTGCCAAATTGCATTATCTCTTATAGTTTCCGAGATATGGACTATCGATAATTTACACCTTAGGCTCTGCTTCTAACTTGGGCCCAAATTGTAAAATGGTCTTATCTATTGGCGATTTCGTTCCAATTCACATTCCAAGTAATATTCGGCATGCTAATTACATTGCCGGTTGCCAAATTGCATTATCTCTTATAGTTTCCGAGATATGGACTATCGATAATTTACACCTTAGGCTCTGCTTCTAACTTGGGCCCAAATTGTAAAATGGTCTTATCTATTGGCGATTTCGTACCAATTCACATTCCAAGTAATATTCGGCATGCTAATTACATTGCCGGTTGCGAAACTGCATTATCTCTTATAGTTTCCGAGATATGGACCATCGATAATTTACACCTTAGGCTCTGCTTCTAACTTGGACCCAAATTGTAAAATGGTCTTATCTATTGGCGATTTCGTTCCAATTCACATTCCAAGTAATATTCGGCATGCTAATTACATTGCCGGTTGCCAAATTGCATTATCTCTTTTAGTTTCCGAGATATGGACTATCGATAATTTACACCTTAGGCTCTGCTTCTAACTTGGGCCCAAATTGTAAAATGGTCTTATCTATTGGCGATTTCGTTCCAATTCACATTCCAAGTAATATTCATCATGCTAATTACATTGCCGGTTGCCAAATTGCATTATCTCTTATAGTTTCCGAGATATGGACCATCGATAATTTACACCTTAGGCTCTGCTTCTAACTTGGGCCCAAATTGTAAAATGGCTTTATCTATTGGCGATTTCGTTCCAATTCACATTCCAAGTAATATTCGGCATGCTAATTACATTGCTGGTGGCCAAAATGAATTATCTCTTATAGTTTCCGAGATATGGACTATCGATAATTTACACCTTAGGCTCTGCTTCTAACTTGGGCCCAAATTGTAAAATGGTCTTAACTATTGGCGATTTCATTCCAATTCACATTCCAAGTAATATTCGTCATGCTAATTACATTGCCGGTTGCCAAATTGCATTATCTCTTATAGTTTCCGAGATATGGACTATCGATAATTTACACCTTAGGCTCTGCTTCTAACTTGGGCAAAAATTGTAAAATGGTCTTATCTATTGGCGATTTCGTTCCAATTCACATTCCAAGTAATATTCGGCATGCTAATTACATTGCCGGTTGCCAAATTGCATTATCTCTTATAGTTTCCGAGATATGGACTATCGATAATTTACACCTTAGGCTCTGCTTCTAACTTGGGCCCAAATTGTAAAATGGTCTTATCTATTGGCGATTTCGTTCCAATTCACACTCCAAGTAATATTCGGCATGCTAATTACATTGCCGGTTGCGAAATTGCATTATCTCTTATAGTTTCCGAGATATGGACTATCAATAATTTACACCTTAGGCTCTGCTTCTAACTTGGGCCCAAATTGTAAAATGGTCTTATCTATTGGCGATTTCGTTCCAATTCACATTCCAAGTAATATTCGGCATGCTAATTACATTGCCGGTTGCCAAATTGTTTGCCAATTGTTGCCAATTGTTTCCGAGATATGGACTATCGATAATTTACACCTTAGGCTCTGCTTCTAACTTGGGCCCAAATTGTAAAATGGTCTTCTCTATTGGCGATTTCGTTCCAATTCACATTCCAAGTAATATTCGGCATGCTAATTACATTGCCGGTTGCCAAATTGCATTATCTCTTATAGTTTCCGAGATACGGACTATCGATAATTTACACCTTAGGCTCTGCTTCTAACTTGGGCCCAAATTGTAAAATGGTCTTATCTATTGGCGATTTCGTTCCAATTCACACTCCAAGTAATATTCGGCATGCTAATTACATTGCCGGTTGCGAAATTGCATTATCTCTTATAGTTTCCGAGATATGGACTATCAATAATTTACACCTTAGGCTCTGCTTCTAACTTGGGCCCAAATTGTAAAATGGTCTTATCTATTGGCGATTTCGTTCCAATTCACATTCCAAGTAATATTCGGCATGCTAATTACATTGCCGGTTGCCAAATTGTTTGCCAATTGTTGCCAATTGTTTCCGAGATATGGACTATCGATAATTTACACCTTAGGCTCTGCTTCTAACTTGGGCCCAAATTGTAAAATGGTCTTCTCTATTGGCGATTTCGTTCCAATTCACATTCCAAGTAATATTCGGCATGCTAATTACATTGCCGGTTGCCAAATTGCATTATCTCTTATAGTTTCCGAGATACGGACTATCGATAATTTACACCTTAGGCTCTGCTTCTAACTTGGGCCCAAATTGTAAAATGGTCTTATCTATTGGCGATTTCGTTCCAATTCACACTCCAAGTGATATTCGGCATGCTAATTACATTGCCGGTTGCGAAATTGCATTATCTCTTATAGTTTCCGAGATATGGACTATCAATAATTTACACCTTAGGCTCTGCTTCTAACTTGGGCCCAAATTGTAAAATGGTCTTATCTATTGGCGATTTCGTTCCAATTCACATTCCAAGTAATATTCGGCATGCTAATTACATTGCCGGTTGCCAAATTGTTTGCCAATTGTTGCCAATTGTTTCCGAGATATGGACTATCGATAATTTACACCTTAGGCTCTGCTTCTAACTTGGGCCCAAATTGTAAAATGGTCTTCTCTATTGGCGATTTCGTTCCAATTCACATTCCAAGTAATATTCGGCATGCTAATTACATTGCCGGTTGCCAAATTGCATTATCTCTTATAGTTTCCGAGATACGGACTATCAATAATTTACACCTTAGGCTCTGCTTCTAACTTGGGCCCAAATTGTAAAATGGTCTTATCTATTGGCGATTTCGTTCCAATTCACATTCCAAGTAATATTCGGCATGCTAATTACATTGCCGGTTGCCAAATTGTTTGCCAATTGTTGCCAATTGTTTCCGAGATATGGACTATCGATAATTTACACCTTAGGCTCTGCTTCTAACTTGGGCCCAAATTGTAAAATGGTCTTCTCTATTGGCGATTTCGTTCCAATTCACATTCCAAGTAATATTCGGCATGCTAATTACATTGCCGGTTGCCAAATTGCATTATCTCTTATAGTTTCCGAGATATGGAATATCGATAATTTACACCTTACACTCTGCTTCTAACTTGGGCCCAAATTGTAAAATGGTCTTATCTATTGGCGATTTCGTTCCAATTCACATTCCAAGTAATATTCGGCATGCTAATTACATTGCCGGTTGCCAAATTGCATTATCTCTTATAGTTTCCGAGATATGGACTATCGATAATTTACACCTTAGGCTCTGCTTCTAACTTGGGCCCAAATTGTAAAATCGTCTTATCTATTGGCGATTTCGTTCCAATTCACATTCCAAGTAATATTCGGCATGCTAATTACATTGCCGGTTGCCAAATTGCATTATCTCTTATAGTTTCCGAGATATGGACTATCGATAATTTACACCTTAGGCTCTGCTTCTAACTTGGGCCCAAATTGTAAAATGGTCTTACCTATTGGCGATTTCGTTCCAATTCACATTCCAAGTAATATTCAGCATGCTAATTACATTGCCGGTTGCCAAATTGCATTACCTCTTATAGTTTCCGAGATATGGACTATCGATAATTTACACCTTAGGCTCTGCTTCTAACTTGGGCCCAAATTGTAAAATGGTCTTATCTATTGGCGATTTCGTCCCAATTCACATTCCAAGTAATATTCGGCATGCTAATTACATTGCCGGTTGCGAAACTGCATTATCTCTTATAGTTTCCGAGATATGGACTATCGATAATTTACACCTTAGGCTCTGCTTCTAACTTGGGCCCAAATTGTAAAATGGTCTTATCTATTGGCGATTTCGTTCCAATTCACATTCCAAGTAATATTCGGCAAGCTAATTACATTGCCGGTTGCCAAATTGCATTATCTCTTTTAGTTTCCGAGATATGGACTATCGATAATTTACACCTTAGGCTCTGCTTCTAACTTGGGCCCAAATTGTAAAATGGTCTTATCTATTGGCGATTTCGTTCCAATTCACATTCCAAGTAATATTCGGCATGCTAATTACATTGCTGGTGGCCAAAATGAATTATCTCTTATAGTTTCCGAGATATGGACTATCGATAATTTACACCTTAGGCTCTGCTTCTAACTTGGGCCCAAATTGTAAAATGGTCTTAACTATTGGCGATTTCATTCCAATTCACATTCCAAGTAATATTCGTCATGCTAATTACATTGCCGGTTGCCAAATTGCATTATCTCTTATAGTTTCCGAGATATGGACTATCGATAATTTACACCTTAGGCTCTGCTTCTAACTTGGGCAAAAATTGTAAAATGGTCTTATCTATTGGCGATTTCGTTCCAATTCACATTCCAAGTAATATTCGGCATGCTAATTACATTGCCGGTTGCCAAATTGCATTATCTCTTATAGTTTCCGAGATATGGACTATCGATAATTTACACCTTAGGCTCTGCTTCTAACTTGGGCCCAAATTGTAAAATGGTCTTATCTATTGGCGATTTCGTTCCAATTCACACTCCAAGTAATATTCGGCATGCTAATTACATTGCCGGTTGCGAAATTGCATTATCTCTTATAGTTTCCGAGATATGGACTATCAATAATTTACACCTTAGGCTCTGCTTCTAACTTGGGCCCAAATTGTAAAATGGTCTTATCTATTGGCGATTTCGTTCCAATTCACATTCCAAGTAATATTCGGCATGCTAATTACATTGCCGGTTGCCAAATTGTTTGCCAATTGTTGCCAATTGTTTCCGAGATATGGACTATCGATAATTTACACCTTAGGCTCTGCTTCTAACTTGGGCCCAAATTGTAAAATGGTCTTCTCTATTGGCGATTTCGTTCCAATTCACATTCCAAGTAATATTCGGCATGCTAATTACATTGCCGGTTGCCAAATTGCATTATCTCTTATAGTTTCCGAGATACGGACTATCGATAATTTACACCTTAGGCTCTGCTTCTAACTTGGGCCCAAATTGTAAAATGGTCTTATCTATTGGCGATTTCGTTCCAATTCACACTCCAAGTAATATTCGGCATGCTAATTACATTGCCGGTTGCGAAATTGCATTATCTCTTATAGTTTCCGAGATATGGACTATCAATAATTTACACCTTAGGCTCTGCTTCTAACTTGGGCCCAAATTGTAAAATGGTCTTATCTATTGGCGATTTCGTTCCAATTCACATTCCAAGTAATATTCGGCATGCTAATTACATTGCCGGTTGCCAAATTGTTTGCCAATTGTTGCCAATTGTTTCCGAGATATGGACTATCGATAATTTACACCTTAGGCTCTGCTTCTAACTTGGGCCCAAATTGTAAAATGGTCTTCTCTATTGGCGATTTCGTTCCAATTCACATTCCAAGTAATATTCGGCATGCTAATTACATTGCCGGTTGCCAAATTGCATTATCTCTTATAGTTTCCGAGATACGGACTATCGATAATTTACACCTTAGGCTCTGCTTCTAACTTGGGCCCAAATTGTAAAATGGTCTTATCTATTGGCGATTTCGTTCCAATTCACACTCCAAGTGATATTCGGCATGCTAATTACATTGCCGGTTGCGAAATTGCATTATCTCTTATAGTTTCCGAGATATGGACTATCAATAATTTACACCTTAGGCTCTGCTTCTAACTTGGGCCCAAATTGTAAAATGGTCTTATCTATTGGCGATTTCGTTCCAATTCACATTCCAAGTAATATTCGGCATGCTAATTACATTGCCGGTTGCCAAATTGTTTGCCAATTGTTGCCAATTGTTTCCGAGATATGGACTATCGATAATTTACACCTTAGGCTCTGCTTCTAACTTGGGCCCAAATTGTAAAATGGTCTTCTCTATTGGCGATTTCGTTCCAATTCACATTCCAAGTAATATTCGGCATGCTAATTACATTGCCGGTTGCCAAATTGCATTATCTCTTATAGTTTCCGAGATACGGACTATCAATAATTTACACCTTAGGCTCTGCTTCTAACTTGGGCCCAAATTGTAAAATGGTCTTATCTATTGGCGATTTCGTTCCAATTCACATTCCAAGTAATATTCGGCATGCTAATTACATTGCCGGTTGCCAAATTGTTTGCCAATTGTTGCCAATTGTTTCCGAGATATGGACTATCGATAATTTACACCTTAGGCTCTGCTTCTAACTTGGGCCCAAATTGTAAAATGGTCTTCTCTATTGGCGATTTCGTTCCAATTCACATTCCAAGTAATATTCGGCATGCTAATTACATTGCCGGTTGCCAAATTGCATTATCTCTTATAGTTTCCGAGATATGGAATATCGATAATTTACACCTTACACTCTGCTTCTAACTTGGGCCCAAATTGTAAAATGGTCTTATCTATTGGCGATTTCGTTCCAATTCACATTCCAAGTAATATTCGGCATGCTAATTACATTGCCGGTTGCCAAATTGCATTATCTCTTATAGTTTCCGAGATATGGACTATCGATAATTTACACCTTAGGCTCTGCTTCTAACTTGGGCCCAAATTGTAAAATCGTCTTATCTATTGGCGATTTCGTTCCAATTCACATTCCAAGTAATATTCGGCATGCTAATTACATTGCCGGTTGCCAAATTGCATTATCTCTTATAGTTTCCGAGATATGGACTATCGATAATTTACACCTTAGGCTCTGCTTCTAACTTGGGCCCAAATTGTAAAATGGTCTTACCTATTGGCGATTTCGTTCCAATTCACATTCCAAGTAATATTCAGCATGCTAATTACATTGCCGGTTGCCAAATTGCATTACCTCTTATAGTTTCCGAGATATGGACTATCGATAATTTACACCTTAGGCTCTGCTTCTAACTTGGGCCCAAATTGTAAAATGGTCTTATCTATTGGCGATTTCGTCCCAATTCACATTCCAAGTAATATTCGGCATGCTAATTACATTGCCGGTTGCGAAACTGCATTATCTCTTATAGTTTCCGAGATATGGACTATCGATAATTTACACCTTAGGCTCTGCTTCTAACTTGGGCCCAAATTGTAAAATGGTCTTATCTATTGGCGATTTCGTTCCAATTCACATTCCAAGTAATATTCGGCAAGCTAATTACATTGCCGGTTGCCAAATTGCATTATCTCTTTTAGTTTCCGAGATATGGACTATCGATAATTTACACCTTAGGCTCTGCTTCTAACTTGGGCCCAAATTGTAAAATGGTCTTATCTATTGGCGATTTCGTTCCAATTCACATTCCAAGTAATATTCATCATGCTAATTAAATTGCCGGTTGCCAAATTGCATTATCTCTTATAGTTTCCGAGATATGGACTATCGATAATTTACACCTTAGGCTCTGCTTCTAACTTGGGCCCAAATTGTAAAATGGCCTTATCTATTGGCGATTTCGTTCCAATTCACATTCCAAGTAATATTCGGCATGCTAATTACATTGCCGGTTGCCAAATTGCATTATCTCTTATAGTTTCCGAGATATGGACTATCGATAATTTACACCTTAGGCTCTGCTTCTAACTTGGGCCCAAATTGTAAAATGGTCTTATCTATTGGCGATTTCGTTCCAATTCACATTCCAAGTAATACTCGGCATGCTAATTACATTGCCGGTGGCCAAATTGAATTATCTCTTATAGTTTCCGAGATATGGACTATCGATAATTTACACCTTAGGCTCTGCTTCTAACTTGGGCCCAAATTGTAAAATGGTCTTACCTATTGGCGATTTCGTTCCAATTCACATTCCAAGTAATATTCGGCATGCTAATTACATTGCCGGTTGCCAAATTGCATTATCTCTTATAGTTTCCGAGATATGGACTATCGATAATTTACACCTTAGGCTCTGCTTCTAACTTGGGCCCAAATTGTAAAATGGTCTTATCTATTGGCGATTTCGTTCCAATTCACATTCCAAGTAATATTCGGCATGCTAATTACATTGCCGGTTGCCAAATTGCATTATCTCTTATAGTTTCCGAGATATGGACTATCGATAATTTACACCTTAGGCTCTGCTTCTAACTTGGGCCCAAATTGTAATATGGTCTTATCTATTGGCGATTTCGTTCCAATTCACATTCCAAGTAATATTCGGCATGCTAATTACATTGCCGGTTGCCAAATTGCATTATCTCTTATAGTTTCCGAGATATGGACTATCGATAATTTACACCTTAGGCTCTGCTTCTAACTTGGGCCCAAATTGTAAAATGGTCTTATCTATTGGCGATTTCGTTCCAATTCACATTCCAAGTAATATTCGGCATGCTAATTACATTTCCGGTTGCCAAATTGCATTATCTCTTATAGTTTCCGAGATATGGACTATCGATAATTTACACCTTAGGCTCTGCTTCTAACTTGGGCCCAAATTGTAAAATGGTCTTATCTATTGGCGATTTCGTTCCAATTCACATTCCAAGTAGTATTCGGCATGCTAATTACATTGCCGGTTGCCAAATTGCATTATCTCTTATAGTTTCCGAGATATGGACTATCGATAATTTACACCTTAGGCTCTGCTTCTAACTTGGGCCCAAATTGTAAAATGGTCTTATCTATTGGCGATTTCGTTCCAATTCACATTCCAAGTAATATTCGGCATGCTAATTACATTGCCGGTTGCCAAATTGCATTATCTCTTATAGTTTCCGAGATACGGACTATCGATAATTTACACCTTAGGCTCTGCTTCTAACTTGGACCCAAATTGTAAAATGGTCTTATCTATTGGCGATTTCGTTCCAATTCACACTCCAAGTAATATTCGGCATGCTAATTACATTGCCGGTTGCGAAATTGCATTATCTCTTATAGTTTCCGAGATATGGACTATCAATAATTTACACCTTAGGCTCTGCTTCTAACTTCGGCCCAAATTGTAAAATGGTCTTATCTATTGGCGATTTCGTTCCAATTCACATTCCAAGTAATATTCGGCATGCTAATTACATTGCCGGTAGCCAAATTGCATTATCTCTTATAGTTTCCGAGATATGGACTATGGATAATTTACACCTTAGGCTCTGCTTCTAACTTGGGCCCAAATTGTAAAATGGTCTTATCTATTGGCGATTTCGTTCCAATTCACATTCCAAGTAATATTCGGCATGCTAATTACATTGCCGGTTGCCAAATTGCTTTATCTCTTATAGTTTCCGAGATATGGACTATCGATAATTTACACCTTAGGCTCTGCTTCTAACTTGGGCCCAAATTGTAAAATGGTCTTCTCTATTGGCGATTTCGTTCCAATTCACATTCCAAGTAATATTCGGCATGCTAATTACATTGCCGGTTGCCAAATTGCATTATCTCTTATAGTTTCCGAGATATGGACTATCGATAATTTACACCTTAGGCTCTGCTTCTAACTTGGGCCCAAATTGTAAAATGGTCTTCACTATTGGCGATTTCGTTCCAATTCACATTCCAAGTAATATTCGGCATGCTAATTACATTGCCGGTTGCCAAATTGCATTATCTCTTATAGTTTCCGAGATATGGACTATCGATTATTTACATCTTAGGCTCTGCTTCTAACTTGGGCCCAAATTGTAAAATGGTCTTCTCTATTGACGATTTCGTTCCAATTCACATTCCAAGTAATATTCGGCATGCTAATTACATTGCCGGTTGCCAAATTGCATTATCTCTTATAGTTTCCGAGATATGGAATATCGATAATTTACACCTTACACTCTGCTTCTAACTTGGGCCCAAATTGTAAAATGGTCTTATCTATTGGCGATTTCGTTCCAATTCACATTCCAAGTAATATTCGGCATGCTAATTACATTGCCGGTTGCCAAATTGCATTATCTCTTATAGTTTCCGAGATATGGACTATCGATAATTTACACCTTAGGCTCTGCTTCTAACTTGGGCCCAAATTGTAAAATCGTCTTATCTATTGGCGATTTCGTTCCAATTCACATTCCAAGTAATATTCGGCATGCTAATTACATTGCCGGTTGCCAAATTGCAATATCTCTTATAGTTTCCGAGATATGAACTATCGGTAATTTACACCTTAGGCTCTGCTTCTAACTTGGGCCCAAATTGTAAAATGGTCTTATCTATTGGCGATTTCGTTCCAATTCACATTCCAAGTAATATCCGGCATGCTAATTACATTGCCGGTTGCCAAATTGCATTATCTCTTATAGTTTCCGAGATATGGACTATCGATAATTTACACCTTAGGCTCTGCTTCTAACTTGGGCCCAAATTGTAAAATGGTCTTATCTATTGGCGATTTCGTTCCAATTCACATTCCAAGTAATATTCGGCATGCTAATTACATTGCCGGTTGCCAAATTGCATTATCTCTTATAGTTTCCGAGATACGGACTATCGATAATTTACACCTTAGGCTCTGCTTCTAACTTGGGCCCAAATTGTAAAATGGTCTTATCTATTGGCGATTTCGTTCCAATTCACACTCCAAGTAATATTCGGCATGCTAATTACATTGCCGGTTGCGAAATTGCATTATCTCTTATAGTTTCCGAGATATGGACTATCAATAATTTACACCTTAGGCTCTCCTTCTAACTTGGGCCCAAATTGTAAAATGGTCTTATCTATTGGCGATTTCGTTCCAATTCACATTCCAAGTAATATTCGGCATGCTAATTACATTGCCGGTTGCCAAATTGCATTATCTCTTATAGTTTCCGAGATATGGACTATCGATAATTTACACCTTAGGCTCTGCTTCTAACTTGGGCCCAAATTGTAAAATGGTCTTATCTATTGGCGATTTCGTTCCAATTCACATTCCAAGTAATATTCGGCATGCTAATTACATTGCCGGTGGCCAAATTGAATTATCTCTTATAGTTTCCGAGATATGGACTATCGATAATTTACACCTTAGGCTCTGCTTCTAACTTGGGCCCAAATTGTAAAATGGTCTTACCTATTGGCGATTTCGTTCCAATTCACATTCCAAGTAATATTCGGCATGCTAATTACATTGCCGGTTGCCAAATTGCATTATCTCTTATAGTTTCCGAGATATGGACTATCGATAATTTACACCTTAGGCTCTGCTTCTAACTTGGGCCCAAATTGTAAAATGGTCTTCACTATTGGCGATTTCGTTCCAATTCACATTCCAAGTAATATTCGGCATGCTAATTACATTGCCGGTTGCCAAATTGCATTATCTCTTATAGTTTCCGAGATATGGACTATCGATTATTTACATCTTAGGCTCTGCTTCTAACTTGGGCCCAAATTGTAAAATGGTCTTCTCTATTGACGATTTCGTTCCAATTCACATTCCAAGTAATATTCGGCATGCTAATTACATTGCCGGTTGCCAAATTGCATTATCTCTTATAGTTTCCGAGATATGGAATATCGATAATTTACACCTTACACTCTGCTTCTAACTTGGGCCCAAATTGTAAAATGGTCTTATCTATTGGCGATTTCGTTCCAATTCACATTCCAAGTAATATTCGGCATGCTAATTACATTGCCGGTTGCCAAATTGCATTATCTCTTATAGTTTCCGAGATATGGACTATCGATAATTTACACCTTAGGCTCTGCTTCTAACTTGGGCCCAAATTGTAAAATCGTCTTATCTATTGGCGATTTCGTTCCAATTCACATTCCAAGTAATATTCGGCATGCTAATTACATTGCCGGTTGCCAAATTGCATTATCTCTTATAGTTTCCGAGATATGGACTATCGGTAATTTACACCTTAGGCTCTGCTTCTAACTTGGGCCCAAATTGTAAAATGGTCTTACCTATTGGCGATTTCGTTCCAATTCACATTCCAAGTAATATTCGGCATGCTAATTACATTGCCGGTTGCCAAATTGCATTATCTCTTATAGTTTCCGAGATATGGACTATCGATAATTTACACCTTAGGCTCTGCTTCTAACTTGGGCCCAAATTGTAAAATGGTCTTATCTATTGGCGATTTCGTTCCAATTCACATTCCAAGTAATATTCGGCATGCTAATTACATTGCCGGTTGCTAAATTGCATTATCTCTTATAGTTTCCGAGATATGGACTATCGATAATTTACATCTTAGGCTCTGCTTCTAACTTGGGCCCAAATTGTAAAATGGTCTTATCTATTGGCGATTTCGTTCCAAGTAATATTCGGCATGCTAATTACATTGCCGGTTGCCAAATTGCATTATCCCTTATAGTTTCCGAGATATGGACTATCGATAATTTACACCTTAGGCTCTGCTTCTAACTTGGGCCCAAATTGTAAAATGGTCTTATCTATTGCCGATTTCGTTCCAATTCACATTCCAAGTAATATTCGGCATGCTAATTACATTGCCGGTTGCCAAATTGCATTATCTCTTATAGTTTCCGAGATATGGACTATCGATAATTTACACCTTAGGCTCTGCTTCTAACTTGGGCCCAAATTGTAAAATGGTCTTATCTATTGGCGATTTCGTTCCAATTCACATTCCAAGTAATATTCGGCATGCCAATTACATTGCCGGTTGCCAAATTGCATTATCTCTTATAGTTTCCGAGATATGGACTATCGATAATTTACACCTTAGGCTCTGCTTCTAACTTGGGCCCAAATTGTAAAATGGTCTTATCTATTGGCGATTTCGTTCCAATTCACATTCCAAGTAATATTCGGCATGCTAATTACATTGCCGGTTGCCAAATTGCATTATCTCTTGTAGTTTCCGAGATATGGACTATCGATAATTTACACCTTAGGCTCTGCTTCTAACTTGGGCCCAAATTGTAAAATCGCCTTATCTATTGGCGATTTCGTTCCAATTCACATTCCAAGTAATATTCGGCATGCTAATTACATTGCCGGTTGCCAAATTGCATTATCTCTTATAGTTTCCGAGATATGGACTATCGATAATTTACACCTTAGGCTCTGCTTCTAACTTGGGCCCAAATTGTAAAATGGTCTTATCTATTGGCGATTTCGTTCCAATTCACATTCCAAGTAATATCCGGCATGCTAATTACATTGCCGGTTGCCAAATTGAATTATCTCTTATAGTTTCCGAGATATGGACTATCGATAATTTACACATTAGGCTCTGCTTCTAACTTGGGCCCAAATTGTAAAATGGTCTTACCTATTGGCGATTTCGTTCCAATTCACATTCCAAGTAATATTCGGCATGCTAATTACATTGCCGGTTGCCAAATTGCATTATCTCTTATAGTTTCCGAGATATGTACTACCGATAATTTACACCTTAGGCTCTGCTTCTAACTTGGGCCCAAATTGTAAAATGGTCTTATCTATTGGCGATTTCGTTCCAATTCACATTCCAAGTAATATTCGGCATGCTAATTACATTGCCGGTTGCCAAATTGCATTATCTCTTATAGTTTCCGAGATATGGACTATCGATTATTTACATCTTAGGCTCTGCTTCTAACTTGGGCCCAAATTGTAAAATGGTCTTATCTATTGGCGATTTCGTTCCAATTCACATTCCAAGTAATATTCGGCATGCTAATTACATTGCCGGTTGCCAAATTGCATTATCTCTTATAGTTTCCGAGATATGGACTATCGATAATTTACACCTTAGGCTCTGCTTCTAACTTGGGCCCAAATTGTAAAATGGTCTTATCTATTGGCGATTTCGTTCCAATTCACATTCCAAGTAATATTCGGCATGCTAATTACATTGCCGGTTGCCAAATTGCATTATCTCTTATAGTTTCCGAGATATGGACTATCGATAATTTACACCTTAGGCTCTGCTTCTAACTTGGGCCCAAATTGTAAAATGGTCTTATCTATTGGCGATTTCGTTCCAATTCACATTCCAAGTAATATTCGGCATGCTAATTACATTGCCGGTTGCCAAATTGCATTATCTCTTATAGTTTCCGAGATATGGACTATCGATAATTTACACCTTAGGCTCTGCTTCTAACTTGGGCCCAAATTGTAAAATGGTCTTATCTATTGGCGATTTCGTTCCAATTCACATTCCAAGTAATATTCGGCATGCTAATTACATTGCCGGTTGCCAAATTGAATTATCTCTTATAGTTTCCGAGATATGGACTATCGATAATTTACACCTTAGGCTGTGCTTCTAACTTGGGCCCAAATTGTAAAATGGTCTTATCTATTGGCGATTTCGTTCCAATTCACATTCCAAGTAGTATTCGGCATGCTAATTACATTGCCGGTTGCCAAATTGCATTATCTCTTATAGTTTCCGAGATATGGACTATCGATAATTTACACCTTAGGCTCTGCTTCTAACTTGGGCCCAAATTGTAAAATGGCCTTATCTATTGGCGATTTCGTTCCAATTCACATTCCAAGTAATATTCGGCATGCTAATTACATTGCCCGTTGCCAAATTGCATTATCTCTTATAGTTTCCGAGATATGGACTATGGATTATTTACACCTTAGGCTCTGCTTCTAACTTGGGCCCAAATTGTAAAATGGTCTTATCTATTGGCGATTTCGTTCCAATTCACATTCCAAGTAATATTCGGCATGCTAATTACATTGCCGGTTGCCAAATTGCATTATCTCTTATAGTTTCCGAGATATGGACTATCGATAATTTACACCTTAGGCTCTGCTTCTAACTTGGGCCCAAATTGTAAAATGGTCTTATCTATTGGCGATTTCGTTCCAATTCACTTTCCAAGTAATATTCGGCATGCTAATTACATTGCCGGTTGCTAAATTGCATTATCTCTTATAGTTTCCGAGATATGTACTATCGATAATTTACACCTTAGGCTCTGCTTCTAACTTGGGCCCAAATTGTAAAAAGGTCTTATCTATTGGCGATTTCGTTCCAATTCACTCTCCAAGTAATATTCGGCATGCTAATTACATTGCCGGTTGCCAAATTGCATTATCTCTTATAGTTTCCGAGATATGGACTATCGATAATTTACACCTTAGGCTCTGCTTCTAACTTGGGCCCAAATTGTAAAATGGTCTTATCTATTGGCGATTTCGTTCCAATTCACATTCCAAGTAATATTCGGCATGCTAATTACATTGCCGGTTGCCAAATTGCATTATCTCTTATAGTTTCCGAGATATGGACTATCGATAATTTACACCTTAGGCTCTGCTTCTAACTTGGGCCCAAATTGTAAAATGGTCTTATCTATTTCCGATTTCGTTCCAATTCACATTCCAAGTAATATTCGGCATGCTAATTACATTGCCGGTTGCCAAATTGCATTATCTCTTATAGTTTCCGAGATATGGACTATCGATAATTTACACCTTAGGCTCTGCTTCTAACTTGGGCCCAAATTGTAAAATGGTCTTATCTATTGGCGATTTCGTTCCAATTCACATTCCAAGTAATATCGGGCATGCTAATTACATTGCCGGTTGCCAAATTGAATTATCTCTTATAGTTTCCGAGATATGGACTATCGATAATTTACACCTTAGGCTCTGCTTCTAACTTGGGCCCAAATTGTAAAATGGTCTTACCTATTGACGATTTCGTTCCAATTCACAATCCAAGTAATATTCGGCATGCTAATTACATTGCCGGTTGCCAAATTGCATTATCTCTTATAGCTTCCGAGATATGGACTGTCGATAATTTACACCTTAGGCTCTGCTTCTAACTTGGGCCCAAATTGTAAAATGGTCTTACCTATTGGCGATTTCGTTCCAATTCACATTCCAAGTAATATTCGGCATGCTAATTACATTGCCGTTTGCCAAATTGCATTATCTCTGATAGTTTCCGAGATATGGACTGTCGATAATTTACATCTTAGGCTCTGCTTCTAACTTGGGCCCAAATTGTAAAATGGTCTTATCTTTGGCGATTTCGTTCCAATTCACATTCCAAGTAATATTCGGCATGCTAATTGCATTGCCGGTTGCCAAATTGCATTATCTCTTATAGCTTCCGAGATATGGACTGTCGATAATTTACACCTTAGGCTCTGCTTCTAACTTGGGCCCAAATTGTAAAATGGTCTTATCTATTGGCGATTTCGTTCCAATTCACTTTCCAAGTAATATTCGGCATGCTAATTACATTGCCGGTTGCCAAATTGCATTATCTCTTATAGTTTCCGAGATATGGACTATCGATAATTTACACCTTAGGCTCTGCTTCTAACTTGGGCCCAAATTGTAAAATGGTCTTATCTATTGGCGATTTCGTTCCAATTCATTTTCCAAGTAATATTCGGTATGCTAATTACATTGCCGGTTGCCAAATTGCATTATCTCTTATAGTTTCCGAGATATGGACTATCGATAATTTACATCTTAGGCTCTGCTTCTAACTTGGGCCCAAATTGTAAAATGGTCTTATCTATTGGCGATTTCGTTCCAATTCACATTCCAAGTAATATTCGGCATGCTAATTACATTGCCGGTTGCCAAATTGCATTATCTCTTATAGTTTCCGAGATATGGACTATCGATAATTTACACCTTAGGCTCTGCTTCTAACTTGGGCCCAAATTGTAAAATGGTCTTATCTATTGGCGATTTCGTTCCAATTCACACTCCAAGTAATATTCGGCATGCTAATTACATTGCCGGTTGCGAAATTGCATTATCTCTTATAGTTTCCGAGATATGGACTATCAATAATTTACACCTTAGGCTCTGCTTCTAACTTGGGCCCAAATTGTAAAATGGTCTTATCTATTGGCGATTTCTTTCCAATTCACATTCCAAGTAATATTCGGCATGCTAATTACATTGCCGGTTGCCAAATTGTTTGCCAATTGTTGCCAATTGTTTCCGAGATATGGACTATCGATAATTTACACCTTAGGCTCTGCTTCTAACTTGGGCCCAAATTGTAAAATGGTCTTCTCTATTGGCGATTTCGTTCCAATTCACATTCCAAGTAATTTTCGGCATGCTAATTACATTGCCGGTTGCCAAATTGCATTATCTCTTATAGTTTCCGAGATACGGACTATCGATAATTTACACCTTAGGCTCTGCTTCTAACTTGGGCCCAAATTGTAAAATGGTCTTATCTATTGGCGATTTCGTTCCAATTCACACTCCAAGTAATATTCGGCATGCTAATTACATTGCCGGTTGCGAAATTGCATTATCTCTTATAGTTTCCGAGATATGGACTATCAATAATTTACACGTTAGGCTCTGCTTCTAACTTGGGCCCAAATTGTAAAATGGTCTTATCTATTGGCGATTTCGTTCCAATTCACATTCCAAGTAATATTCGGCATGCTAATTACATTGCCGGTTGCCAAATTGTTTGCCAATTGTTGCCAATTGTTTCCGAGATATGGACTATCGATAATTTACACCTTAGGCTCTGCTTCTAACTTGGGCCCAAATTGTAAAATGGTCTTCTCTATTGGCGATTTCGTTCCAATTCACATTCCAAGTAATATTCGGCATGCTAATTACATTGCCGGTTGCCAAATTGCATTATCTCTTATAGTTTCCGAGATACGGACTATCGATAATTTACACCTTAGGCTCTGCTTCTAACTTGGGCCCAAATTGTAAAATGGTCTTATCTATTGGCGATTTCGTTCCAATTCACACTCCAAGTAATATTCGGCATGCTAATTACATTGCCGGTTGCGAAATTGCATTATCTCTTATAGTTTCCGAGATATGGACTATCAATAATTTACACCTTAGGCTCTGCTTCTAACTTGGGCCCAAATTGTAAAATGGTCTTATCTATTGGCGATTTCGTTCCAATTCACATTCCAAGTAATATTCGGCATGCTAATTACATTGCCGGTTGCCAAATTGTTTGCCAATTGTTGCCAATTGTTTCCGAGATATGGACTATCGATAATTTACACCTTAGGCTCTGCTTCTAACTTGGGCCCAAATTGTAAAATGGTCTTCTCTATTGGCGATTTCGTTCCAATTCACATTCCAAGTAATATTCGGCATGCTAATTACATTGCCGGTTGCCAAATTGCATTATCTCTTATAGTTTCCGAGATATGGAATATCGATAATTTACACCTTACACTCTGCTTCTAACTTGGGCCCAAATTGTAAAATGGTCTTATCTATTGGCGATTTCGTTCCAATTCACATTCCAAGTAATATTCGGCATGCCAATTACATTGCCGGTTGCCAAATTGCATTATCTCTTATAGTTTCCGAGATATGGACTATCGATAATTTACACCTTAGGCTCTGCTTCTAACTTGGGCCCAAATTGTAAAATCGTCTTATCTATTGGCGATTTCGTTCCAATTCACATTCCAAGTAATATTCGGCATGCTAATTACATTGCCGGTTGCCAAATTGCATTATCTCTTATAGTTTCCGAGATATGGACTATCGGTAATTTACACCTTAGGCTCTGCTTCTAACTTGGGCCCAAATTGTAAAATGGTCTTATCTATTGGCGATTTCGTTCCAATTCACATTCCAAGTAATATCCGGCATGCTAATTACATTGCCGGTTGCCAAATTGAATTATCTCTTATAGTTTCCGAGATATGGACTATCGATAATTTACACCTTAGGCTCTGCTTCTAACTTGGGCCCAAATTGTAAAATGGTCTTACCTATTGGCGATTTCGTTCCAATTCACATTCCAAGTAATATTCGGCATGCTAATTACATTGCCGGTTGCCAAATTGCATTACCTCTTATAGTTTCCGAGATATGGACTATCGATAATTTACACCTTAGGCTCTGCTTCTAACTTGGGCCCAAATTGTAAAATGGTCTTATCTATTGGCGATTTCGTCCCAATTCACATTCCAAGTAATATTCGGCATGCTAATTACATTGCCGGTTGCCAAATTGCATTATCTCTTTTAGTTTCCGAGATATGGACTATCGATAATTTACACCTTAGGCTCTGCTTCTAACTTGGGCCCAAATTGTAAAATGGTCTTATCTATTGGCGATTTCGTTCCAATTCACATTCCAAGTAATATTCATCATGCTAATTAAATTGCCGGTTGCCAAATTGCATTATCTCTTATAGTTTCCGAGATATGGACTATCGATAATTTACACCTTAGGCTCTGCTTCTAACTTGGGCCCAAATTGTAAAATGGCCTTATCTATTGGCGATTTCGTTCCAATTCACATTCCAAGTAATATTCGGCATGCTAATTACATTGCCGGTTGCCAAATTGCATTATCTCTTATAGTTTCCGAGATATGGACTATCGATAATTTACACCTTAGGCTCTGCTTCTAACTTGGGCCCAAATTGTAAAATGGTCTTATCTATTGGCGATTTCGTTCCAATTCACATTCCAAGTAATATTCGGCATGCTAATTACATTGCCGGTTGCCAAATTGCATTATCTCTTATAGTTTCCGAGATATGGACTATCGATAATTTACACCTTAGGCTCTGCTTCTAACTTGGGCCCAAATTGTAATATGGTCTTATCTATTGGCGATTTCGTTCCAATTCACATTCCAAGTAATATTCGGCATGCTAATTACATTGCCGGTTGCCAAATTGCATTATCTCTTATAGTTTCCGAGATATGGACTATCGATAATTTACACCTTAGGCTCTGCTTCTAACTTGGGCCCAAATTGTAAAATGGTCTTATCTATTGGCGATTTCGTTCCAATTCACATTCCAAGTAATATTCGGCATGCTAATTACATTTCCGGTTGCCAAATTGCATTATCTCTTATAGTTTCCGAGATATGGACTATCGATAATTTACACCTTAGGCTCTGCTTCTAACTTGGGCCCAAATTGTAAAATGGTCTTATCTATTGGCGATTTCGTTCCAATTCACATTCCAAGTAGTATTCGGCATGCTAATTACATTGCCGGTTGCCAAATTGCATTATCTCTTATAGTTTCCGAGATATGGACTATCGATAATTTACACCTTAGGCTCTGCTTCTAACTTGGGCCCAAATTGTAAAATGGTCTTATCTATTGGCGATTTCGTTCCAATTCACATTCCAAGTAATATTCGGCATGCTAATTACATTGCCGGTTGCCAAATTGCATTATCTCTTATAGTTTCCGAGATACGGACTATCGATAATTTACACCTTAGGCTCTGCTTCTAACTTGGACCCAAATTGTAAAATGGTCTTATCTATTGGCGATTTCGTTCCAATTCACACTCCAAGTAATATTCGGCATGCTAATTACATTGCCGGTTGCGAAATTGCATTATCTCTTATAGTTTCCGAGATATGGACTATCAATAATTTACACCTTAGGCTCTGCTTCTAACTTGGGCCCAAATTGTAAAATGGTCTTATCTATTGGCGATTTCGTTCCAATTCACATTCCAAGTAATATTCGGCATGCTAATTACATTGCCGGTAGCCAAATTGCATTATCTCTTATAGTTTCCGAGATATGGACTATGGATAATTTACACCTTAGGCTCTGCTTCTAACTTGGGCCCAAATTGTAAAATGGTCTTATCTATTGGCGATTTCGTTCCAATTCACATTCCAAGTAATATTCGGCATGCTAATTACATTGCCGGTTGCCAAATTGCTTTATCTCTTATAGTTTCCGAGATATGGACTATCGATTATTTACACCTTAGGCTCTGCTTCTAACTTGGGCCCAAATTGTAAAATGGTCTTCTCTATTGGCGATTTCGTTCCAATTCACATTCCAAGTAATATTCGGCATGCTAATTACATTGCCGGTTGCCAAATTGCATTATCTCTTATAGTTTCCGAGATATGGACTATCGATAATTTACACCTTAGGCTCTGCTTCTAACTTGGGCCCAAATTGTAAAATGGTCTTCACTATTGGCGATTTCGTTCCAATTCACATTCCAAGTAATATTCGGCATGCTAATTACATTGCCGGTTGCCAAATTGCATTATCTCTTATAGTTTCCGAGATATGGACTATCGATTATTTACATCTTAGGCTCTGCTTCTAACTTGGGCCCAAATTGTAAAATGGTCTTCTCTATTGACCATTTCGTTCCAATTCACATTCCAAGTAATATTCGGCATGCTAATTACATTGCCGGTTGCCAAATTGCATTATCTCTTATAGTTTCCGAGATATGGAATATCGATAATTTACACCTTACACTCTGCTTCTAACTTGGGCCCAAATTGTAAAATGGTCTTACCTATTGGCGATTTCGTTCCAATTCACATTCCAAGTAATATTCGGCATGCTAATTACATTGCCGGTTGCCAAATTGCATTATCTCTTATAGTTTCCGAGATATGGACTATCGATAATTTACACCTTAGGCTCTGCTTCTAACTTGGGCCCAAATTGTAAAATGGTCTTCACTATTGGCGATTTCGTTCCAATTCACATTCCAAGTAATATTCGGCATGCTAATTACATTGCCGGTTGCCAAATTGCATTATCTCTTATAGTTTCCGAGATATGGACTATCGATTATTTACATCTTAGGCTCTGCTTCTAACTTGGGCCCAAATTGTAAAATGGTCTTCTCTATTGACGATTTCGTTCCAATTCACATTCCAAGTAATATTCGGCATGCTAATTACATTGCCGGTTGCCAAATTGCATTATCTCTTATAGTTTCCGAGATATGGAATATCGATAATTTACACCTTACACTCTGCTTCTAACTTGGGCCCAAATTGTAAAATGGTCTTATCTATTGGCGATTTCGTTCCAATTCACATTCCAAGTAATATTCGGCATGCTAATTACATTGCCGGTTGCCAAATTGCATTATCTCTTATAGTTTCCGAGATATGGACTATCGATAATTTACACCTTAGGCTCTGCTTCTAACTTGGGCCCAAATTGTAAAATCGTCTTATCTATTGGCGATTTCGTTCCAATTCACATTCCAAGTAATATTCGGCATGCTAATTACATTGCCGGTTGCCAAATTGCATTATCTCTTATAGTTTCCGAGATATGGACTATCGGTAATTTACACCTTAGGCTCTGCTTCTAACTTGGGCCCAAATTGTAAAATGGTCTTACCTATTGGCGATTTCGTTCCAATTCACATTCCAAGTAATATTCGGCATGCTAATTACATTGCCGGTTGCCAAATTGCATTATCTCTTATAGTTTCCGAGATATGGACTATCGATAATTTACACCTTAGGCTCTGCTTCTAACTTGGGCCCAAATTGTAAAATGGTCTTATCTATTGGCGATTTCGTTCCAATTCACATTCCAAGTAATATTCGGCATGCTAATTACATTGCCGGTTGCTAAATTGCATTATCTCTTATAGTTTCCGAGATATGGACTATCGATAATTTACATCTTAGGCTCTGCTTCTAACTTGGGCCCAAATTGTAAAATGGTCTTATCTATTGGCGATTTCGTTCCAATTCACATTCCAAGTAATATTCGGCATGCTAATTACATTGCCGGTTGCCAAATTGCATTATCCCTTATAGTTTCCGAGATATGGACTATCGATAATTTACACCTTAGGCTCTGCTTCTAACTTGGGCCCAAATTGTAAAATGGTCTTATCTATTGCCGATTTCGTTCCAATTCACATTCCAAGTAATATTCGGCATGCTAATTACATTGCCGGTTGCCAAATTGCATTATCTCTTATAGTTTCCGAGATATGGACTATCGATAATTTACACCTTAGGCTCTGCTTCTAACTTGGGCCCAAATTGTAAAATGGTCTTATCTATTGGCGATTTCGTTCCAATTCACATTTCAAGTAATATTCGGCATGCCAATTACATTGCCGGTGGCCAAATTGCATTATCTCTTATAGTTTCCGAGATATGGACTATCGATAATTTACACCTTAGGCTCTGCTTCTAACTTGGGCCCAAATTGTAAAATCGCCTTATCTATTGGCGATTTCGTTCCAATTCACATTCCAAGTAATATTCGGCATGCTAATTACATTGCCGGTTGCCAAATTGCATTATCTCTTATAGTTTCCGAGATATGGACTATCGATAATTTACACCTTAGGCTCTGCTTCTAACTTGGGCCCAAATTGTAAAATGGTCTTATCTATTGGCGATTTCGTTCCAATTCACATTCCAAGTAATATCCGGCATGCTAATTACATTGCCGGTTGCCAAATTGAATTATCTCTTATAGTTTCCGAGATATGGACTATCGATAATTTACACATTAGGCTCTGCTTCTAACTTGGGCCCAAATTGTAAAATGGTCTTACCTATTGGCGATTTCGTTCCAATTCACTTTCCAAGTAATATTCGGCATGCTAATTACATTGCCGGTTGCCAAATTGCATTATCTCTTATAGTTTCCGAGATATGGACTATCGATTATTTACATCTTAGGCTCTGCTTCTAACTTGGGCCCAAATTGTAAACTGGTCTTATCTTTGGCGATTTCGTTCCAATTCACATTCCAAGTAATATTCGGCATGCTAATTGCATTGCCGGTTGCCAAATTGCATTATCTCTTATAGCTTCCGAGATATGGACTGTCGATAATTTACACCTTAGGCTCTGCTTCTAACTTGGGCCCAAATTGTAAAATGGTCTTACCTATTGGCGATTTCGTTCCAATTCACATTCCAAGTAATATTCGGCATGCTAATTGCATTGCCGGTTGCCAAATTGCATTATCTCTTATAGCTTCCGAGATATGGACTGTCGATAATTTACACCTTAGGCTCTGCTTCTAACTTGGGCCCAAATTGTAAAATGGTCTTATCTATTGGCGATTTCGTTCCAATTCACATTCCAAGTAATATTCGGCATGCTAATTACATTGCCGGTTGCCAAATTGCATTATCTCTTATAGTTTCCGAGATATGGACTATCGATAATTTACACCTTAGGCTCTGCTTCTAACTTGGGCCCAAATTGTAAAATTGTCTTATCTATTGGCGATTTCGTTCCAATTCACATTCCAAGTAATATTCGGCATGCTAATTACATTGCCGGTTGCCAAATTGAATTATCTCTTATAGTTTCCGAGATATGGACTATCGATAATTTACACCTTAGGCTCTGCTTCTAACTTGGGCCCAAATTGTAAAATGGTCTTACCTATTGGCGATTTCGTTCCAATTCACAATCCAAGTAATATTCGGCATGCTAATTACATTGCCGTTTGCCAAATTGCATTATCTCCGATAGTTTCCGAGATATGGACTGTCGATAATTTACATCTTAGGCTCTGCTCCTAACTTGGGCCCAAATTGTAAACTGGTCTTATCTTTGGCGATTTCGTTCCAATTCACATTCCAAGTAATATTCGGCATGCTAATTGCATTGCCGGTTGCCAAATTGCATTATCTCTTATAGCTTCCGAGATATGGACTGTCGATAATTTACACCTTAGGCTCTGCTTCTAACTTGGGCCCAAATTGTAAAATGGTCTTACCTATTGGCGATTTCGTTCCAATTCACATTCCAAGTAATATTCGGCATGCTAATTACATTGCCGGTTGCCAAATTGCATTATCTCTTATAGTTTCCGAGATATGGACTATCGATAATTTACACCTTAGGCTCTGCTTCTAACTTGGGCCCAAATTGTAAAATGGTCTTATCTATTGGCGATTTCGTTCCAATTCACATTCCAAGTAATATTCGGCATGCTAATTACATTGCCGGTTGCCAAATTGCATTATCTCTTATAGTTTCCGAGATATGGACTATCGATAATTTACACCTTAGGCTCTGCTTCTAACTTGGGCCCAAATTGTAAAATTGTCTTATCTATTGGCGATTTCGTTCCAATTCACATTCCAAGTAATATTCGGCATGCTAATTACATTGCCGGTTGCCAAATTGAATTATCTCTTATAGTTTCCGAGATATGGACTATCGATAATTTACACCTTAGGCTCTGCTTCTAACTTGGGCCCAAATTGTAAAATGGTCTTATCTATTGGCGATTTCGTTCCAATTCACATTCCAAGTAGTATTCGGCATGCTAATTACATTGCCGGTTGCCAAATTGCATTAACTCTTATAGTTTCCGAGATATGGACTATCGATAATTTACACCTTAGGCTCTGCTTCTAACTTGGGCCCAAATTGTAAAATGGCCTTATCTATTGGCGATTTCGTTCCAATTCACATTCCAAGTAATATTCGGCATGCTAATTACATTGCCCGTTGCCAAATTGCATTATCTCTTATAGTTTCCGAGATATGGACTATGGATTATTTACACCTTAGGCTCTGCTTCTAACTTGGGCCCAAATTGTAAAATGGTCTTATCTATTGGCGATTTCGTTCCAATTCACATTCCAAGTAATATTCGGCATGCTAATTACATTGCCGATTGCCAAATTGCATTATCTCTTATAGTTTCCGAGATATGGACTATCGATAATTTACACCTTAGGCTCTGCTTCTAACTTGGGCCCAAATTGTAAAATGGTCTTATCTATTGGCGATTTCGTTCCAATTCACTTTCCAAGTAATATTCGGCATGCTAATTACATTGCCGGTTGCTAAATTGCATTATCTCTTATAGTTTCCGAGATATGTACTATCGATAATTTACACCTTAGGCTCTGCTTCTAACTTGGGCCCAAATTGTAAAAAGGTCTTATCTATTGGCGATTTCGTTCCAATTCACTCTCCAAGTAATATTCGGCATGCTAATTACATTGCCGGTTGCCAAATTGCATTATCTCTTATAGTTTCCGAGATATGGACTATCGATAATTTACACCTTAGGCTCTGCTTCTAACTTGGGCCCAAATTGTAAAATGGTCTTATCTATTGGCGATTTCGTTCCAATTCACATTCCAAGTAATATTCGGCATGCTAATTACATTGCCGGTTGCCAAATTGCATTATCTCTTATAGTTTCCGAGATATGGACTATCGATAATTTACACCTTAGGCTCTGCTTCTAACTTGGGCCCAAATTGTAAAATGGTCTTATCTATTTCCGATTTCGTTCCAATTCACATTCCAAGTAATATTCGGCATGCTAATTACATTGCCGGTTGCCAAATTGCATTATCTCTTATAGTTTCCGAGATATGGACTATCGATAATTTACACCTTAGGCTCTGCTTCTAACTTGGGCCCAAATTGTAAAATGGTCTTATCTATTGGCGATTTCGTTCCAACTCACATTCCAAGTAATATCGGGCATGCTAATTACATTGCCGGTTGCCAAATTGAATTATCTCTTATAGTTTCCGAGATATGGACTATCGATAATTTACACCTTAGGCTCTGCTTCTAACTTGGGCCCAAATTGTAAAATGGTCTTACCTATTGGCGATTTCGTTCCAATTCACAATCCAAGTAATATTCGGCATGCTAATTACATTGCCGTTTGCCAAATTGCATTATCTCCGATAGTTTCCGAGATATGGACTGTCGATAATTTACATCTTAGGCTCTGCTTCTAACTTGGGCCCAAATTGTAAACTGGTCTTATCTTTGGCGATTTCGTTCCAATTCACATTCCAAGTAATATTCGGCATGCTAATTGCATTGCCGGTTGCCAAATTGCATTATCTCTTATAGCTTCCGAGATATGGACTGTCGATAATTTACACCTTAGGCTCTGCTTCTAACTTGGGCCCAAATTGTAAAATGGTCTTACCTATTGGCGATTTCGTTCCAATTCACATTCCAAGTAATATTCGGCATGCTAATTGCATTGCCGGTTGCCAAATTGCATTATCTCTTATAGCTTCCGAGATATGGACTGTCGATAATTTACACCTTAGGCTCTGCTTCTAACTTGGGCCCAAATTGTAAAATGGTCTTATCTATTGGCGATTTCGTTCCAATTCACTTTCCAAGTAATATTCGGCATGCTAATTACATTGCCGGTTGCCAAATTGCATTATCTCTTATAGTTTCCGAGATATGGACTATCGATAATTTACACCTTAGGCTCTGCTTCTAACTTGGGCCCAAATTGTAAAATGGTCTTATCTATTGGCGATTTCGTTCCAACTCACATTCCAAGTAATATCGGGCATGCTAATTACATTGCCGGTTGCCAAATTGAATTATCTCTTATAGTTTCCGAGATATGGACTATCGATAATTTACACCTTAGGCTCTGCTTCTAACTTGGGCCCAAATTGTAAAATGGTCTTACCTATTGGCGATTTCGTTCCAATTCACAATCCAAGTAATATTCGGCATGCTAATTACATTGCCGTTTGCCAAATTGCATTATCTCCGATAGTTTCCGAGATATGGACTGTCGATAATTTACATCTTAGGCTCTGCTTCTAACTTGGGCCCAAATTGTAAAATGGTCTTATCTTTGGCGATTTCGTTCCAATTCACATTCCAAGTAATATTCGGCATGCTAATTGCATTGCCGGTTGCCAAATTGCATTATCTCTTATAGCTTCCGAGATATGGACTGTCGATAATTTACACCTTAGGCTCTGCTTCTAACTTGGGCCCAAATTGTAAAATGGTCTTATCTTTGGCGATTTCGTTCCAATTCACATTCCAAGTAATATTCGGCATGCTAATTGCATTGCCGGTTGCCAAATTGCATTATCTCTTATAGCTTCCGAGATATGGACTGTCGATAATTTACACCTTAGGCTCTGCTTCTAACTTGGGCCCAAATTGTAAAATGGTCTTATCTATTGGCGATTTCGTTCCAATTCACTTTCCAAGTAATATTCGGCATGCTAATTACATTGCCGGTTGCCAAATTGCATTATCTCTTATAGTTTCCGAGATATGGACTATCGATAATTTACACCTTAGGCTCTGCTTCTAACTTGGGCCCAAATTGTAAAATGGTCTTATCTATTGGCGATTTCGTTCCAATTCACTTTCCAAGTAATATTCGGTATGCTAATTACATTGCCGGTTGCCAAATTGCATTATCTCTTATAGTTTCCGAGATATGGACTATCGATAATTTACATCTTAGGCTCTGCTTCTAACTTGGGCCCAAATTGTAAAATGGTCTTATCTATTGGCGATTTCGTTCCAATTCACTTTTCAAGTAATATTCGGTATGCTAATTACATTGCCGGTTGCCAAATTGCATTATCTCTTATAGTTTCCGAGATATGGACTATCGATAATTTACACCTTAGGCTCTGCTTCTAACTTGGGCCCAAATTGTAAAATGGTCTTATCTATTGGCGATTTCGTTCCAATTCACATTCCAAGTAATATTCGGCATGCTAATTACATTGCCGGTTGCCAAATTGCATTATCTCTTATAGTTTCCGAGATATGGACTATCGATAATTTACACCTTAGGCTCTGCTTCTAACTTGGGCCCAAATTGTAAAATGGTCTTATCTATTGCCGATATCGTTCCAATTCACATTCCAAGTAATATTCGGCATGCTAATTACATTGCCGGTTGCCAAATTGCATTATCTCTTATAGTTTCCGAGATATGGACTATCGATAATTTACACCTTAGGCTCTGCTTCTAACTTGGGCCCAAATTGTAAAATGGTCTTATCTATTGGCGATTTCGTTCCAATTCACATTCCAAGTAATATTCGGCATGCTAATTACATTGCCGGTTGCCAAATTGCATTATCTCTTATAGTTTCCGAGATATGGACTATCGATAATTTACACCTTAGGCTCTGCTTCTAACTTGGGCCCAAATTGTAAAATGGTCTTATCTATTGGCGATTTCGTTCCAATTCACATTCCAAGTAATATTCGGCATGCTAATTACATTGCCGGTTGCCAAATTGCATTATCTCTTGTAGTTTCCGAGATATGGACTATCGATAATTTACACCTTAGGCTCTGCTTCTAACTTGGGCCCAAATTGTAAAATCGCCTTATCTATTGGCGATTTCGTTCCAATTCACATTCCAAGTAATATTCGGCATGCTAATTACATTGCCGGTTGCCAAATTGCATTATCTCTTATAGTTTCCGAGATATGGACTATCGATAATTTACACCTTAGGCTCTGCTTCTAACTTGGGCTCAAATTGTAAAATGGTCTTATCTATTGGCGATTTCGTTCCAATTCACATTCCAAGTAATATCCGGCATGCTAATTACATTGCCGGTTGCCAAATTGAATTATCTCTTATAGTTTCCGAGATATGGACTATCGATAATTTACACCTTAGGCTCTGCTTCTAACTTGGGCCCAAATTGTAAAATGGTCTTATCTATTGGCGATTTCGTTCCAATTCACATTCCAAGTAATATTCGGCATGCTAATTACATTACCGGTTGCCAAATTGCATTATCTCTTGTAGTTTCCGATATATGGACTATCGATAATTTACACCTTAGGCTCTGCTTCTAACTTGGGCCCAAATTGTAAAATCGCCTTATCTATTGGCGATTTCGTTCCAATTCACATTCCAAGTAATATTCGGCATGCTAATTACGCTGCCGATTGCCAAATTGCATTATCTCTTATAGTTTCCGAGATATGTACTACCGATAATTTACACCTTAGGCTCTGCTTCTAACTTGGGCCCAAATTGTAAAATGGTCTTATCTATTGGCGATTTCGTTCCAATTCACATTCCAAGTAATATTCGGCATGCTAATTACATTGCCGGTTGCCAAATTGCATTATCTCTTATAGTTTCCGAGATATGGACTATCGATTATTTACATCTTAGGCTCTGCTTCTAACTTGGGCCCAAATTGTAAAATGGTCTTATCTATTGGCGATTTCGTTCCAATTCACATTCCAAGTAATATTCGGCATGCTAATTACATTGCCGGTTGCCAAATTGCATTATCTCTTATAGTTTCCGAGATATGGACTATCGATAATTTACACCTTAGGCTCTGCTTCTAACTTGGGCCCAAATTGTAAAATGGTCTTATCTATTGGCGATTTCGTTCCATTTCACATTCCAAGTAATATTCGGCATGCTAATTACATTGCCGGTTGCCAAATTGCATTATCTCTTATAGTTTCCGAGATATGGACTATCGATTATTTACACCTTAGGCTCTGCTTCTAACTTGGGCCCAAATTGTAAAATGGTCTTATCTATTGGCAATTTCGTTCCAATTCACATTCCAAGTAATATTCGGCATGCTAATTACATTGCCGGTTGCCAAATTGCATTATCTCTTATAGTTTCCGAGATATGGACTATCGATAATTTACACCTTAGGCTCTGCTTCTAACTTGGGCCCAAATTGTAAAATGGTCTTATCTAATGGCGATTTCGTTCCAATTCACATTCCAAGTAATATTCGGCATGCTAATTACATTGCCGGTTGCTAAATTGAATTATCTCTTATAGTTTCCGAGATATGGACTATCGATAATTTACACCTTAGGCTCTGCTTCTAACTTGGGCCCAAATTGTAAAATGGTCTTATCTATTGGCGATTTCGTTCCAATTCACATTCCAAGTAGTATTCGGCATGCTAATTACATTGCCGGTTGCCAAATTGCATTATCTCTTATAGTTTCCGAGATATGGACTATCGATAATTTACACCTTAGGCTCTGCTTCTAACTTGGGCCCAAATTGTAAAATGGTCTTATCTATTGGCGATTTCGTTCCAATTCACATTCCAAGTAATATTCGGCATGCTAATTACATTGCCCGTTGCCAAATTGCATTATCTCTTATAGTTTCCGAGATATGGACTATGGATTATTTACACCTTAGGCTCTGCTTCTAACTTGGGCCCAAATTGTAAAATAGTCTTATCTATTGGCGATTTCGTTCCAATTCACATTCCAAGTAATATTCGGCATGCTAATTACATTGCCGGTTGCCAAATTGCATTATCTCTTATAGTTTCCGAGATATGGACTATCGATAATTTACACCTTAGGCTCTGCTTCTAACTTGGGCCCAAATTGTAAAATGGTCTTATCTATTGGCGATTTCGTTCCAATTCACTTTCCAAGTAATATTCGGCATGCAAATTACATTGCCGGTTGCCAAATTGCATTACCTCTTATAGTTTCCGAGATATGGACTATCGATAATTTACACCTCAGGCTCTGCTTCTAGCTTGGGCCCAAATTGTAAAATGGTCTTATCTATTGGCGATTTCGTTCCAATTCACTCTCCAAGTAATATTCGGCATGCTAATTACATTGCCGGTTGCCAAATTGCATTATCTCTTATAGCTTCCGAGATATGGACTGTCGATAATTTACACCTTAGGCTCTGCTTCTAACTTAGGCCCAAATTGTAAAATGGTCTTATCTATTGGCGATTTCGTTCCAATTCACTTTCCAAGTAATATTCGGCATGCTAATTACATTGCCGGTTGCCAAATTGCATTATCTCTTATAGTTTCCGAGATATGGACTATCGGTAATTTACACCTTAGGCTCTGCTTCTAACTTGGGCCCAAATTGTAAAATGGTCTTATCTATTGGCGATTTCGTTCCAATTCACATTCCAAGTAATATCCGGCATGCTAATTACATTGCCGGTTGCCAAATTGAATTATCTCTTATAGTTTCCGAGATATGGACTATCGATAATTTACACCTTAGGCTCTGCTTCTAACTTGGGCCCAAATTGTAAAATGGTCTTATCTATTGGCGATTTCGTTCCAATTCACATTCCAAGTAATATTCGGCATGCTAATTACATTGCCCGTTGCCAAATTGCATTATCTCTTATAGTTTCCGAGATATGGACTATGGATTATTTACACCTTAGGCTCTGCTTCTAACTTGGGCCCAAATTGTAAAATGGTCTTATCTATTGGCGATTTCGTTCCAATTCACATTCCAAGTAATATTCGGCATGCTAATTACATTGCCGGTTGCCAAATTGTATTATCTCTTATAGTTTCCGAGATATGGACTATGGATAATTTACACCTTAGGCTCTGCTTCTAACTTGGGCCCAAATTGTAAAATGGTCTTATCTATTGGCGATTTCGTTCCAATTCACATTCCAAGTAATATTTGGCATGCTAATTACATTGCCGGTTGCCAAATTGCATTATCTCTTATAGTTTCCGAGATATGGACTATCGATAATTTACACCTTAGGCTCTGCTTCTAACTTGGGCCCAAATTGTAAAATGGTCTTCTCTATTGGCGATTTCGTTCCAATTCACATTCCAAGTAATATTCGGCATGCTAATTACATTGCCGGTTGCCAAATTGCATTATCTCTTATAGTTTCCGAGATATGAACTATCGATAATTTACACCTTAGGCTCTGCTTCTAACTTGGGCCCAAATTGTAAAATCGTCTTATCTATTGGCGATTTCGTTCCAATTCACATTCCAAGTAATATTCGGCATGCTAATTACATTGCCGGTTGCCAAATTGCATTATCTCTTATAGTTTCCGGATATGGACTATCGGTAATTTACACCTTAGGCTCTGCTTCTAACTTGGGCCCAAATTGTAAAATGGTCTTATCTATTGGCGATTTCGTTCCAATTCACATTCCAAGTAATATCCGGCATGCTAATTACATTGCCGGTTGCCAAATTGAATTATCTCTTATAGTTTCCGAGATATGGACTATCGATAATTTACACCTTAGGCTCTGCTTCTAACTTGGGCCCAAATTGTAAAATGGTCTTACCTATTGGCGATTTCGTTCCAATTCACATTCCAAGTAATATTCGGCATGCTAATTACATTGCCGGTTGCCAAATTGCATTATCTCTTATAGTTTCCGAGATATGGACTATCGATAATTTACACCTTAGGCTCTGCTTCTAACTTGGGCCCAAATTGAAAAATGGTCTTATCTATTGGCGATTTCGTTCCAATTCACATTCCAAGTAATATTCGGCATGCTAATTACATTGCCGGTTGCTAAATTGCATTATCTCTTATAGTTTCCGAGATATGTACTACCGATAATTTACACCTTAGGCTCTGCTTCTAACTTGGGCCCAAATTGTAAAATGGTCTTATCTATTGGCGATTTCGTTCCAATTCACATTCCAAGTAATATTCGGCATGCTAATTACATTGCCGGTTGCCAAATTGCATTATCTCTTATAGTTTCCGAGATATGGACTATCGATTATTTACATCTTAGGCTCTGCTTCTAACTTGGGCCCAAATTGTAAAATGGTCTTATCTATTGGCGATTTCGTTCCAATTCACATTCCAAGTAATATTCGGCATGCTAATTACATTGCCGGTTGCCAAATTGCATTATCTCTTATAGTTTCCGAGATATGGACTATCGATAATTTACACCTTAGGCTCTGCTTCTAACTTGGGCCCAAATTGTAAAATGGTCTTATCTATTGGCGATTTCGTTCCATTTCACATTCCAAGTAATATTCGGCATGCTAATTACATTGCCGGTTGCCAAATTGCATTATCTCTTATAGTTTCCGAGATATGGACTATCGATAATTTACACCTTAGGCTCTGCTTCTAACTTGGGCCCAAATTGTAAAATGGTCTTACCTATTGGCGATTTCGTTCCAATTCACATTCCAAGTAATATTCGGCATGCTAATTACATTGCCGGTTGCCAAATTGCATTATCTCTTATAGTTTCCGAGATATGGACTATCGATAATTTACACCTTAGGCTCTGCTTCTAACTTGGGCCCAAATTGAAAAATGGTCTTATCTATTGGCGATTTCGTTCCAATTCACATTCCAAGTAATATTCGGCATGCTAATTACATTGCCGGTTGCTAAATTGCATTATCTCTTATAGTTTCCGAGATATGTACTACCGATAATTTACACCTTAGGCTCTGCTTCTAACTTGGGCCCAAATTGTAAAATGGTCTTATCTATTGGCGATTTCGTTCCAATTCACATTCCAAGTAATATTCGGCATGCTAATTACATTGCCGGTTGCCAAATTGCATTATCTCTTATAGTTTCCGAGATATGGACTATCGATTATTTACATCTTAGGCTCTGCTTCTAACTTGGGCCCAAATTGTAAAATGGTCTTATCTATTGGCGATTTCGTTCCAATTCACATTCCAAGTAATATTCGGCATGCTAATTACATTGCCGGTTGCCAAATTGCATTATCTCTTATAGTTTCCGAGATATGGACTATCGATAATTTACACCTTAGGCTCTGCTTCTAACTTGGGCCCAAATTGTAAAATGGTCTTATCTATTGGCGATTTCGTTCCATTTCACATTCCAAGTAATATTCGGCATGCTAATTACATTGCCGGTTGCCAAATTGCATTATCTCTTATAGTTTCCGAGATATGGACTATCGATAATTTACACCTTAGGCTCTGCTTCTAACTTGGGCCCAAATTGTAAAATGGTCTTATCTATTGGCGATTTCGTTCCAATTCACATTCCAAGTAATATTCGGCATGCTAATTACATTGCCGGTTGCCAAATTGCATTATCTCTTATAGTTTCCGAGATATGGACTATCGATAATTTACACCTTAGGCTCTGCTTCTAACTTGGGCCCAAATTGTAAAATGGTCTTATCTATTGGCGATTTCGTTCCAATTCACATTCCAAGTAATATTCGGCATGCTAATTACATTGCCGGTTGCTAAATTGAATTATCTCTTATAGTTTCCGAGATATGGACTATCGATAATTTACACCTTAGGCTCTGCTTCTAACTTGGGCCCAAATTGTAAAATGGTCTTATCTATTGGCGATTTCGTTCCAATTCACATTCCAAGTAGTATTCGGCATGCTAATTACATTGCCGGTTGCCAAATTGCATTATCTCTTATAGTTTCCGAGATATGGACTATCGATAATTTACACCTTAGGCTCTGCTTCTAACTTGGGCCCAAATTGTAAAATGGTCTTATCTATTGGCGATTTCGTTCCAATTCACATTCCAAGTAATATTCGGCATGCTAATTACATTGCCCGTTGCCAAATTGCATTATCTCTTATAGTTTCCGAGATATGGACTATGGATTATTTACACCTTAGGCTCTGCTTCTAACTTGGGCCCAAATTGTAAAATGGTCTTATCTATTGGCGATTTCGTTCCAATTCACATTCCAAGTAATATTCGGCATGCTAATTACATTGCCGGTTGCCAAATTGCATTATCTCTTATAGTTTCCAAGATATGGACTATCGATAATTTACACCTTAGGCTCTGCTTCTAACTTGGGCCCAAATTGTAAAATGGTCTTATCTATTGGCGATTTCGTTCCAATTCACTTTCCAAGTAATATTCGGCATGCTAATTACATTGCCGGTTGCCAAATTGCATTATCTCTTATAGTTTCCGAGATATGGACTATCGGTAATTTACACCTTAGGCTCTGCTTCTAACTTGGGCCCAAATTGTAAAATGGTCTTATCTATTGGCGATTTCGTTCCAATTCACATTCCAAGTAATATCCGGCATGCTAATTACATTGCCGGTTGCCAAATTGAATTATCTCTTATAGTTTCCGAGATATGGACTATCGATAATTTACACCTTAGGCTCTGCTTCTAACTTGGGCCCAAATTGTAAAATGGTCTTATCTATTGGCGATTTCGTTCCAATTCACATTCCAAGTAATATTCGGCATGCTAATTACATTGCCCGTTGCCAAATTGCATTATCTCTTATAGTTTCCGAGATATGGACTATGGATTATTTACACCTTAGGCTCTGCTTCTAACTTGGGCCCAAATTGTAAAATGGTCTTATCTATTGGCGATTTCGTTCCAATTCACATTCCAAGTAATATTCGGCATGCTAATTACATTGCCGGTTGCCAAATTGTATTATCTCTTATAGTTTCCGAGATATGGACTATGGATAATTTACACCTTAGGCTCTGCTTCTAACTTGGGCCCAAATTGTAAAATGGTCTTATCTATTGGCGATTTCGTTCCAATTCACATTCCAAGTAATATTTGGCATGCTAATTACATTGCCGGTTGCCAAATTGCATTATCTCTTATAGTTTCCGAGATATGGACTATCGATAATTTACACCTTAGGCTCTGCTTCTAACTTGGGCCCAAATTGTAAAATGGTCTTCTCTATTGGCGATTTCGTTCCAATTCACATTCCAAGTAATATTCGGCATGCTAATTACATTGCCGGTTGCCAAATTGCATTATCTCTTATAGTTTCCGAGATATGAACTATCGATAATTTACACCTTAGGCTCTGCTTCTAACTTGGGCCCCAAATTTTAAAATCGTCTTATCTATTGGCGATTTCGTTCCAATTCACATTCCAAGTAATATTCGGCATGCTAATTACATTGCCGGTTGCCAAATTGCATTATCTCTTATAGTTTCCGAGATATGGACTATCGGTAATTTACACCTTAGGCTCTGCTTCTAACTTGGGCCCAAATTGTAAAATGGTCTTATCTATTGGCGATTTCGTTCCAATTCACATTCCAAGTAATATCCGGCATGCTAATTACATTGCCGGTTGCCAAATTGAATTATCTCTTATAGTTTCCGAGATATGGACTATCGATAATTTACACCTTAGGCTCTGCTTCTAACTTGGGCCCAAATTGTAAAATGGTCTTACCTATTGGCGATTTCGTTCCAATTCACATTCCAAGTAATAATCGGCATGCTAATTACATTGCCGGTTGCCAAATTGCATTATCTCTTATAGTTTCCGAGATATGGACTATCGATAATTTACACCTTAGGCTCTGCTTCTAACTTGGGCCAAAATTGAAAAATGGTCTTATCTATTGGCGATTTCGTTCCAATTCACATTCCAAGTAATATTCGGCATGCTAATTACATTGCCGGTTGCTAAATTGCAATATCTCTTATAGTTTCCGAGATATGGACTATCGATAATTTACATCTTAGGCTCTGCTTCTAACTTGGGCCCAAATTGTAAAATGGTCTTATCTATTGGCGATTTCGTTCCAATTCACATTCCAAGTAATATTCGGCATGCTAATTACATTGCCGGTTGCCAAATTGCATTATCCCTTATAGTTTCCGAGATATGGACTATCGATAATTTACACCTTAGGCTCTGCTTCTAACTTGGGCCCAAATTGTAAAATGGTCTTATCTCTTGCCGATTTCGTTCCAATTCACATTCCAAGTAATATTCGGCATGCTAATTACATTGCCGGTTGCCAAATTGCATTATCTCTTATAGTTTCCGAGATATGGACTATCGATAATTTACACCTTAGGCTCTGCTTCTAACTTGGGCCCAAATTGTAAAATGGTCTTATCTATTGGCGATTTCGTTCCAATTCACATTCCAAGTAATATTCGGCATGCTAATTACATTGCCGGTTGCCAAATTGCATTATCTCTTGTAGTTTCCGAGATATGGACTATCGATAATTTACACCTTAGGCTCCGCTTCTAACTTGGGCCCAAATTGTAAAATCGCCTTATCTATTGGCGATTTCGTTCCAATTCACATTCCAAGTAATATTCGGCATGCTAATTACATTGCCGATTGCCAAATTGCATTATCTCTTATAGTTTCCGAGATATGTACTACCGATAATTTACACCTTAGGCTCTGCTTCTAACTTGGGCCCAAATTGTAATAGGTCTTATCTATTGGCGATTTCGTTCCAATTCACATTCCAAGTAATATTCGGCATGCTAATTACATTGCCGGTTGCCAAATTGCATTATCTCTTATAGTTTCCGAGATATGGACTATCGATAATTTACACCTTAGGCTCTGCTTCTAACTTGGGCCCAAATTGTAAAATGGTCTTATCTATTGGCGATTTCGTCCCAATTCACATTCCAAGTAATATTCGGCATGCTAATTACATTGCCGGTTGCCAAATTTCATTATCTCTTATAGTTTCCGAGATATGGACTATCGATAATTTACACCTTAGGCTCTGCTTCTAACTTGGGCCCAAATTGTAAAATGGTCTTATCTCTTGCCGATTTCGTTCCAATTCACATTCTAAGTAATATTCGGCATGCTAATTACATTGCCGGTTGCCAAATTGCATTATCTCTTATAGTTTCCGAGATATGGACTATCGATAATTTACACCTTAGGCTCTGCTTCTAACTTGGGCCCAAATTGTAAAATGGTCTTATCTATTGGCGATTTCGTTCCAATTCACATTCCAAGTAATATTCGGCATGCTAATTACATTGCCGGTTGCCAAATTGCATTATCTCTTATAGTTTCCGAGATATGGACTATCGATAATTTACACCTTAGGCTCTGCTTCTAACTTGGGCCCAAATTGTAAAATGGTCTTATCTCTTGCCGATTTCGTTCCAATTCACATTCCAAGTAATATTCGGCATGCTAATTACATTGCCGGTTGCCAAATTGCATTATCTCTTATAGTTTCCGAGATATGGACTATCGATAATTTACACCTTAGGCTCTGCTTCTAACTTGGGCCCAAATTGTAAAATGGTCTTATCTATTGGCGATTTCGTTCCAATTCACATTCCAAGTAATATTCGGCATGCTAATTACATTGCCGGTTGCCAAATTGCATTATCTCTTATAGTTTCCGAGATATGGACTATCGATAATTTACACCTTAGGCTCTGCTTCTAACTTGGGCCCAAATTGTAAAATGGTCTTATCTATTGGCGATTTCGTTCCAATTCACATTCCAAGTAATATTCGGCATGCTAATTACATTGCCGGTTGCTAAATTGCATTATCTCTTATAGTTTCCGAGATATGGACTATCGATAATTTACATCTTAGGCTCTGCTTCTAACTTGGGCCCAAATTGTAAAATGGTCTTATCTATTGGCGATTTCGTTCCAATTCACATTCCAAGTAATATTCGGCATGCTAATTACATTGCCGGTTGCCAAATTGCATTATCCCTTATAGTTTCCGAGATATGGACTATCGATAATTTACACCTTAGGCTCTGCTTCTAACTTGGGCCCAAATTGTAAAATGGTCTTATCTCTTGCCGATTTCGTTCCAATTCACATTCCAAGTAATATTCGGCATGCTAATTACATTGCCGGTTGCCAAATTGCATTATCTCTTATAGTTTCCGAGATATGGACTATCGATAATTTACACCTTAGGCTCTGCTTCTAACTTGGGCCCAAATTGTAAAATGGTCTTATCTATTGGCGATTTCGTTCCAATTCACATTCCAAGTAATATTCGGCATGCTAATTACATTGCCGGTTGCCAAATTGCATTATCTCTTATAGTTTCCGAGATATGGACTATCGATAATTTACACCTTAGGCTCTGCTTCTAACTTGGGCCCAAATTGTAAAATGGTCTTATCTATTGGCGATTTCGTTCCAATTCACATTCCAAGTAATATTCGGCATGCTAATTACATTGCCGGTTGCCAAATTTCATTATCTCTTATAGTTTCCGAGATATGGACTATCGATAATTTACACCTTAGGCTCTGCTTCTAACTTGGGCCCAAATTGTAAAATGGTCTTATCTATTGGCGATTTCGTTCCAATTCACATTCCAAGTAATATTCGGCATGCTAATTACATTGCCGGTTGCCAAATTAAATTATCTCTTATAGTTTCCGAGATATGGACTATCGATAATTTACACCTTAGGCTCTGCTTCTAACTTGGGCCCAAATTGTAAAATGGTCTTATCTATTGGCGATTTCGTTCCAATTCACATTCCAAGTAGTATTCGGCATGCTAATTACATTGCCGGTTGCCAAATTGCATTATCTCTTATAGTTTCCGAGATATGGACTATCGATAATTTACACCTTAGGCTCTGCTTCTAACTTGGGCCCAAATTGTAAAATGGTCTTATCTATTGGCGATTTCGTTCCAATTCACATTCCAAGTAGTATTCGGCATGCTAATTACATTGCCGGTTGCCAAATTGCATTATCTCTTATAGTTTCCGAGATATGGACTATCGATAATTTACACCTTAGGCTCTGCTTCTAACTTGGGCCCAAATTGTAAAATGGTCTTATCTATTGGCGATTTCGTTCCAATTCACATTCCAAGTAATATTCGGCATGGTAATTACATTGCCGGTTGCCAAATTGCATTATCTCTTATAGTTTCCGAGATATGGACTATCGATTATTTACACCTAAGGCTCTGCTTCTAACTTGGGCCCAAATTGTAAAATGGTCTTATCTATTGGCGATTTCGTTCCAATTCACATTCCAAGTAATATTCGGCATGCTAATTACATTGCCGGTTGCTAAATTGCATTATCTCTTATAGTTTCCGAGATATGGACTATCGATAATTTACATCTTAGGCTCTGCTTCTAACTTGGGCCCAAATTGTAAAATGGTCTTATCTATTGGCGATTTCGTTCCAATTCACATTCCAAGTAATATTCGGCATGCTAATTACATTGCCGCTTGCCAAATTGCATTATCCCTTATAGTTTCCGAGATATGGACTATCGATAATTTACACCTTAGGCTCTGCTTCTAACTTGGGCCCAAATTGTAAAATGGTCTTATCTCTTGCCGATTTCGTTCCAATTCACATTCCAAGTAATATTCGGCATGCTAATTACATTGCCGGTTGCCAAATTGCATTATCTCTTATAGTTTCCGAGATATGGACTATCGATAATTTACACCATAGGCTCTGCTTCTAACTTGGGCCCAAATTGTAAAATGGTCTTATCTATTGGCGATTTCGTTCCAATTCACATTCCAAGTAATATTCGGCATGCTAATTACATTGCCGGTTGCCAAATTGCATTATCTCTTATAGTTTCCGAGATATGGACTATCGATAATTTACACCTTAGGCTCTGCTTCTAACTTGGGCCCAAATTGTAAAATGGTCTTATCTATTGGCGATTTCGTTCCAATTCACATTCCAAGTAATATTCGGCATGTTAATTACATTGCCGGTTGCCAAATTGCATTATCTCTTGTAGTTTCCGAGATATGGACTATCGATAATTTACACCTTAGGCTCCGCTTCTAACTTGGGCCCAAATTGTAAAATCGCCTTATCTATTGGCGATTTCGTTCCAATTCACATTCCAAGTAATATTCGGCATGCTAGTTACATTGCCGATTGCCAAATTGCATTATCTCTTATAGTTTCCGAGATATGTACTACCGATAATTTACACCTTAGGCTCTGCTTCTAACTTGGGCCCAAATTGTAATAGGTCTTATCTATTGGCGATTTCGTTCCAATTCACATTCCAAGTAATATTCGGCATGCTAATTACATTGCCGGTTGCCAAATTGCATTATCTCTTATAGTTTCCGAGATATGGACTATCGATAATTTACACCTTAGGCTCTGCTTCTAACTTGGGCCCAAATTGTAAAATGGTCTTATCTATTGGCGATTTCGTTCCAATTCACATTCCAAGTAATATTCGGCATGCTAATTACATTGCCGGTTGCCAAATTGCATTATCTCTTATAGTTTCCGAGATATGGACTATCGATAATTTACACCTTAGGCTCTGCTTCTAACTTGGGCCCAAATTGTAAAATGGTCTTATCTATTGGCGATTTCGTTCCAATTCACATTTCAAGTAGTATTCGGCATGCTAATTACATTGCCGGTTGCCAAATTGCATTATCTCTTATAGTTTCCGAGATATGGACTATCGATAATTTACACCTTAGGCTCTGCTTCTAACTTGGGCCCAAATTGTAAAATGGTCTTATCTATTGGCGATTTCGTTCCAATTCACATTCCAAGTAATATTCGGCATGCTAATTACATTGCCCGTTGCCAAATTGCATTATCTCTTATAGTTTCCGAGATATGGACTATGGATTATTTACACTTTAGGCTCTGCTTCTAACTTGGGCCCAAATTGTAAAATGGTCTTATCTATTGGCGATTTCGTTCCAATTCACATTCCAAGTAATATTCGGCATGCTAATTACATTGCCGGTTGCCAAATTGCATTATCTCTTATAGTTTCCGAGATATGGACTATCGATAATTTACACCTTAGGCTCTGCTTCTAACTTGGGCCCAAATTGTAAAATGGTCTTATCTATTGGCGATTACGTTCCTATTCACTTTACAAGTAATATTCGGCATGCAAATTACATTGCCGGTTGCCAAATTGCATTACCTCTTATAGTTTCCGAGATATGGACTATCGATAATTTACACCTCAGGCTCTGCTTCTAACTTGGGCCCAAATTGTAAAATGGTCTTATCTATTGGCGATTTCGTTCCAATTCACTCTCCAAGTAATATTCGGCATGCTAATTACATTGCCGGTTGCCAAATTGCATTATCTCTTATAGCTTCCGAGATATGGACTGTCGATAATTTACACCTTAGGCTCTGCTTCTAACTTGGGCCCAAATTGTAAAATGGTCTTATCTATTGGCGATTTCGTTCCAATTCACTTTCCAAGTAATATTCGGCATGCTAATTACATTGCCGGTTGCCAAATTGCATAATCTCTTATAGTTTCCGAGATATGGACTATCGATAATTTACACCTTAGGCTCTGCTTCTAACTTGGGCCCAAATTGTAAAATGGTCTTATCTATTGGCGATTTCGTTCCAATTCACATTCCAAGTAATATCCGGCATGCTAATTACATTGCCGGTTGCCAAATTGAATTATCTCTTATAGTTTCCGAGATATGGACTATCGATAATTTACACCTTAGGCTCTGCTTCTAACTTGGGCCCAAATTGTAAAATGGTCTTATCTATTGACGATTTCGTTCCAATTCACATTCCAAGTAATATTCGGCATGCTAATTACATTGCCCGTTGCCAAATTGCATTATCTCTTATAGTTTCCGAGATATGGACTATGGATTATTTACACCTTAGGCTCTGCTTCTAACTTGGGCCCAAATTGTAAAATGGTCTTATCTATTGGCGATTTCGTTCCAATTCACATTCCAAGTAATATTCGGCATGCTAATTACATTGCCGGTTGCCAAATTGCATTATCTCTTATAGTTTCCGAGATATGGACTATCGATAATTTACACCTTAGGCTCTGCTTCTAACTTGGGCCCAAATTGTAAAATGGTCTTATCTATTGGCGATTTCGTTCCAATTCACTTTCCAAGTAATATTCGGCATGCAAATTACATTGCCGGTTGCCAAATTGCATTACCTCTTATAGTTTCCGAGATATAGACTATCGATAATTTACACCTCAGGCTCTGCTTCTAACTTGGGCCCAAATTGTAAAATGGTCTTATCTATTGGCGATTTCGTTCCAATTCACTCTCCAAGTAATATTCGGCATGCTAATTACATTGCCGGTTGCCAAATTGCATTATCTCTTATAGCTTCCGAGATATGGACTGTCGATAATTTACACCTTAGGCTCTGCTTCTAACTTGGGCCCAAATTGTAAAATGGTCTTATCTATTGGCGATTTCGTTCCAATTCACTATCCAAGTAATATTCGGCATGCTAATTACATTGCCGGTTGCCAAATTGCATTATCTCTTATAGTTTCCGAGATATGGACTATCGATAATTTACACCTTAGGCTCTGCTTCTAACTTGGGCCCAAATTGTAAAATGGTCTTATCTATTGGCGATTTCGTTCCAATTCACTTTCCAAGTAATATTCGGCATGCTAATTACATTGCCGGTTGCCAAATTGCATTATCTCTTATAGTTTCCGAGATATGTACTATCGATAATTTACACCTTAGGCTCTGCTTCTAACTTGGGCCCAAATTGTAAAATGGTCTTCTCTATTGGCGATTTCGTTCCAATTCACTTTCCAAGTAATATTCGGCATGGTAATTACATTGCCGGTTGCCAAATTGCATTATCTCTTATAGTTTCCGAGATATGGACTATCGATTATTTACACCTTAGGCTCTGCTTCTAACTTGGGCCCAAATTGTAAAATGGTCTTATCTATTGGCGATTTCGTTCCAATTCACATTCCAAGTAATATTCGGCATGCTAATTACATTGCCGGTTGCCAAATTGCATTATCTCTTATAGTTTCCGAGATATGTACTATCGATAATTTACACCTTAGGCTCTGCTTCTAACTTGGGCCCAAATTGTAAAATGGTCTTCTCTATTGGCGATTTCGTTCCAATTCACTTTCCAAGTAATATTCGGCATGGTAATTACATTGCCGGTTGCCAAATTGCATTATCTCTTATAGTTTCCGAGATATGGACTATCGATAATTTACACCTTAGGCTCTGCTTCTAACTTGGGCCCAAATTGTAAAATGGTCTTATCTATTGGCGATTTCGTTCCAATTCACTTTCCAAGTAATATTCGGCATGCTAATTACATTGCCGGTTGCCAAATTGCATTATCTCTTATAGTTTCCGAGATATGGACTATCGGTAATTTACACCTTAGGCTCTGCTTCTAACTTGGGCCCAAATTGTAAAATGGTCTTATCTATTGGCGATTTCGTTCCAATTCACATTCCAAGTAATATCCGGCATGCTAATTACATTGCCGGTTGCCAAATTGAATTATCTCTTATAGTTTCCGAGATATGGACTATCGATAATTTACACCTTAGGCTCTGCTTCTAACTTGGGCCCAAATTGTAAAATGGTCTTATCTATTGGCGATTTCGTTCCAATTCACATTCCAAGTAATATTCGGCATGCTAATTACATTGCCCGTTGCCAAATTGCATTATCTCTTATAGTTTCCGAGATATGGACTATGGATTATTTACACCTTAGGCTCTGCTTCTAACTTGGGCCCAAATTGTAAAATGGTCTTATCTATTGGCGATTTCGTTCCAATTCACATTCCAAGTAATATTCGGCATGCTAATTACATTGCCGGTTGCCAAATTGTATTATCTCTTATAGTTTCCGAGATATGGACTATGGATAATTTACACCTTAGGCTCTGCTTCTAACTTGGGCCCAAATTGTAAAATGGTCTTATCTATTGGCGATTTCGTTCCAATTCACATTCCAAGTAATATTTGGCATGCTAATTACATTGCCGGTTGCCAAATTGCATTATCTCTTATAGTTTCCGAGATATGGACTATCGATAATTTACACCTTAGGCTCTGCTTCTAACTTGGGCCCAAATTGTAAAATGGTCTTCTCTATTGGCGATTTCGTTCCAATTCACATTCCAAGTAATATTCGGCATGCTAATTACATTGCCGGTTGCCAAATTGCATTATCTCTTATAGTTTCCGAGATATGAACTATCGATAATTTACACCTTAGGCTCTGCTTCTAACTTGGGCCCAAATTTTAAAATCGTCTTATCTATTGGCGATTTCGTTCCAATTCACATTCCAAGTAATATTCGGCATGCTAATTACATTGCCGGTTGCCAAATTGCATTATCTCTTATAGTTTCCGAGATATGGACTATCGGTAATTTACACCTTAGGCTCTGCTTCTAACTTGGGCCCAAATTGTAAAATGGTCTTATCTATTGGCGATTTCGTTCCAATTCACATTCCAAGTAATATCCGGCATGCTAATTACATTGCCGGTTGCCAAATTGAATTATCTCTTATAGTTTCCGAGATATGGACTATCGATAATTTACACCTTAGGCTCTGCTTCTAACTTGGGCCCAAATTGTAAAATGGTCTTACCTATTGGCGATTTCGTTCCAATTCACATTCCAAGTAATAATCGGCATGCTAATTACATTGCCGGTTGCCAAATTGCATTATCTCTTATAGTTTCCGAGATATGGACTATCGATAATTTACACCTTAGGCTCTGCTTCTAACTTGGGCCAAAATTGAAAAATGGTCTTATCTATTGGCGATTTCGTTCCAATTCACATTCCAAGTAATATTCGGCATGCTAATTACATTGCCGGTTGCTAAATTGCAATATCTCTTATAGTTTCCGAGATATGGACTATCGATAATTTACATCTTAGGCTCTGCTTCTAACTTGGGCCCAAATTGTAAAATGGTCTTATCTATTGGCGATTTCGTTCCAATTCACATTCCAAGTAATATTCGGCATGCTAATTACATTGCCGGTTGCCAAATTGCATTATCCCTTATAGTTTCCGAGATATGGACTATCGATAATTTACACCTTAGGCTCTGCTTCTAACTTGGGCCCAAATTGTAAAATGGTCTTATCTCTTGCCGATTTCGTTCCAATTCACATTCCAAGTAATATTCGGCATGCTAATTACATTGCCGGTTGCCAAATTGCATTATCTCTTATAGTTTCCGAGATATGGACTATCGATAATTTACACCTTAGGCTCTGCTTCTAACTTGGGCCCAAATTGTAAAATGGTCTTATCTATTGGCGATTTCGTTCCAATTCACATTCCAAGTAATATTCGGCATGCTAATTACATTGCCGGTTGCCAAATTGCATTATCTCTTGTAGTTTCCGAGATATGGACTATCGATAATTTACACCTTAGGCTCCGCTTCTAACTTGGGCCCAAATTGTAAAATCGCCTTATCTATTGGCGATTTCGTTCCAATTCACATTCCAAGTAATATTCGGCATGCTAATTACATTGCCGATTGCCAAATTGCATTATCTCTTATAGTTTCCGAGATATGTACTACCGATAATTTACACCTTAGGCTCTGCTTCTAACTTGGGCCCAAATTGTAATAGGTCTTATCTATTGGCGATTTCGTTCCAATTCACATTCCAAGTAATATTCGGCATGCTAATTACATTGCCGGTTGCCAAATTGCATTATCTCTTATAGTTTCCGAGATATGGACTATCGATAATTTACACCTTAGGCTCTGCTTCTAACTTGGGCCCAAATTGTAAAATGGTCTTATCTATTGGCGATTTCGTCCCAATTCACATTCCAAGTAATATTCGGCATGCTAATTACATTGCCGGTTGCCAAATTTCATTATCTCTTATAGTTTCCGAGATATGGACTATCGATAATTTACACCTTAGGCTCTGCTTCTACCTTGGGCCCAAATTGTAAAATGGTCTTATCTCTTGCCGATTTCGTTCCAATTCACATTCTAAGTAATATTCGGCATGCTAATTACATTGCCGGTTGCCAAATTGCATTATCTCTTATAGTTTCCGAGATATGGACTATCGATAATTTACACCTTAGGCTCTGCTTCTAACTTGGGCCCAAATTGTAAAATGGTCTTATCTATTGGCGATTTCGTTCCAATTCACATTCCAAGTAATATTCGGCATGCTAATTACATTGCCGGTTGCCAAATTGCATTATCTCTTATAGTTTCCGAGATATGGACTATCGATAATTTACACCTTAGGCTCTGCTTCTAACTTGGGCCCAAATTGTAAAATGGTCTTATCTCTTGCCGATTTCGTTCCAATTCACATTCCAAGTAATATTCGGCATGCTAATTACATTGCCGGTTGCCAAATTGCATTATCTCTTATAGTTTCCGAGATATGGACTATCGATAATTTACACCTTAGGCTCTGCTTCTAACTTGGGCCCAAATTGTAAAATGGTCTTATCTATTGGCGATTTCGTTCCAATTCACATTCCAAGTAATATTCGGCATGCTAATTACATTGCCGGTTGCCAAATTGCATTATCTCTTATAGTTTCCGAGATATGGACTATCGATAATTTACACCTTAGGCTCTGCTTCTAACTTGGGCCCAAATTGTAAAATGGTCTTATCTATTGGCGATTTCGTTCCAATTCACATTCCAAGTAATATTCGGCATGCTAATTACATTGCCGGTTGCTAAATTGCATTATCTCTTATAGTTTCCGAGATATGGACTATCGATAATTTACATCTTAGGCTCTGCTTCTAACTTGGGCCCAAATTGTAAAATGGTCTTATCTATTGGCGATTTCGTTCCAATTCACATTCCAAGTAATATTCGGCATGCTAATTACATTGCCGGTTGCCAAATTGCATTATCCCTTATAGTTTCCGAGATATGGACTATCGATAATTTACACCTTAGGCTCTGCTTCTAACTTGGGCCCAAATTGTAAAATGGTCTTATCTCTTGCCGATTTCGTTCCAATTCACATTCCAAGTAATATTCGGCATGCTAATTACATTGCCGGTTGCCAAATTGCATTATCTCTTATAGTTTCCGAGATATGGACTATCGATAATTTACACCTTAGGCTCTGCTTCTAACTTGGGGCCCAAATTGTAAAATGGTCTTATCTATTGGCGATTTCGTTCCAATTCACATTCCAAGTAATATTCGGCATGCTAATTACATTGCCGGTTGCCAAATTGCATTATCTCTTATAGTTTCCGAGATATGGACTATCGATAATTTACACCTTAGGCTCTGCTTCTAACTTGGGGCCCAAATTGTAAAATGGTCTTATCTATTGGCGATTTCGTTCCAATTCACATTCCAAGTAATATTCGGCATGCTAATTACATTGCCGGTTGCCAAATTTCATTATCTCTTATAGTTTCCGAGATATGGACTATCGATAATTTACACCTTAGGCTCTGCTTCTAACTTGGGCCCAAATTGTAAAATGGTCTTATCTATTGGCGATTTCGTTCCAATTCACATTCCAAGTAATATTCGGCATGCTAATTACATTGCCGGTTGCCAAATTAAATTATCTCTTATAGTTTCCGAGATATGGACTATCGATAATTTACACCTTAGGCTCTGCTTCTAACTTGGGCCCAAATTGTAAAATGGTCTTATCTATTGGCGATTTCGTTCCAATTCACATTCCAAGTAGTATTCGGCATGCTAATTACATTGCCGGTTGCCAAATTGCATTATCTCTTATAGTTTCCGAGATATGGACTATCGATAATTTACACCTTAGGCTCTGCTTCTAACTTGGGCCCAAATTGTAAAATGGTCTTATCTATTGGCGATTTCGTTCCAATTCACATTCCAAGTAGTATTCGGCATGCTAATTACATTGCCGGTTGCCAAATTGCATTATCTCTTATAGTTTCCGAGATATGGGACTATCGATAATTTACACCTTAGGCTCTGCTTCTAACTTGGGCCCAAATTGTAAAATGGTCTTATCTATTGGCGATTTCGTTCCAATTCACATTCCAAGTAATATTCGGCATGGTAATTACATTGCCGGTTGCCAAATTGCATTATCTCTTATAGTTTCCGAGATATGGACTATCGATTATTTACACCTAAGGCTCTGCTTCTAACTTGGGCCCAAATTGTAAAATGGTCTTATCTATTGGCGATTTCGTTCCAATTCACATTCCAAGTAATATTCGGCATGCTAATTACATTGCCGGTTGCTAAATTGCATTATCTCTTATAGTTTCCGAGATATGGACTATCGATAATTTACATCTTAGGCTCTGCTTCTAACTTGGGCCCAAATTGTAAAATGGTCTTATCTATTGGCGATTTCGTTCCAATTCACATTCCAAGTAATATTCGGCATGCTAATTACATTGCCGCTTGCCAAATTGCATTATCCCTTATAGTTTCCGAGATATGGACTATCGATAATTTACACCTTAGGCTCTGCTTCTAACTTGGGCCCAAATTGTAAAATGGTCTTATCTCTTGCCGATTTCGTTCCAATTCACATTCCAAGTAATATTCGGCATGCTAATTACATTGCCGGTTGCCAAATTGCATTATCTCTTATAGTTTCCGAGATATGGACTATCGATAATTTACACCATAGGCTCTGCTTCTAACTTGGGCCCAAATTGTAAAATGGTCTTATCTATTGGCGATTTCGTTCCAATTCACATTCCAAGTAATATTCGGCATGCTAATTACATTGCCGGTTGCCAAATTGCATTATCTCTTATAGTTTCCGAGATATGGACTATCGATAATTTACACCTTAGGCTCTGCTTCTAACTTGGGCCCAAATTGTAAAATGGTCTTATCTATTGGCGATTTCGTTCCAATTCACATTCCAAGTAATATTCGGCATGTTAATTACATTGCCGGTTGCCAAATTGCATTATCTCTTGTAGTTTCCGAGATATGGACTATCGATAATTTACACCTTAGGCTCCGCTTCTAACTTGGGCCCAAATTGTAAAATCGCCTTATCTATTGGCGATTTCGTTCCAATTCACATTCCAAGTAATATTCGGCATGCTAGTTACATTGCCGATTGCCAAATTGCATTATCTCTTATAGTTTCCGAGATATGTACTACCGATAATTTACACCTTAGGCTCTGCTTCTAACTTGGGCCCAAATTGTAATAGGTCTTATCTATTGGCGATTTCGTTCCAATTCACATTCCAAGTAATATTCGGCATGCTAATTACATTGCCGGTTGCCAAATTGCATTATCTCTTATAGTTTCCGAGATATGGACTATCGATAATTTACACCTTAGGCTCTGCTTCTAACTTGGGCCCAAATTGTAAAATGGTCTTATCTATTGGCGATTTCGTTCCAATTCACATTCCAAGTAATATTCGGCATGCTAATTACATTGCCGGTTGCCAAATTGCATTATCTCTTATAGTTTCCGAGATATGGACTATCGATAATTTACACCTTAGGCTCTGCTTCTAACTTGGGCCCAAATTGTAAAATGGTCTTATCTATTGGCGATTTCGTTCCAATTCACATTCCAAGTAATATTCGGCATGCTAATTACATTGCCGGTTGCCAAATTTCATTATCTCTTATAGTTTCCGAGATATGGACTATCGATAATTTACACCTTAGGCTCTGCTTCTAACTTGGGCCCAAATTGTAAAATGGTCTTA